>NW_004524629.1:8594860-8615861 GCF_000260255.1 Octodon degus
TTATTTATTTATTTATTTTTGCAATACCAGGGATTGAACTCAGGACCCTGTGCTTGCCAGGCAAGTGCTTATTCTACTGAACTATCTCCTTGGGCCCAGCTGGCCACTTTCAGTTGAAAACCAACACTTTTTAAGATTTATTTCTTCAGAAAATGGTAGTATGAGTTTCAAAATGGTAGCTTGCAAGACACATTTTGGAAACATTGATCGATTGATTTTCAGTCCAAAATTAATCAGTATACAGGTTTGTCTTCTTAATCCAATTATTATGCCTACTATTATGCCTGCTGAAACGTCTCCTCACATATAAAATTGCTATTGTGGGGGCACTAGTGTCACAGGAATCCCCATGAAGTTTACTTTTTGTTGATAGTGTGATTTGCACATACATGTCCTCTTCTCTTTCACTGTTTAATTTCTAATCATAAAAAGTGCAAAAAATACTCAATTGTTATTGCTTTTCCTGGTCCTCTTTTATTATCGTAGTATCCCTCTGTCTGATGTTGTCCCTGATATCAGAAAGATAAACAAATGAAAGATAACTAATACATTTTCCTTGAGGGAGTCAAAGAACAATTGACTGGAAAATCAATCATTTGCCAGAATTTAACATAGTGATATGAATTCCTAGAAAATGGAGCTGAGAAGAATCAGGCTTCTCCTTGGAATTCTGGTGGCAAATAAATTTAACTTTACTTGTTATAAAAATAGTTGTGCCATTCAAAAAGGGAAAACAAATGTTCATGAGTGTTAGATTTTTAGGTCTTTTTTAACTTAAGCTAAATAATGTACAAATTATATATGTCTGCTTTTTGGTCTGGATGGGAAACCAATGCTTTTTAAGATTTATTTCTTCAGGAAATGGTAGTATGAGTTTCAAAATGGTAGCTTGCAGGACACATTTTAGAAACATTGATAGATTGTTTTTCAGCCCAAAATCAAATTTTGGAAAGGCCAAAAGAATATATATTCCTGTTTGGGGAATTAATGGTCATAAGAAAAGCAAAATCAAGCAAACTTCAGCTGAAAACATGAGTCTTTTTTTTTTTTTTTTTTTTTTTTTTGCAATTGTACATTTTTATTTTGGTAATTATGTGAGAGGTAGTAAAGATGTGTAAGTGCTGTAGTTCGAACTGCTGAGAAGACAGATAAGCGAGGTGAGCACTCAGCATTGGAGAAATTGACTTGTTAGGAGGTGGTAGAACTTTATAAGAGCTACCAGTCATGAGTAAAATCACTTGGAGGTATCTCTAGAAGAGAATTCATTAAATTCACTGATCTTGACATTCGCTACTGTGCTTCCAGTTTTCACAAACTTGCTCTCTTAGGCGGCTTTCTCAACAAAAGACTGGAAAACCAGTTCTCCATCAAGACTCTGAACTCCTTTATTGATGTACACCTAGGGACAAGCCACTAAAAATTTTCAATTTTCAATAATGAGGTTGAAAATTCCAGGAAAATGAAAAGAATAGCCAAACAGATTATCTGAGTTACTCTGTCTAAATGACATTTAAGTCAAGATCTCTAGAATTAAGAAGAGAGTTTCCTCTGGACTGTAGTGGAATGCTAACAGGTCAGTCCTGTATTTGGATATGATCACAGGTTAGACTAAGGGCCGACAGTTTCCTAAGTAGTCTTCTTACATATGAGCTGCTCCTCCTTCCTTGCATTAAACTAACACTCTTCTCCATCTGAGATACTAAAATGTTTTGCTCCCCCCAGTTCCAATGGTGTATCACCTTTTC
Organism: Octodon degus; assembly: GCF_000260255.1. Taxonomy (NCBI): domain Eukaryota; kingdom Metazoa; phylum Chordata; class Mammalia; order Rodentia; family Octodontidae; genus Octodon; species Octodon degus. The sequence goes on from NW_004524629.1 coordinate 8,596,606, forward strand.
ATAAAAAATCACTTCAGATGTTTCCTCATTCCTTATTGTTCCACACTATATCCACTATAGTAAGCTCCCCAGAAATTTCCACTCTTCATATTGTTTTTCTTTCTTATTCTCTCATTTATATAATACATAATGTATTATTATATATAATGTATATGTACACTAAAATGTATATATAATATACAAAACATTTATAATTTTATATGCATCATCCTTTCCTGCTTCCTCAGGGACTGTTTAAGTTTCAGTCTTGGGTTTTCCACTGCTTACATATAATGATTCTACTGGTTTTTTATTTCCTCTTTGACTGCACCTGACAGTAACTATTGTCATTAATTAGTAGAACTAAAAGCACCTTAGGGGTTGTCTAGTTGTTTTCAAAACTTTGCCATAGCCATATAGATTTTTAGAGCCAAATGAAATATTTCTGAAAACCCAAATACGTTAAACAAGTAAAAGGAACTGTTTTGCCAAAATAGAGTTTGCTGGTTCAGAATTCTATGTAGTCAGCACCACCATCTGTCCCGAGGCCTTCCGATGAAGCTGGGGGGAAAGATTTTGAAACACTGATTTAGGTATAACTCTTCAGAGTTGGGGGGTTACGTGCTTGAGATCAGTGAACTCAGAAAGGGCCAAGGTGGAAGTGCAGCCTGCATCAGTGCTGTTCCTCTGAAAGTGAAAAAAGAGGACTTCCAACCCCAATGGACATACATAACTTTAATTTTTTTAAACTTCGGTGACATTCATAAGGTTCATCAGTGAGAAGAGTTGAAAGTGAAGACTAGCAGTTATCTTGCTCTCCTTCTGGCTCTTACTTTGTAGTAGTATTTTCAATAAGGACAAATTCTGGAGACAATATTATTCTCAAAAATTGTAGAGAAATCATTTACTCATTCCAGTAAATGCAATAGTTATCTACTATAAACCAAAGACTATGGCAAGTACTAGAAAAATAGATGTACTATTTTAGACATCAGTTTTTACCCTAAAACATGGTACATTATGTGTATCAACTTAAAGAGTGTGCTCTAAATAATTTTATTAATCTCAGTTGTTATTTTCTTAATTATTCAAGGATATTTCTCAGTATAGACATAACATAATAGTGACTCTTCTTATATAGATGGGATATTCCAACAGCTTTGACGGGTGGGTGAGTTTTGTAAATAAAATGACTTTAATCTTTTTTTGTAGGGCTTCTTAAAGGACTAGTTTGTGGAATTGGAATGGTGGGGGGATATGAGTCTGTATGTGTGTGAGTGAATATATCCCTGAAGTTCAATAAACATAAAATTGTTTAACTGAGGAATGAGACATTAAGGCTACTGACTTAAACTTTGTGCTATAAGCTATGTGCTCATAGCTAATATCTGTTGGTTGCCACAATCTGGATCTTAAGTAAAATTAGCATTCCTTGCAGATGTGGCTAATACAGGAGAAATGAATATTGGGTTTGCCTTAACTTAGAGCTGGAAGCACATTATTCTAAAGAGGTAGAATATGGGCATCACAAGACCTAGACTTAGCTATGTTCAATCTTCTAGGAGTGATACAAATGGTCTTCAGAGGTGGTAGTATTCAAGGACCATGGGCACATGTCCTAACCAGTTAGTGTTCTCTCCTTGACTGTGCTTACTGGTCCCATCTTTCTTTGGTTCCTGCTTTTTTTTTTTTTTGGAACCAGAGATAGAAATCAGGCCCTTACACTTGCCAGGCAAGTGCTTATTCTACTGAGCTAGCTCCCTGGACCCCTTCTTATATTTTGAACCTGGTCATCTGGACTTTACTACAAAAATGTTGAAATAATGTTGAAATATTAAATTAATACAAAGTAGATCTGTTTCCTGCACTCACGGAACTTACTGAGTCAACCCTGTGCTCAGAAGTTGGCCCCAACGTACTGCATTATTGCATTATGCTCAGGGATTTGGCACTTACTTTTCCCTCACCTGAAATGTTTTATTCATGGCAGATACTCAAGGTTCATTCATGCACCTCGTAAGGGATCTACTCAAATCTCATCTGATCAAATCTCATCATGGAGATATTTTTGCTAATTACTCTGTAGTAAACAATACCCTTGGGGGGAGCAGATTGTTCAGAGGGACAGGGGTTCAACCCCTGAGTGGGACAGGGGTTCAACCCCTGAGTGTGCCTTGCTGGCCCTGCCCTTGGGGTGCGCTGAAGGCGATTGAGACTGGGCATGGTGGCGTACCCCTGTAATCCCAGCATGTGGGAGGCTGAAAACTAGAGGATCACTAAGAGTCTGATCTGTGCAGTGAGACCCTGTAGACCCTGTACTAAATACATTAAAAAACCCTACCTTTACAACCATGTCTCCTTTCATTCTCTTTGATTGACTTCCTAACACTTGTATCCCTACATCCTTATTACAGTCTGTTCATGCCACACCAGAGATACAGAATCTCCAAGAGGAATGCATAACTGTCAGTGACTTCATTTCCTGGAAACTAGTACAGTGTTTGTCACATATCAGGTGCTCAATAAATTTTTATCGAATGATAGTCTGCATCGAAACTTTGCTCAGAGGCAATAAGAAAAAGCTAACAATTTCCTATGGCTAGTGAATCCATCTGACCTTCCCCCATGCCCTTCCTGATTTCAGTCTCTACGTGTTGACCTGCAGATTATTCTCATATATTTCCTTCAGTCCATCATTCTAAGATATGGAATGAGTGGCTTTCTGAAGGCTAACAAAGAGGAATTTGTTCCTGCCTACTGCAATACAATGCATATGTATTTCGCCTTTTACATTTTAATTGTTTAAATATTTGGGGAGGATTTTCCTGCTGTGGTGAATGTATACTCATTAAATTGTCAAATGTGACTTTATTATTTATTTATTTATTGCAGGCACTGCAAGGGAAATCCTTGCTTTTGCCACTAGCACCATCTGGCTTTGACGGATTATTGTATTTCACCTGATAGTCTTTGGACAGGACTATCAGGGTGATAGATGGGCGAGAGTGGGAGGAGTTCAAACACTGGTTGAGAAAGGATAACAAACCTGTAGCAATAAGTCAGACAGAATGAGACATTCAAAACACTGAATAAGATGGAACACCCATTCCAGATCCTATTTGCTTTTCAGGTTAATCTTCAAAGAGGCAACATGGCAAAAACATTCCAAGATAAAACTAGCAAGATCTTCTGGAAAAGATTTAAGTTTCAAAGCAAAAGAAAAAATCCCTTGTGATGAATGAGTATGCTGTGATTCTATTCAGTTGTGTTCACACCTAGAAGTTTGCATATTTCTTAGCATCTGTGACTTATAAAAGGAGATCTTAAAAATGACTCTTTCAGTAGGTTTTTAAGACATTTTAAAAGAAACTTTGGTTTTTGGGAATTGAAATTTAAATATATGAAAGCAAATGGCACAATGTCAGGCACTGAGTCCTGTGGCTACAACCTAATCACACATGGAAATCCAGTCTCCTGGATATTCTCAAGCCCAGTTTCTACCAGAGGCTTCCTTCCAGCCGTAGTCAGGTGAGAGCTCTGCTAATACAGGGATTCCTTGGCATGTCTGAATCCATTTAACAGTCCTGTTGAAGTAAAAGAGCTAAAGATATTCATTCATTCTTTCATCTTTCCCCAGAGAGTGAGCAAGAGAGATATCTTTAATGTATATCTATTGTTGACCCTGATATTATTTTGTTTTATGAACAGATCACCTAACACTTCCATAGCATCTGTGGTTATGAAGAATTTTAGAAGTCATTCATCTATGAATCATTCATTTATTCATTAGAAAATATTTACTGAAGGTCTATTGTAAAGATATAAACTAAAAATATGAACTGGACATGTCTTTCATTTGTCTTCATGATGTCTATTAGATTGGAGTATAGCCCTTAGGGAAGCATCTCTATCATTTTGTACATTGTTGCTATTTACTATTTTCTGCAGAATCCCTCAAATCAAGTAAAACATGAAGGATTAGTGAAGCCCAAACAAGTTTTGTTTATCTTTTATAAGTCAAAAAGTCAGGCACAGAGTTCAAACGGAAATGCTAAATATAATAATAAAATAATATAATAATAAATATTCATATATTTCAGAATAGTTTTCCTTGTTATTGAATGAAGTCTTGTCAACTCATTTTAGTTTCATTTAATAGAAATATCCATGTTTTGGAATGAATCTAAGGTATTAAAATGAAATTCCTGCATTTGCAAAATGTTCAGAAATTTCTCAAGGAAAATATTTCTTAAAGCTTTCCAGTCGTGGTCTTATTCATAGTGAAGGCCTTATGGAAATGGAAACCCAGGAAACAGAAATAAAGTGACCTGCAAACATATACAAGTACAGAATGTGAGTTGTGGAGTTTTAGAAAATTTTTGAGATTTCTATTGTGGAGTTAAGGTAATTCTCAATTGTCATTTATCAGAACAACAGTTAATAATAATTGAAAAAAACCTGAATGTTAGACTACCTTTTATAATTGTAAATATGCTACTATAAACCAAAATTTATTGAATTATGCTACTTAATAATATTATTTTCAAGCCATGACCTAAGATTGTCCTATTATTTGCTCACTGTCAGGATCCAGAAACTTATTACCACCAACAGTAAGTCAGCCTTAGATAAACAGATTGTCTGGCTTAGGCCACCAATCTGTCCAAAATTTGTGACCTATAAAGATTTTTTTTCTGCAAGCAGCTCTGCTTGTGTCAACTGTTTGTGTGCACAGTGGAAACTTCCAAAGCTGTCATTCCCAGGTTTGTTTTGCTTATACAACAAATTACTACCTACTACTGCGCTCGGATTCTTTCCCTTTCCTTCCTCCTTCCTGCTTCTCTTTCCTCTTCCTCCTCCTCCTCCTCTTCCTCCTTCTCCTCTTCCTCCTCCACCACTTTCTGGATCAATACATACTCAATGAACCAGGGCTTTTTGGTCAAAGACAGGTCCTAAAGAAGACCTCTAGGTTATAACATTCAATCTTTTCACAATGTGCTTTAGTGATGTCACAAGGACTTTGCAATGGTTGTTTTAAGTAGCAAAATAGAAGAAACCTGCAATATCCTGAATTAAATATAAGCCCTTAAATATGTGCAGTGCCCTGAGTTAGTACATTGCAAACTCCTTTAGACAATACATAAGGAATATAGATCCTAATAATAGAATAAGTTTCACTGAGACTCCTTTGCACCTTGCAAAGAAGGGCTATACAATTTTTTTTTTTTCAGAACCGGGGATTGAACTCAGGCCCTTGTGCTTGCCAGGGAAGTGCTTATTCCACTGAGCCATCTCCCCGGCCCCTATACTATGTGTTGGAAGCCTTCCCTCCCTCTTTTAGATATTGAATATCTTTCCAGAAACTGAACAACTAATTTATATTTCCCAAAGCCCTACGTCTCTTAGATGCTATAGTATTGAACAAGGTATGAGAGGTAGAGTGAGATAAAATCCCTACCACCAAGGAGAATGCCATGCTTTGAGTGTTTACCCTAACACTCCTTTGTTGAAATACTAACCAACTTCCTCAAGGTGATGCTACTGAGAGGGAAGGGCTTTGGGAGGTGGTTAGCTCATGAAAGGGGATTGGTACTCATATAAACAGACTCCACAGCTGCCTTGCCTATTACAACGTAGGATGATGCAATGAGAGGGTTCAATGATCCACAAACAAAATTTAGAAAGCCTTTATTTTGGACATTCTAGTCTCTAGAATCACAAGAAATAATTTTTTTTTTGCTGTTTATAGTCCAATTGTTTCACTTGTTACAGAAGCACAAACAGACAGAGGGAAAATAAGGCTGATTTCAGGAAATATGTACACATAGAGAAATAACATTTAAGAAAATAACAAAAGGAGGCTTGTAAGGCTGAAGAGACAGCTCAGTGGCATAAGAACCTGAGGGCTTGAGGGCTTGGTGATGAAATTGTTGCAGGAAAACTTGAAGGCTCTAACGATGAAGAAACAGGGAGATTGAGCACCCACTATGGGGGGGGAGCAGGTGCTTCAGTGCTATGTTATGAGTAGGAGGGTGCTCATGGAGGCTTCAGAGGACCCCTGGAACAAGTTAAGAGTGACTCCTGATATGATTTGGAAGAGGAAATTGGTGGGCATGAAAAGGCTTAGGCAAGGCACTTCTGCCACTGGCAGCTTTTGGCCAAGGAAGCAATATGATAAAAGAAGTATTGATGATAGTTATGTGTATAAAACTGCATAAAAATAGGATGGAAATGTACGAAGCTATTATTTAAAATGTATATTGATGAACATATATTATTTATGATATGTACATGGATGGATGATGAAATAAAACTTTGGACTGGAATGTTTACAGTTAAAATTTCAGTCTGCTAATTGCAGAATCTTTGAGGAGAAATAGGCCATTTTCAGTGATTATGAGATATGAAGACAAGTCTTTGCCAATATGTGCAGTTTGTGGTCATTTCAACTTGGCCTACTAGTTGGCAGGTGATATAGGTGGTACAACAAGGAAACTCATGAAAACAGGTCTTGTTTTGGTGACTATTTTGTGCCCTTGAGCTGATCAGCTTGGTTTTTGTTTCCATTTTCTTAATTCTTACATTACTAGTTCTCTATGCTAACACTTTCTGCTTCTGACACCTCCACGTGTGCCCTACACGTCAGTCCTACTTTGTCTGAGATTAGGAATTCCTTGGCAGTGACTGGGCTCTGCTTTCTTCCCTAGCTTAGGGCACTATCTCTAGCGTTGACTCCATTACCCCATTTCAAACCTGCTAAACACTGTAAGTCAGGCCAATTCCCCTAACTTTCTCTACGATGAATATGATCACAAGATTTCTAGCTTAAATTCTGTAGCATGTAAGTATTATTGGCAAAGTTGGTAATCTTGAAAGGAAGAGCTGATTTGATAAGGGAAACAATTGCTTTGAATTCCAGCATGGTCAGCTTGAGTGACCATGCAACATCTAGAAAGAAATGTTTGCCTGGTGATTAGGAAAAGAGGGCAGGGGGGATAAGCTGCCTTCATGGCTTCAGAGTAGGGAGACTTGGAGCAAGGCTGAGAGAAGGGTTGGCTTTCCCTCCAAGGGCAGGAAATACTGCATTAAATGAAATAGAAAAGTTAATAAAGCCATTAGCATATAGAATCAGAGAAGAAAGTAAGAAAAATCCTTAAATTAGGATGCTCTGCACTGCTAAATCAGAGTGATGGAGGAGATTTGGTATGGAGAACAGGTTAGTGAATATCAGAACAGGCAGACTATGGATAGAAGTAGGTGGGTAATTTAATGATGAAAGCTAGATTTTAGGAGTTTAGACAGAAATTAAGATGAAAGAAACACAGATGCTATGGTTCAGATCTGGAATGCTTGTCCCAAAGCTCTGTGTGTTCAGAGGTGGGCTTTGGAGGTGACCTGGTCACAGGAGCGCTGCATTCATCAGTGAATTTATCCAGGGATGAGTTTTTGACTGGGTATGCTGTCAGAGGTGGGGCCTGGTCTGAAGGGGTGGGGCAGGTAAGGACCTCAAGCCCAACTGGGGAGCAGCTCCCTGCTGTGGAGGGAGCACAAGGATGTTGTAGAGGAGCCAGGATGCAGAGCCCTAGAGGACAGAGAGAGATGAAAGGGATAGAAGTGGTGAGCACGGAAGAGGAAAGGCAGGGATGGATTGCCCTGGGATGTGACCTGGAAGGTTGTCTTTCTAGCTCTCTCTCTGCTTTGCCCTTCTTTCTCTGATTCCTGGTTCCATGACATGAGCAACTGACCCCACTGAGACCCTCAACCTTGCCATGTGTGCCTTGGAGCCAGTCTGCTATAAACTGAATCTTCTAAGAACTTTGAGCCAAAATCAGTCTCTCCTCCTCTGAGTTGTGGGTCTCAGGTGTTGTGTCCAGTGCTGGGAAAGTGATGAAGTTGAGAGACAACTGGCATAGACCACACATTTAGAAACTCAGTGTTTGTCTGGATGCTTCTGCTATCCCAAAATACCACATATTGAGTACTTATAGATGATAAAAATTTTATTTCTGGGGCTGGGGAGATAGGTCAGCAGTCTAAGTGCCTACTTTGTAAGCCCAAGGACCTGAGTTTGATACCCAGTACAGCATGCCATGTCAATCCTGGAATCCTGAGTGCATTGTACCGAAACTGGGCATGGTGGCACACGCCTGTAATTTCAGGGCCGGGGAGGCTGAGGCAGGAGCATCTCTATGAGTCTGAACTGTACAGTGAGACCCTGTATCAAATAAATAATTTAAAAATATTTAAAAAATTATTTTTAGCAGTTCTGCAAAGTTGAGAATTCCAAGACGAAGACAAGAGTAGATGTCTAACTGGGACTGCTCTTTGCCTTCCAGTTGACACCTTGTTGTTTCTGGTGGAAGGGTAAAAAGACACCAACTCAGCCTCCTCGAACTTTTTAAGAAGGTTATGAATCCTATTCATGAGACCTAATTATCTCCTAAAGGCCCAGTTTCCTAAGATGATTGCACTGGAGATGAAGTTTTCACATGATTTTGCAGAGACACAAGCATTCAGTGTTGAAGAACAAAAACGAGAATTTACAAAAAGGGCCTCATGAAGGGGGTCTTATTGGTTAGCTCAGTTGTTTAAGCACCTGCTGGAGCAAACCCAGTCAGGCACAGGGGACCATGGTTCGATCCCCAGCTCCCCATGCCTTACCAGACCTGCCCTTAAGGCAGCCTGAGTCAGCAAAAAAAAAAAAAAAAAAAAGTGCTGTATGGAAACAACCTGTTCTGTGTTTGAAAATTGGCCCTGAGTTACCGCAAGACTCAAGAAGAACAGGTCCAAGATTACAGAGTGTAACTTATGGGGAAGTTAGTGATAGAAATATGGCTCTGGAAGGCAGCAAAACAGTTAGAGCCCCACAATTTCAGTCAGAAATATGGGATTTGGAAAAGTTAGGAAAAAGTGACTTCAAGATGGGGTTTACTAGTTTTTTTTAAATAATATAAAGGACTTCAAGGTACATTGTTGGCACTGATGGCACCAGGCTTGGAATTGTAAAGCTCCACCTGTCATTTAAATGGTGTGTTTATTTATAGCATCCTGGGAGTGTGTGTATGCTGGGGAGGCAGCTGGGTTTGTTCAGGAAATCATCACAGTATCTGCAGTCCTGTCAAGCTCAATCCCTGCAGGGGTGCTTTTCAAGCTAAGGAGAGATTTATACTAAAGCAGAGGGAAGAATACAAAACTGAAGCCCAAAAAGCTAAAGAAAATGCTTAGACATCAAAGAAGAGATGAGTTCAAATGCTTACATTTCAAGAAGCTCCTTGTGGAGAAACCACATAAGCTTGAAACAAAGGAAAAAGAGGAGGATGAGAAATGTACTGAATTGCAATGGTTTATATTCTGGGGAATATAAACTCTCAGAATTAAAACTCTGAGCTCTCTCTCTCTCTCTCTCTCTCTCTCTCTCTCTCTCTCCACGCCAGTGAATTTTGATCAGTTGTTCAGTGTGAAAATGAACACCAATCTTCACTTTATAAAGTGACCAGAATGAATTTAGCAACATTTATGCAAGTGTAATTTAGATCACATGGTTACATCATCTAGACATATTTTCAGAAATGGTTTCTCAAGGACAGACTTCATTTATGGGCTCCTTAGATGTTTCTTATGCATGCAAAGGTCCAGAAGCCACTACCTTGCAGGAGGGAAAATCGTCTGAAACTACTGACTAAATTGAGGACACAATAGAAAGCATCAAGCCTCCCATTCTGTAACTGTAATTTTCACACCCCTCACAATGTTCTCCCCACTGGGAATATTTCCAAGCGAAGCAGTAAAATCTATCCCAGTGTGCACTGGCATGGGCTTCTGGTTAGGTGCACTGCACTGGGGAGAGCACTAGAATGTATCTGTAACCAAAAAGGAAAGTTCACTGCTCATCATGTGCACACAAGAAGTTTAGGTATGATGTAAACTATGTATTTTTGGTACTGAATTACTTTTCAGTTTATAAAGAGTTTATGTCTTATAAGCACCTGGAATTCACTTCTCTGTCTAGGTTCCATTTTTTCTCTTTCTTTCCTGTGCCCATTTTGTATTCCTCTGTTCTCTTCTGTTCCTTTCCTAGTTCCACATTAGACTTGGGAAGCAACATTTGATTGCTATGTGCCTATGTGCCTATGTCTTGCCCTCAATCCTACTTTAGCAAGTCAACATTAACACCTATTAAAAAAAAAAAAAGGAAGGGCTGGCCACATTGCTCAGCAGATTAAAGCACCTGCAAGCAGGCCCAGGGCTTGGGAGGTTCTATCTCCAGGAATGCTGTGCCAGTCCTACCCCCAGGGGACACTGAGATGGGAATAGAGACTGGGCATGGTGGCGCACACCTGTAATCCCAGCTCTTGGGAGGCTGTAAACAGGCAGATTACTACTAGTCCGATATAGTAGTGAGACCCTGACACCCTTTAAAACATTCCCTGAAATACAATAAATAAATAAATAGATAAATAAATAGATAAATAAAATGAGTAAAATTAAAAACTATGCGTATTTAGTTCCTAGAATTTGCAAATCTACAGCAGAAGATGCCCAGGCACTTGTTAACCTGACTGTCTCCCCAAGCATAATTCTGACATAAAGTATTGTGGTTTTTAAAAAATCATTTTTTTCTTTTAAAGATAATAAAAGAAACAATAAAATGAAACAGAATTCAAAACAAGATGATAGGAATTTAGCAGTGGTTATCATATTGCATGTTATAATCTTTAAAGTAGTTGTTCAGGTTACTAGATATAGACAGGCAAAACGGAGCGAACAATTAAACATTAGTTGCTCCTTTCAAAAATAAATATTTCCTAAACTCATTTCATATTGCATTTTGAAATGTTTCCTTATGTTCTCTGCATTCCATTTAGTTTATCAACACACAAACAACAGGGTGTTGTTTTTTAATTTCTATTGTCTTCTCCTAATAGACATCTGGATTATTGTAACTCTTCCACTTTTGCCCAGATTGTGCTTTTCTTCTGCACATGAAATCTGCCCTACCCTGCCTCCTGTTCTAAAACTGCTTTCCCTTAAGTCCCCAGTGGCCTTGTCAACTCCATTTTTTAGCTTCCACATCACATATTCACTGAGTTTGACTCTCTGGCCAGCATTTCTCATGATTCTCTCTCCCCTGGCTCCCATCTTCCTCTTTCCAATTCCCTAGTCTGACTTTCACTGGATCAATTTTGTTCTTTTGGCTTCTAAATCAGTATTTTTTAAGAAAAAAAAAAAGATCTTGGTCTTAAAGTTGCCCTCAAATCTAATTATCTTGATTGCACATTACAACTTTAACAATCACACTTTCATGAATACGGTCAAGTTTCTACATTTGGTGCTGAGATACTTCTAATTGCTTGCTAATTGTGTACTTACAGCACCCTACTTGATGTACAGTCTCTTCCAATTTTTGTAATTGATACTGAGCCTGTCTCCTTTCTCCAAAACTTCCCTCCTTTCTCTCATTCAGCTACTTTGAATAACTCATTTTTCCCTCATTTTTCCAATCTCAGTGAAGAATCTCTTTTAAATCACTAAACCACATATTAACTCTACCACTCATTTAATTCTGAGTAGATGTGTGACTTTGCATCACTTATTTCTTTCAATTTGTTTGCCTTATGTCTAAATGGTAGCTATTTTGATGGTAAGAATTGTGTTTTATACATCTCCATTACCAATTTTGTCACGTTCAATAAATGCTTGCTAAAATCTTTGAAATAGGTGCTATTTTTGTATATATATTTTCTTACTGTACTAATTTTTGAAAGGATTGACTGATTTTGTTGATATATATGTATGCATGTATATATATATATATATATATATATATATATATGCATTTAATTCAGGTTCAGATCACCGTCTTGAGACAAAAATGCTAGCCACTAAATTTAGTGATAGGACAGTCCCTGTAACTTACTGTTAGCAATGGATTCTGTGAGATTTCATACACCTTATACTGACTGCCTTCTGGCACTCTGTAAGCTCTGAAAGTTTGAGGCAAATTGTAGGACCTCAGCATTGGTTTGGTCAATAGACCACCAAAGTTCTAGCACTGAGTGAAAATCTGAGCATGGATTTTTAAATCTTATTTGGGAAAATGATGAATATTCTTTCTTTCCTTTCCTTCATTCCTCTTTTTCCTTCTTTCCTTATTTTTGTTTGGCTGAAATATGGAGTAGTTTTTCTTGGAATCAAAGAAGGCCAGAAAAATGTTTAGGACTGGTTTCAGTTTACTTTCTGCCATAAACAACTATTTCACAAAAGATAACCTCGAATTCCTAAACCTTTATTTCTCCCTGTATTGAGTTTACAGATTCCTGAGTTTTAAAGTTGTGAAGAACTTGGTATCTAGCTTAAACATCTTCCATTTTGATCTTGGTTGTGCATTAGAGTTTCTAGCCTAGCCTCTGGGCTTTATATGAGTCATCACTGTTAACAGAGTTTTGTATGAGTTTTCTTAATTTCATCCAAATGTAAATGCTGCTGTTATACTAAAATATCATTTTCTTTCCTTATGTTCAGTGGGTGTGCTCATGAGAAATAAGATATTTCCAACTTTTCATATACTTAGTATATGAAATTTTATTTAAAAAATTACTAGTTTACATTTTTACCAACTATGCAGAAGTTTTCCTTTTTCCCACACAACTCATATGATCTAAATTTTGCAACTGATCTATCTGTGCATCAACAGACTGACTGATAAAGAAAAATGTGACATTTAAACACAATGCAGTGCTATTGTTCCATAAAGGAGAAGCGAGTCATTTGTGGGAAAATGGATGCCCCTAGAGACCATAATGTTAAGTGAAATAAGTCAGACACACAAACTTTAGTGCTGCATGACACACCTTATGGAAGAAACCCAAAATATAAATAAAAATAAAAGATAGGTAATAGGAAACAGGGAAACATCTTTTGCAAAACAGAAGATGGCCAAGACACGGAGGGAGGGGAGAAAAGGGATGAAAGAGGAATGAACATCTGTTGTGAGCATGTACCAACTCCCCACAAAGAATATAATCATGTACTGTAAACACATATGCATAAAAATTAGTAATGAAGAATATTTTCTAAAATATATGGAACAGCAGTAGGAAGAAAGTGTTGGTTTTCTTCTGTCCATGCTACTCACATCACACCTAAATACAGTATCTAGGCATCTATGTATTACTTCTGTGGTAAGATAATTCTGCATTTTGTTAGAGATGAGAAATGTAGTTTAATTTATCTTCACAAGTTTGAAATTTTCTGCTTTGGTATAAAGTAGTCTATATTTAAAGTATTTATTTCCTTTATCAATTGGCTACAATCTGTAAAAACCTGAATTGGTTGGTGCTCAGATTGAAGAGCCAAATGGTTCAAATACTAGAGTATTGACTGTTCTATTTGTCTTCAGTGTGATCTTAAGCAAGTTCTCTACTTGCCCACTTCTCTACCTACAGTAGATGAAACAACAAAGCTAAGGGTTTACCTGAGAATGTGTTCTCCAGATAAAGATATTTAAGAACTATCCTTCCTGAAGAGCCCAGCTCTTCCCAGGAAGATCAGAGGAAATGATGAACAAACCCAATCCTCCAGCAGCACACTTCTCTTTTACTGTTTGCTTATTGTTAAAAGCCCTGTTTTACTTGAACACTATGTTCCTGAGTCAAAAGAGTGCTTCAGCAAAATCTGCTTCCCTGGGGGCAAAACCAATCTCACACTGTCACACTTTCAAGAAAGGCAGATACTGCTGAACATCCACTGGACAGAATTTTTCCCCTCCAGCAAAAATTGGTCAAATTGCTTGAGAAAGAGATGCAACATGATGTTTATTCCTGTTTACAGATGTTTAACCAGTGCCCCTTCTGAGGGTCATATGACTATAAACAGCATCATGGTAATTATAGCCATTGCTGCAAAGAACAGATGTGTAAATTGGTGGTTTCTTGGGGGAAAATAATACCAAGTCCACTTTCCAGAAATGTACAGTGTGGTGCAGCTGTAACATTCAGAACAGAGGTTTCTTTAGAGTCTGTAAATAAATGTAATTACACTTAGAAGAATATAGAATTCAGTGGTGCATCTAGTAGGAAAGTAAAGGAGCATCTAGATGACTCAGATGGTTTCCTGTGTTTAAATATTTCTGATGGTATTAGACAAAATTCTATATTCAAGAAAAGTTTGCCAGGCAACAGGATGGAATTAGGAGCCTCTGATTTCCCATATACTCTGAGGTCAGTACATCTTAGATATAAACAAGACTTCAATAAAGCCAAGTTGTATCAAGATGATAACAGATTTGACATGTGAACACCGAAGTAATTCTAACCTCTACATGGAAAAGGCTGGGAGGGATCAGACACAGCTCCCATTACTAAAGTCTAAGGGCTCTGTGTTTTAAAGGCTGTGTTACCTTGGAAACAACAAAATAATCAGATAAAATATCTTCTACTAATGAATTTATTGTATTATAGACACTTGTTTTCCTCAGGATGTATATTTTATTACCTATCCGGTAACCAGTATTGCCCCTTAAAGTCAAAACAACACTGACCAGTTTACTCTACTAGAATAGTTTATTAAACTGGTCTGTTTCCACTAAAAAGCACATCACCATAAGCTTCACTATTGTTGCTCTGTATAAATAGATTTGATCTTTCAGTATGCCAAATAGTAGGTGCTGAATGTTATATAGTGTGCTAGTATTTGCCTTAAGGCTGGGATTTCTTCTGGTTGAGACTCTCATTACTGTTACATATAGGAAAACTTTGGGCCAGTATATATCCTACAATTTAATAAATGTGATGAACACTGAAAGTTAATTTGCATTTACAATGCACATTACAATATCCCATAATGGTATGTAAAACTTAAAAGATTTTTGCTTCCAGGGAAGAAATCCACAATCTCCTTTTTGGGCTATACTTTTCGGCTTTTATGATCCCATACTAACTGACCATGCAGAAGCATCAAACCATGTCTCTGTGATTGAAAGTTAACAAAAGCACAATCTAGTCTGCTAATCTGGGTCTTTCAGGCCCAGAATGGAAGGACAGTAAATTGAGACCTGCTAAATGCCCTAAGCTAAGCATGCCTTCTGACACTAATGATCTAATTCACTTATCTACTTTGTTCCAAACTCAGTCTTCAGATTTTCTGTGTCCCTGGGCACTCAAGGGAAAACACAGGACTGACGAGAGCTAGCCCAGCTTTCTCGGGGACTGATCCACTCCCTAGATCTGTTTCTGTGGCTATGAAATCAGCACAATGTGACGGTCTCTTGTTGGCCTCATGCCTTATGCTCAGTGGGTCTGTGGGAGCTGGAATTAGAACAAGGTTCTTGGTTATTTGTGTGGGACATCTGCCACAGGGTAACTGTTGATTCTAAACTTAGGAGGCAGTGGGGTAGGAATTAAAATATCTGACTTGTTCGATATAGTCATTTTCAACAAAATCAAGGAAGTTATTTCCAAACAGAAATGTGGCAAAGGAACATACTCCTATTGTCTTTGTAGTCTCAGGACCACTTACAGCAGTGCACTAGGCAGCAATCAAAATGCACCTTGAACACTTTATGTCAGCCTCCCTCCACCCTCATCTCTGGATTTAAGGCCATGAACTTGTGCTAAACCAGCATCCCAGAGAGTAAATACTTACAGGGAGGGATTGCATGACTGAGGCAGATAAAACAGCATGTTCCTCCTAATCTGAAATTTGGTTTGCAAAACTCATTTAATCTACCTAAAACTCACTTAAAAAAATATTTATAGGGTCCGGGGAGACGGCTCAGTGGAATAAGCGCTTGACTGGCAAGTGCAGGGGCCTGAGTTCAATCCCCGGTTCTGAAAAAAAAAAAAAAAAAAAAAAAAAAAAAAAATTTGGTACAGGGTCTCACTACACAGCTCAGACTGGTAGTGATCCTCCTGTCTCTACCTCCCTAGCACCAAGATTACAGGCGTGCACCACCACGCCAGCTTTCGGATAGCACTGCCCACTGGGGGTACCCAGCCAGAATGGCATGGTACCAAGAACTAAATCCAGGCCCTTGCGTTCGCCAGGCAGGCACTTAGAAGGCCGGAGCTATCTCCGCAGGCGAGAATGAAAATTTTAACAAAACTCTTATAAGGGACCTTTGTCATAGTGAGATTCTCAACAGGAATCAAAACAGGGATGTTGAGAATTTCCCATATTAGCAATTAGACGAAACATTACTAGGTAGGGATAGAGGGCAAGGAGAAAACAGTAAAAGGAGGGTGAAAAGAGGAAATTAGTGGCTTATGAGCAAGTGATGAGGTGACAGGGACCTGTTAAAGGGTAGGTTGCTCAGGTCTAAGCAGAAAGACGCCCCCAGGCAGCAGAAAAGGAAGAGGTTTTTCCACTATGCGGTTACCAGGAAAGGGTGAAAGGAGCAGAGCTTCTTTGGTACTGGGGTACTGGTCAGTCTACAGAGAGAAGAAAATGGGAATCTTTTCCTAGTTCACTTTTCTCCTTCACAAATATTTACTGAGTGCCCACCAAGTCCCCTGAACTACGCTGGGACCTGACATTACAAGGGTGAACAGCTGAGCGTGGCGGGCACGTCCACGATCATTTTTCTCTTCCACAGTGCTGAAGCCTCCTCACATACAAACCCTACAGTGGATAATGGATACCTCTGGAATTCATAGCAGGGCTAGGGACGCTCACAGAAAGTAATCATCCATTAAATAAAACGCTTCTTCAGACTCAGGGGCACCATATGCCCCCGCATGACAGAGCATTTGTATATAAAGAACTGACACAACGTGGGAGTTTGGGGAGCCCCGTGGGAAGGCGCGGGGACGGGGGTGGGGGGCGGAGATTCAAACTTTTTGCCCTCTAAGCAGGGCCGCTTCGGGTGCTCTCTTCCCAGTTTCCGCTCTTGCGCACTAGCTGACTCCTGGCCAACGCTGGTCTCCCGGCCTCGGTCTTCTCACCCCGCCCCTTGCCTTTAAGCCGGGTCTGTCTCAGCTTGGATCCCTGCTGCATCTCCGTCCCTTTGAGGCACTTTCTCTCTCTGCCGGTGATCTCATCCCTTTGTTTCCCCGGCCCGCGGTCCCTCTCCTTCCGGTCGGCGGTGGGCGTGGCGGGCGGGTCTAGCCGGGGACGGCGCGGCGGGCGTAGGGCGTGGCTCCGGCTCGGGGCTCTGCCTAGGCTGCTCCCAGCGCCGCCCAGAGGCCGCGACCCCATGCAGGGCTGCAGAGCCTGTCGTCTTAACTCCCCAGGCTTGCAGCGGCTCCTCGCTCTGAGAGAGCACTAAGAAGGTTTTGGGTTTTTTAATTTTTCATTTTTAATTAGTAGGTGTTTCCTGTGCATACTGACCACAGTCTTCTTTTGTACGTGATACATGTACAGGACACATCTTAATTCTTTCTTCATCAACTTCCACCATCCCCTTCTCATTTTTAAAAATTTTATTTTTTTATTTTTTAAAAGAGTGCAAATTAGAATTAAAACAAAAGAATTACAAGTGATACAGAATTGCACTTAACAAAATAATATGAATTTTACAGTGTTTGCTGTAATATGTAGTGTCGTCTTCCAACTAGTTATTCATATTACCAGATATGACCAGCAGAAATGCACAGTACAGTCGTCCAAACCATCCTGCTATTTCTTGGATCCCTTTCTCTTGCAGAAGATCAGTCACCCTACTTTCTACCATCTATCTTTTATTTTCCTTTTTATAGTTTGAGTTTCTCATATGAGAGAAACACAAAATTTAAGCTTGGCTATTTGTTTTCATTTTAAGGAACCTCCACAAACTTGTTTGGGAAGTAATTGCTTTTTTCAGTGTCTTGAAGAACAAAAGCAGTAGTCCACCCCAGGGGCCTCTTCTTGGTAGAAAAGCCTTGAGGGACCAGCGCAGAACTCCCTCCTCTGCCCCTCCTCAGAAAGCTTGCAAGCATCTCCCAGCGACGCGCTTCCAGAACTGAGACCTGTGGCAGGTGACATAGCGAGTAGGAAGGAAAGAAGAAAGCTGAGACAATTAAGTTGTCTTGTCTCTTCAACTTTTCCTTTCCTTGGAAACCGCAAAAAAAAAACTAGACCAAATCAAACCACACCACACAATTTTCCTGGCTGGTTTGCGCCTTTTTCTCCAGCAGGGTAAAGAAAGAGAAGAAAGCAGGCAAAAAAGGTTGTACTCAGGAGAAATCTTTGGAAACTAAACAGGAGCACCTGGTCATTCCGTAGAGGAAAGCAGAGGAAGGAAAACCCCCCAAGAAGTCAAAGCCAGAGACTCTTGTTTGATAAATGGCGACCCTAAAATATTATTACCACAGTATTTTAAGATTCCCAAGCATCTTCCTTTCCTCACTGTGAAGCACAGGCCCCAAAGAAACATGTTTCTATTTTTGGTCAGTACCTGAAGCAGGTAGGGGAAAGTTAGATGACTGTAAAATCATGTAGTCAAATTTAGACTTGGTGTGAGATTGCCTCTTAGTGTGGTTTCTTTTGAGAGAGGGTCTTACTATGCAGCCCAGGATGCCCTCGAGTTTATGGCAATCCTCCTACTCAGCCTCTGCAGTACTGGGATTACAGGCATGCCCCAGAACACCCAGTCTTATCATAGCTTGAAAAAGCATGACTTGCATGTATTTGGTCATGCATTCAGTAATGTGAGTGCACATGCAACAGTCATGAGGTTCTGCGATGGGCTTTGTCACCACTGATTATAAATGACTTAAGATCCACACCAATCAAGACATTAGTGCTGTCATAGATCCCTGGCTCTAGAAGCTGAATTTGTAAAGCAACCAGGCATAGTGTGAACTTTAGAGAAAGACAATATTGCCTTTGCTTGTGAAGAATATAGAAAGCTGATGGTGGAGTTAGACTTTTTTCCTCCGTTTTCTGACCTCATTTTCCTATTTAAATAAGTTGAAATCAGTGGTGGCAGAGGGTGACAGGACTGTGCATATCTTACTTATTTATTTTTAGCAGGCTTCCTCTCCTCCAGCTAGAGCAGTAGGCTTCATTCAATTTTTCCACACTGAATGATGATCTGACTTTAAAAATTGCCAAATAAGATATTCATTTAGACTCTTTCACTCTTTCATCATAGAAGCTCTGGAAAAAAGTGTACTTTTTGCTGAGTAGTGAATGATGTGATACTACATTCAGAGATGGGTGGAATTTGGTGCTTAGTGGATAGTAGTGTCTGCCTTTCTGATGAGATGAGTATTTATCAGTTCACAGGAGCATGTAAGTAAAGGCATCCTGATCTATACAGAGACAAGGGCATGAAGGCAGGACAGCAGACAGGCTTTTGT
>NW_004524629.1:8616031-8618548 GCF_000260255.1 Octodon degus
CTTCTTCTCCTTCTTCTCCTTCTTCTCCTTCTTCTCCTTCTTCTCCTTATTCTCCTTCTTCTCCTTCTTCTCCTTCTTCTTCTTCTTCTTCTTCTTCTTCTTCTTCTTCTTCTTCTTCTTCTTCTTCTTCTTCTTCTTCTTCTTCTTCTTCTTCTTTAATTTTAAAGTGAAAAAAGGACAAACATTACAATGAAACAGTTTGGAAATAGGTTAGTAGGACAGTTACAATAGTTGATGCATTGCATATTGTTGTCTTCATAGTAGTTATTCAAAGTAGAAGATATAGGCATGATATCTTGTCCAACAGTATTAACACAAAATTTTCTTTTCAATGAACTAAGAGAAACTAGCTGTATAACTATCTTAACTATTTTGTGTATGCATATTTTTTCCTTTCTTTCCTTCCCCTTTGTTCCATCACAGTTTGCCTTTTCTTTTGACCAGTTTCTTTCCAATTCATAATATCTATTGTACATTTTGGCTCTTACATTACTCTTTCAATTTCTTACACTAAGGAGACAATATGATGTTTACACATCTAGGTCTTATTTGTTTTACTTATGAGTATGGTCTCAATTCACTTACCTATAAAAGTCTCTAGTCTATCCTTCCTTATGGTTACATTTTCTTTAATCCATTCCTCAGTTGATGAGCATCAAACCAGGGAACTTGCTGGTTTGAACAGCACATCTAATCCTAGCTTTTAAAGCAATATCCACGCTGATTTCCACAGTGTTTGCACCAGTCTACATTCCCACCAATAGTGGAGAAGGGTTCCTTTTTCTTCACAGCCCCTCCAGTATTTGTTATCAGTTGATTTTTTATGATAGCCTTCTTTCTGGGGTGAGATGGAATCGCAGTATTGTTTTAATTTACATCTCTCAAGTGGCCAAAGATGTTAAACATTTTTTCATGTATTCATTTGTCATTTGCATTTATTCATCTGAGAAGAGTATTTTCATCTCAGATACTCATTTTTGGATTGGGTCTTTGAATTTGGGGGAGGTGATTTTTTCAATAGGATTCTTTCTTTTCTGGGGAAATAAGAAATTGAAACATATATGAACATTTGTATGTGGATAGAACTTTGGTACTTTGAAAGTTTGAGTCTTAAATCTTCTAAACAATTCTCTTCCTGTGACAAACCAGGGCCAAAAGAAGTAAAGAGACTTCCATAGGTTGCAGTCAGGTTGAGTGTGTCAGTTTCATAGCTCTGATCTTCTCATCATTGATCCTGATGTTTCACTAAGTATCTGCTGCTGCTTCTTTCTCTGAAAAAGAACTGTGGATTTCCCAAAACAGGTTTCCTTATTCTGAGCAATGTGACAAGTCTGTTTCACACACTTATGTGCAAAGAATATGCTACACTGCAGGTTGCAATTCAGTGAATCAGGACTGGGTGAGTCGGCATTGTCAGCCTGACCTGCCCTTGCTGGTCCAGATGCTGAGGGTCTCCATGGGGAGCAGAAAGCTGTAGACAGCACCTTCTCTCCTTGGCTTTCACTTTTCACTGACACAAGAGTCCCCTGGGATGTAAGAATATTTTGTTTCTCTTGTCAGATCTCTGTGCTCCCTTAGTTGCTCTGGATGCCTTTCATTGCCTGGAACTCACTGACTTGAGGCTGTTATGAATAGTCTCTTGAGACAGGTGACTGGAGCCAGAAGGTGTGATCTTTTGTCTAATGACTTAGCACCATTTAACTTGGTTCCAAAGAACCTTTCACACATAAGCAATTTATTCAACTCTGACTGTTAAAAAAAGTCTTTTTTTATTGCACAAGTGTCCTCCCAGCTGTGGCTCATTCCTCTCCTTCTGGGAGTGCAGCTGGCAAGCCGCTAGCTCACAAGCCTGGCTCTTTCACTGGGGCGCAGCAAGTGTTTTGTGCATTTTCCTGGCACTCACTCTTGTCTTCTGTCCTGCATATTATGTCTAGATTCAGGTCTGAGTCTTTGTGCATCATCTGAGCCGACACTTTTCTAAGCAGTAACAGGCAAAGCCTCCTGTAAGGCAGGCAAACTTCTCTGACGCACGTTTTGCAGTTCACTGATGCTGGCCCACTTTGACTGTGCCTCTGCCATGGCTTGGTATGGCGGCTTGTGAGTTAATTTTCAGTCTTTCTTATTATAATCTGTTCTCAGGGGAAAACAAGCATAGTTTAATCCAAAGTAGAATCTACATTCCTCAGGTATTTATTAAGCTCTTTATATTTGAAACACATAGAAAATTTAGACTAAGGAGTCAGGTTTCTGACATTAACAAATTCTACCGGTAATTCTACCTCTACCACTCTTTAAATACAGAACCTCCTCCAAGAAATCAGCAGTAATAATGATGATGGTGATGATGCAAGCCTCATTCATTGTAATTACAGTAATACATACATCATACATTTGTTGAGATTTTCTGTTCGAACCACTCATTTCAGTGAGTAGCACAGAACGATAAGTTAACATTAGCTTCTATTGGCATTTAATTATATATTATATATCATTGTATAAAACACACACACACACACA
>NW_004524629.1:8618648-8621775 GCF_000260255.1 Octodon degus
TATAGAATAGCAGTGTTTGGGGAAAACTATTTGAAAAATTCTAATACAGAAACACATACAACTGAGGGTGGAATGGAAATTCAACAAAAAGTTATACTCTGTTCTAGAAGTTGGCAGCCCCTTGTCTATAAGCTAAGGATTTAGTTTTTAAATTTTTTGAATAATTAAAAGGAAATAGACAATATTTTTGTGACACTTTAAATGATCTGAATTTTAAGTTTCAATCTTCACAAATAAAATTTTATTGGCACACTTATTCAATAAAATTTGTCATGTTTGTTCATTATTGTCTCTAATTTTTTCACACTACTCTGACAGATTTGAGTAGTTGTAGTAGAGACCATAGGCTTAAAAAATGTTTGCAATTTAGCCCTCTTCAAAAAAAGTTCCTAACTTCTGCGCTATCCAATTTAGGCAAAATAAGAAAACTGTCTAACCCAGGGGAGGAGAGTGGGGTGAGGCATGATGTGAATCTTCAGAGTACATAGAGGAGGGCTGTGCTGCCAGTGAGGTCACAGAACCCACAGGTTTGCAACACTTGGCTAACACTTGGGACATCAGAAGTGGGAAGGGCAGATTGTATCTAACTCCTGAGTTCTTCAGCTGTCTCAGCAATACACATCTCCCTACCAGAGAGGGTCATATCCCTTCAGATATTACCAATGGACATATCTGAAATCTTTTGTGAGTAAGAGGTATATTATGATAAACCCATGACTTTAATTTGGCTTAATCTGATACAATAAGCATAAAGGACAAACTAAGTAAAAATGTTCCTCAAATTAAATATTATCATGTTAATTGTATCAATTAAACTGAACCTTAAGTATAGAGAAAATGCTCCATGTTAGAATTACAGATATTTAATAATAGGAAAATCTTTGATTAGTCCCCTCTGCATAGCTGTGTCAATAGGGTCATGAGCCACACCTACTAAGGCCTTGCTTCACAGTGATGTAAACCCTCTGTGGTATATTTCTGGGTACTTCTAGATCATGGCACAGGTAAATGTTTGCATTCACTTAGAGGCTAAAAAACTGACACGCAGCTTTGGATGGTTCAGTTCACTGAACTCTAACATGACTTTTAACTGTAAATTTGGCTTGAGGAGAAGCTAGGGATATATTATTCTCCCAGGAGCCATTGCCTTATCTCAAGCACAGGGAAGGTTACCTATGGGAGTCCCTGGAAATCTTATCCTTAATCTTGGGTCTAGGCCTGAGCTATCCCAGGAATATGAGGAATTAGCCACTTCTGGTGAGTAAATAAGAATTGTGGGAAAGGTGGTGTCATCAGCCTCACTTCTTGGTACTCTAGAGCTCAGCAGAGCCTTCACATTTTCCATGTGTGACACAATTGTAAAATTATCTGTTTTCTGAAGTTACACTGTGTCACGCATAGATGTGGTACACTGTGCATTTCTTTGGCTCATGTGATATTACTGATGAGAATGTTAGGGTTCATCTCATTTTCTATACATCAAATAGGAAAGAAAATAATTTTCATTAACTCAAGACCCCAGAATGGGACAACATACCCTTACTTTATTCAATCCAACCTAATTTTTCTGCTCAAAAATAGATTATTTTAGGGACAGCCAGATAGCTCAGCAGACTAAAGCATCTGCATAGGAAGAGTGAAGTGGCCTAGGTTTGATCCTGGCATGCTGTGTCAGCCTCGCCCCCAAGGCACACTGAGATGGTGACTGAGACTGGGCGTGGTGGTCAGCACCTATAATTCCAGCGCTGGGGAGGGTGAAAACAGGAGAATCACTATGAGCCCAATCTATGTAGTGAGGTCCTGTAGACCCTGTACTAAATACAAAATTAATTAATTAATTAATAAAAAAGATTATTTTGCCAGGTCTATTGGTGCATACCTATAATCCTAGTACTCAGGAGGCCGAGGCATAAGGATCTTTACAAGTTCAAGACCACCCTGGGCTAAAAAGTGAGCTCAAGGTCAGCCTGAACTGCTCAGTGAGACCCTGTCTTGAAAAACAACAATAACAACGAAAAGGATTATTTTAAATCCACAGAAGTTAGGTTCATATAAATAATTCAGAAGTTGTAAAGTTAACATATAGTTTTAAAAACAGAAGGAATTTCTGTCATTGACGGTATCAAAAACTGCAGTGTTTCTCCCTATAGAATCACTAACTAGGTGGCATGAAAGCACTTTGTACAACATGCGATAGTCACAAAGCAGGCAGTGCACTGCACCAAGAAGAGTGTGGATCCACGAAACAGTTTTACATTTCCCTATCTGCCTCACTGCAATTGTGAGGAAACAAATAGTTGATTTAAGGAAAAGACAATGTTTATGATTTCAGATTTGTTTTAAATCCTTGCTTTCAGGAACAAATCACAGAACTTACACTTTACCACCTGCTCAATACTTTTCTTCTGATAAGAATGCATGAATGACTCCAATTCATCCATTTGCCATTCTCAGTTGAGGAAATAGCCATGATGCCTGGTCAGAGACCCCACTTTTTCTCAGCATTGCTTTCTCTGTTCTTTGATAATTTCTCTCTTTTACTGACAGAGTTAATAGGAAAGCCAGTGTCTCAACTGTTCTCAACATCTCAAGTGTGTGTGAATTGTCCGCATCATATTTTTCACAAATAATGAGTCACAACATCCCCTGGGTGCCAGGTCATAATGCCACAGCTCCTGCTTTGAAAATTTAATCCTACTTTTCTATTGTAAAGAGATTTTGGCCATGCAAGTCCTGCCCCGGGGTCATATAGAGACAACAATTGAGACGGCATGGTGGTGCACACCTGTAATCCCAGCTCTTGGGAGGCTGTAAATAAGCGGATCACTACATGTCTGATCTAGTAGTGAGAACCTGAACACCCTGTAGACCTTTCTCTAAAATACAAAAGAAAAGAGATTTTGTAAGGCCAAGATGAAATTGGAGTGATAGCTCAGATGCTGATCCTTTCAATACTTCAAAATACTCAACAGTGACAAGCTCTGGCGGGGACAAAGTCTCTCTCTGAACTGTCCCACTTTCCATTCTGCTGTTCACCTTCTGTGGTGGGCTTGATAACAATTTGCAGAGATTGGATCTTTCCTGTCCTCATTTGTTCTCTTGACTTCCTATAACATATGGATTACTC
>NW_004524629.1:8627215-8633304 GCF_000260255.1 Octodon degus
TTTTTTTAGGTTCCAAATGTAAAATTCAGTGTGGTTCTAACTGATACTGACCTATACTGAAGTCGAAGTTAGACACCACTTTGTGACCAGCCTTCCTAGTTATTAAGTTCTGTTCAAATTTCCTCAGGACAGTAGAATTCATTTAGATTTTTGCTTGAGTCCTGATGGGATTAATTGTTTGTATACTTACCAGGTTCTTTTCCTTGAATGTACTGATTTCTTCACGAATTTTGAAGTATTAGGGGAGAATATGGACTTCTGCATATTTTTTAAATTATAAAGTATTACAGACTCTCCCCAAAAATCCTAAAAACAGTAGCTTTCAGAATACTTTGGAAACTAGGACAAACTGAATTGTCATGATACATTTCATTTATTTTTTAAATTAGCACATTTTAAATCAACATAATGATCACACTCATCCAAAATTTGTACCTGAACATGATATATTTTTCTTCTCCCCTTTTTCCCATTGCCCTCCTCTCCTTTCAAACTCTCTTCCCCCTCCTTATTTGTAAAAGTTTTGTTTCCATTTTTTTCCCTTCGTGTGTGTGTGTGTGTGTGTGTGTGTGTGTGCGTGTGTGTGTGTTTTCCTTGTCCCTTCATGGACAAGGCTGGCTTATATAGGAGAGTAGAGGACCTGAACTAGAGAAAAGACACATGAAATAGTACAGGTGACTTCGTAAGGTCCCAAAGACCATGGTTTTCCCTATGAAATACCAAGGGAGAGGAAGCAGGCTTGATGGGCGCTTCCAGGGTGCTGAGTCCTGTCTCGCAGAGAGCTGCCTTGAGGCGACATCACTGCTCGGAGGGCGCTCAAGGCGCGTTGCTGATGGCTGGGACGGGAAGGCCAAGACACCAAGCGAGCTCTCCTTTTTGTCGCTCTTTTCTCCACAAAGGTTGAAAAAAATGATGAGGACCAAAAGATCGAACAAGATGGCATCAAACCCGAAGATAAAGCTCATAAAGCCGCGACCAAAATCCAGGCGAGCTTCCGTGGACACATAACGAGGAAAAAGCTCAAAGGGGAGAAGAAGGGCGAAGCCCAGGCCGCCGAGGCCGAGGCCGCCGAGAAGAAGGAGGACGCCGCGGGCGCCGACGGCGCGGCCAAGAAGGAGGGCGAGGCCGCCGAGGCCGCCCCCGGCGCCGGGCCCAAGGCCGAGGAGCCCGGCCAGGCCGAGGAGAAACCGGGCGAGGGCGCCCCCGCCGCGGCCCCGGAGCCGGCGGTCGACGAGAAGGCCGGCGCCGCCGAGCCCGAAAGTGCCACGAAAGCGTCCACCGACAACTCGCCGTCCTCCAAGGCCGAAGACGGCCCCGCCAAGGAGGAGCCTAAACAAGCCGACGTGCCTGCTGCTGTCACTGCTGCTGCTGCCACCACCCCTGCTGCCGAGGACGCCGCCGCCAAGGCGACCGCCCAGCCTCCCACGGAGCCCGCGGAGAGCAGCCCAGCCGAGGAGAAGCCAGGTGAGGGCGGAGGGGGCGAGGCGGGCCGGGGGAGGGGGAGGGAGGGGGGAGGGCGCCCTGGGCAGCGAGGTCTGCAAACGGGGGCTGGTGCGGAGTCCTCCAGGCATCCTCAAGCCTAAGAAACCTGCGTGCCAGCCAGTACTAGCGATCTGGCAGTCAACTTCCATGGATTGCTATCCACAATCAAGGTAGATAATCCAGGTTAAAAGAAAGTACTCTGATGTTGATTGACTTGGTTTTAATAATTAATCACTTAAGCTACATCTATTTTGTGGGTCAGAACTGGCTAAAGCGATTATATGCCTCTAAGAAGAACTTGATGTAAATACAGCGAGCTCTTTACTGATTACGATACTCTAGAGTGTGCATTACCGCCAGCCAAAACCTAATCTCAGATCACCTTCCCCTATGCCACAGTATGTTCCTGGGCATTCCACCAGCATCCTTTGGTGAGTAGTGTGTGCTCTTATGTATATGCGGAGAACGTTAACTGTGACATTAAATAAGGTCCATCATAATTAAGGAAGTAAGTCTGTTGATACTGCCAAAAATAAAAGAAAAACTCTGAATATGCATATAGAAGTCAAGGATAAATTATTTTATTATTAAAGATCCTGTTGGCTTTCATATACATAACCAACTAAGGATTGACTATAGTTGCATAAAAGTTCTAGATTCTGTTTGGTTTGGAGCTTTAACTCAAGTTGCTGCATTTTCACTGTCACTGACCAAAATGCCTGTGCAGAATTAGAATAGAACGTCTGAAGGAACAAGAACAATTTAGCAGACCTTGAGCTCTGGAGACTAGGTTTGTTTCTCACCCTAGTACAGCCATAACAGTTCAGGAGGCTAACAGCTCCAAGGACTTTCTCTGATCTAGTGTGGCACGCGGATATCATCCAACTCCAAAGATCCTTAGAGTTGTCCCTATGTCAACTTAAGATTGGGGTTTACGTACACCTTTTGAACCCCATAGATTGAGCACACACTATGTGAAAAGGTCCAAATATAGGTGGGATTACACCATGACCTTGAGAAAAGATCTAGCTCATGAGAGCAGTCTGGGTATATTTCAGCATCTTATCATCGACTGAGAAGATAATCATTAATCATTTGCCTCAGTACACATTTTTACAAATTAGATATATTACAGGACAGTAGATGATCATTCTAGACATTTTCAGGTATACTTCTTTCATTCTACTCCTAAAATTCTGAGTAAGTATTTAGATTATACTACTGTTATCAGCAAATGATCACCCTCCAGCTCCACACAAATCACATGTTTCTTTCTACCAGTGATTTATTTTAAGAATTTATTGTAACTACAAATCTGCCCCAGGGGCCTGACTTTGATGTGAAGAAGATGAGAATTTTCCACAGGAAAAGTAAGGTATGTGATAAAGACTGAGTTGTTGGTTTTAATTTACTTAGCAAAACAAAACATACTAACTCCTCTTTGGGTTTGGAAATCACTTTGGATGGGGACAAACTATCATATCATTCACTAAATCTTGGGGATTAAACATGCCTTTAAAGGGGCCAGGAAGATGGCTCAGTAGAATAAGCGCTTCCATGACAAGTGCAAGGGCCTGAGTTCAAACCCTGGTTCCGCCAATAAAAACAAACAAACAAAAAAATGCCTTTAAATACAAGACATAATTACTGGTGTTCATAATTTTTAACTGGAATCTCTAATATTTTGAATATAAATACAAAGATAGGATGTCATTTAGGTGTAGACTCATTATTTGGGTTAACAGGAAAAAAGGACTTGAATTCATGAAAAGTCTAATATACAATATATATTTTTTAAAAAATCTCATTTTGTTATTTTGCAAAGTATGATCACTAAATAATTAAAACATTTAAAAAAACATTTTATGTGGTAAGTGCTCAACCGATGTCGAATGTTGAATGACCAAAAATTAGCTAGACTTAATTTACAGATAAATAATTTTCATGTATTTTTTCCTGCAAGTTTTTTTTAGCTCCATTTATTAGATTTAAAGATGTGTCTGGTTGCTAAAAGCAAATAGAGATTATACTCTGCCCTAAATTTACAAATTGCATCTGAAAAATGTCTCAGTTAAAAGGATTGTACAATGTGCATTGAAAGGTGATTGGAAGTGGAGAGGAACTTTGACTTGAAATTAATCACCATGGACAATTTATTTTCTACATTTTCTCAGCTTTGGATAGGTATTGTCTTCTTGATTCAATTTTGACATGCTGTTTGTAGTTTGTTTCTGAACCTGGTAATCTGTTAGCCTCACTTGCTGTATGTGACAAGCACAAATTACCCAGTTGTGGTGAATCTCATGGAATCACAGAAACCAAAGATGACAAGAAGATCTATCATATCACATCAGTCCCAAATACCCAGTGGCTCTGTATTACATTTCCTCCATCTCCCATGGAGTTTCATTCTAAGCCAGGTTAAAATAGCAGTATTTTCAATTGTGCTGTTCTCTTTGGAAGTGTTTGGTTAGCGTGGCCTTGATTTAGGATTCTATGGCTGCCTAGAGGCCATAGGAAATGAGTAAGAGATTGAAGCTGGGGCGAAGATAAAATATGTCAAAAGATAGAACCTCGAAAAATAGTTTCTTTGAGTAAATAGGGTCAAAAATTTGGACCTAATATGATCACTGATTTAATACCTGTGGACATTCTTTATAATTTAAAATGTTTTTTCTCTTAATATTATTTTTATTATTATTACTATTATTGCTGATATACACTGCTTGAATTAGGACCTTTGAAGTTAATTAATCTTTCTTTAAATTCCCGGATTCTATTTTCTTTTTCCTGTTTTACCACTCTGCTGGCCCAGCTCTCAATATGCCTATGACTGAAAAATTTCATCATATAATAGGAAGAAGAGTGTTTAAAGCTTGTGTAGATCATTTCTACCTTTATCCATTAGGACAGAATTTCCAAGTTCCCTTTTCTGATTATATCCTTGAGTCTCTTGCTGAGCAGTGTGCTCATTTGCTCTCGGAGAAGGAATTCTCTGCTTTGATGCCTTCCCTCTAAGGTAGCTTATTGACTTTCCCTTATACAGGGCCTCAGAAGTTCTATTGTGACCATGTTCAGTGATGTAGCACAACTACAGCAACCCATTCAGGGGGCTTGAACCAGCAACATTGATAGGGAGGCTGTCATAGGGCGCTCAACAGTGCTAGTGAGAAATGGAATTCTGAATCACCCTAGATCTTCTGTGCACTGACCAGGGCTGGATTTTATTTTCATGGTCTCATTAGGATTTTCACATTGGGTTCATTAACAATGATCTAGAGACTAGCTGTTTCAATTTGTCATTCTCTGAATAGAAAAACTAACTGCATCTTCCCATCTCTTCCCCGTTCCTTTTTCACTTCCCTTCCTCCTTCTCCCTCTTTTCCCTTCATTGCTTCCTCCATTCTGCTTTCCTTTTCCCTCCCATTGATAGTAACTGTGCTATGCTAGGTACTGGGATCAAAAAGATGAAAAAGATTCAGTCCTTTGATCTTAGGAAGTTTTCACTTGGAAGTGGGGATACAATGGAATTCAGGTAGTAATATTTAAAATTACATTAATAATCCCAATGAGATTCTGCAAGTGAGTATGCAATACATTTATATGCTTTGGGACAGAATATGAATGAGGCAGTCCTTTAGTCACCAAGATGCAGTTTGATACATGCTAGAATATAAGTTTTCTATAATATGTATCCAGGAACCAAATTATTAGCAAAAAAGAGAAAAGATATAGCCCTTACAATTTCCAGGATGATAATTATGTATAAGAAAATGAAATACTCAGCCCAAATTTCTGGATTTTTGGAAATTCTATATGTGCCCTAGAACAATGTTTACCTTAATCCAAAGGAAACCACCCACTTTTCAGCTGTCCAAAAAAAGAGACCCATTTCCACAGAGCTCTGAGATTTCCCAAGGATAGTTACGCTTACTTGGCAGGGTGCCCCATAAGTGGTTTTGATGTGAAATGTGGTTTCAACCACTTCCCAAATTTATACACGGCTCATAAATAGTGAAAATCTGAGTTATGGAAGTCCATAAATGCTGTTTGTAAAACATGGGCACCTTGTTAGGTACTCAGTGGTATGTTACTTAAACATTGGTGATTATTATGCTTTTGTGGAGCACTTTTATATTACTAAAGTAATCATTTTTATTGGTTTTCTTTTTTATGTATTTGGTACTGGGTCTCACTCTGCAGCACAAACTCATAGTGATCCTCCTGTTTTCAGCTTCTCCACTGCTGGTCTTGCCTGGCTCAGTGCTCCTGAGGGCGGGGCCAGTGTGGCATGCTGTGCTGGGGACTGAATCCCAGTCCCTGCACTTGCTTAAGCAAGTGCTTAGTCCTCTGAGCTATCTCTCTGGTCCTTTATTGCTTTTTCTTGACAACAGTTCAGTGGCATTTGATAACATTTTCCTGTTTTCATTCTGAGGGTAATGTGTATAGGTATTCTGTCCACAGTCACAGTCAAAGTGGTGGACTTCCAAATCCTTTCCTTAATTTTAGCCTTACAGTTTTTAAGCCTCTTTTATTTATTTATTTATTTATTTATTTATTTATTTATTTTTTATTTGTTCATTTATTTTTTATTAATTTTATTGAGA
>NW_004524629.1:8633404-8641784 GCF_000260255.1 Octodon degus
ATATAAAATATTTTTCATAAAATGTTCTGGCACATGTAACACATGTATAACATACAATTCTGTGTATATGTACCACAGAATTAAGTGCTTAGAAGAATGTACTTGTTATAAAAGCCTGTGAATTTTCAATATTTATTATTAGTAGAATTATATTTTCCAAAGATATTTTATAACCTTTACCTTTAACATTTTTTGAAAGGAAATATTATTTTTAATGTATATACCCATGAAACAGCCCTCATGGAGCTATCAAAGACAGAAAACAATAAAATAGTTGTAAAAAATGCACCCACACTCTAGACTCTAGGTAGTAGCAATTTCCACTTCATTTATGTTGTCTTATTTTGAGTATTTTACAAATACTAAAGAAAATTCTATTCACTATATACATTTGAGAGAGATGAAACTGAATTGTAAAGAAATTAAGTATTTTAATCGAGAACATACATTTCAGAAGTGACCACACCAGATTTTAAATACAAATTATTTGTTCCAAAATCATGCCAGGGACTACTTAATTGATGAGAATTAATGGCTGATAACCATGAGAACATGTAATTCCAGAAATGACAGAATAAAATTCTTGGGAAGAAAATAGTAAACACAGTAACATGAGTAACTGTGACAAACTCAGATTCATAGTTGTGATTTTCTTATTCACCTAGGCTCTCTGTTTACCCTGAAAGAGTCTAGCTACTATGGCACAGAAGTCCAGGTGGGAACCTATTCATACGCAGGACTCTGTGTACCTGACAGCACCCACCACCACCACCTGCTCTTTGCCTCGGCTTCACATCAAAAGTACTCATAGAACAGTACAACAATATGCTTGAATCATAGAAGAACATACTCATTTTGTGTGTGTGGGATTTCTTCACTTACTCTGTGATTAATATAGTTATGGCAAGTGTTAAATTACTGCAGATGGAGAGCAGCACCCTTGAAAAATTATCCTTTCACCTTCCTCACTTTTAAAATCTGTGGTTTTCCAAGAAAAAGTAATCTATCTTCTCCTTGTATACACATTCTTGTTTCTGATCCCTTCTACATGGAGACTCTGGAGTACTCCTTTTTCATGAGGTCTGAAATGCTGATCAATTCTGTTAATTAAAAGGAGGCAATTCCAGTCTCAGGATTGCTATTAGGATTACTACTTATTCAGTGGTACCTTCTGAATTAGTCAGCTTCCTCTTGCCTAAGACACAATACTTGAGTCTCATTATTTAAAGAAGATATTGAATTGGCTCATGGTTTCTGGGAAGTGAGTCCGTAATCAGCCAGTTTCAGGGCAGAGGGCCATTGTAGGCAAGGCTGTTTAGTTCTGGGCAGCCAGCAACAGAGCAGGGAAAGATGCCCGCCAAGAAATTGACAGGGAACCATACAAAATAACCAAAGTCATACCACCATGACCCATCCAGAAACATGCAGAAGCATGCACCATCAATTCCTGGGTAGATCCCAAGGCCAAACAATTAACACTCTACTCTAATCACCATAAATTCCAAATGAGTAGTGTTACATTCTTAGGTTGATTTTCTGTTAGGTTCTTTAAAATGTGTGAGATTAGAAGCCTAGCTTTAAAATCTATCTTACCACTTAAGGGACTTTCTACTAGTCTACTTATTCAATTTGTAAAGGGAATAATACATTTGTTTAATCTATTTCATTATAATTCCTTAAAGAAAAAACATTAAGTTGAAAGTATTTTATGTTATGAAATACTCAAATACAAGCCATTGTCTTTTGAATTTTTGTTATTTTTTGCAAAGCAAATTCCAAGCTCTTTGCCATTTCTTACCAACTAAACTTAATAATAGCATGCTCCTTATATCAGACGATATGTACACCCTTACTAGATACTAGGTATCCCTTATTTGGATATCACTAACTAGCCTACAAAGTTTGATTGGACAAAATAGGAAATCTGAAGCTGTAATGATCTTTCCTCCTTAGAAACAGATTCTACTAAGCTAGTCCTCTGCAAATGTCTGGCACTAGCTCATAACTTTTATAGGATATGGATGAGTAGCATAGATAAATTCATAGAGTAGCTAGCAGAACCACCATGGGTCCCTGGTTCTGCCAAAAAAAAAAGACAAAAAAAAGAATCAGCATGGGAAATTGTTTGGATGTGTGAGAGAATAAAGCTATATGTGTGATAGGTACTTATATTGAAAACTTTTGGGTATGTCAGACATAGATCTGAGTTATCTAGCTGAATCAAGGTCAAAAAGTAAGACACTCAGGAAAATACCTTATGAGAGTCAGCCGTGGGAGAAAAGGGTTCCATGAGAGCAGTGGGAGCAG
Source organism: Octodon degus (assembly GCF_000260255.1). Taxonomy (NCBI): domain Eukaryota; kingdom Metazoa; phylum Chordata; class Mammalia; order Rodentia; family Octodontidae; genus Octodon; species Octodon degus. The sequence goes on from NW_004524629.1 coordinate 8,635,712, forward strand.
CCCTCTGATGAACACCGCTCTCTGCCAAAGCTTGTACTGACGGCCTGTGGAAGGAGCATACTCAAAGACAAGAAGGGCGGGGAAGGCGAGGGAGATGCTAACTCTGCTCTGAGAGAGGTCTTCATGCCTGTGGTGGCCATGTCACTGAACCAAAGAGAAGGAGTAACCACAGGCTGCTGTGAAGCTACATGAGTTGATAGTAGCTACATGAGTTTTTCTAGAGATGAAGGTAAAGGGCAACATTTTGAAAGCAAATAGTCTTCATTACTCAGTTGCTAGACCATTTGGAGTTCATGAGATGGATAAAGTTAGGAAAGATTGAGAGAAACAAATTAGTTTTGGTAGAAGAGTAGGACTAACTTTGTCAGTGAAAACAGATTTCCTGCCTTCCAAAGGATAGGAAAAATTTGAATTGTATATTAGGTCCATTTCAGACAGTTTTCTACTTATCTTTCTGAGAATAGATAGCTCAGCAGAACTTTTGAGTTAAGCAATAGCTTCTTCCTTCCCTGGGAAAGCAATAATAGGGATGAATAAGGTCAAGTAACCAATTCCCCTTTGTATTTATGTTATAGTTGACATGTCTTAATTTCATGATAATGTAGACATTACTAGTGAGGATACTGACAATGGCAATGATAATAAAGAGAAGCATATTGAACACATACAGTGTGTCAGGGGTGGATGTAGGTCATTTATGTACATTAACTCCATTAATCTTCACAACAACCCTATAGGAATATTTTCTTATTTTTCTGACTTACAGATGAAGAATCTGAAGCTAACTTATTCAAGGGCAAGAGCTGATAAATAGAGACAGATTGCAAATCTATACCTACCTAATTCCACAGACTATACTCTTATGCACTAAAGAATATGAGTTATTTGCATTATACTTCAGAAGGCATTGCAAAAGGTCAAAGAAAAGGACCAGTGATGGGCTCTGACATTTAGAAACCAAATAATAATGGGTCCTTTCCCATCCTCTCGTTGTTTTCATTATCAAACAGGTCCAGGGATGTGTTCTTTACATGATTTTAATGAGGATTAAATTGAAATATTAAATAAGGATTAAATTTAAATACTAAATATACAGTGTCTCTTCATTATAAAGGTAAAAGGATAGAAGCAAATGATGCTAGAAAGCGGCTTGATGGTGGTCTCCAGCATTCATGGCCATGAACTTCTAATAGCAGAGCAGGGATTCCCTACCAGTTGGCTGAGCTCTGCCTATTCGTATATTCTGTAGTCACTAACACAGTGTGACATGCAAATATTTTTTATGAAGATACCTAGAAATATTTTCAAACATCAACTCTCTTGGCCATCTTTTAGCCATTGGTCTTATGGCATCTGCTGCATTTTGGTCTTAGGGTCCCTCGTCTGGAGAGGATTCACTTTTAGCAGTGGTACAGGAGCTGGTTGGTTATTGGTCTGTTTTTCCCCAGGTGCTCAGCTGCCCACTCTTCTCCCTCTCAGGCCAGTTGCTAGCAGCAGAAGCCTCACAGTTGTGCTCATAGTCTGATCTGTGATAGCAAGCTTCACAGCAGCCTGTGGTTATTCCTTCTCTTTGGTTCAGTGACATGGCCACCACAGGCATGAAGACCTCTCTCAGAGCAGAGTTAGCATCTCCCTCGCCTTCCCCACCCTTCTTGTCTTTGAGTATGCTCCTTCCACAGGCCGTCAGCACAAGCTTTGGCAGCAAGCGGTGTTCATCAGAGGGCTGCTCCCACTGCTCTCGCAGAACTCCTTTCTTCCACGGCTGACTCTCACAAGGTATTTTCCTGAGTGTCTTACTTTGACCTTGATTCAGCTAGATAACTCAGATCTATGTCTGACATACCCGAAAGTCTTCAATACAAGACATTAGGTGTTTTTTGTTTTTTTCTTAGTAGCACAAAAAGCATGTTTTGCCCTCTTGCTATGATTCTGGAAACGTAGTAATATGCTATCTTCGTTTAAAGGGGAAAAAAGTTCCCCTTACTACCACTTTGTGTTCTGTGTATATTTCCAAGACCATACTTCATGTCTCATATTCCCTTGGAAATTGCCATCATCATAGTATATGTTCTCCCAAGTACCCAAAAACTAAGAAAGGACTTTTTACTGCACCTAAAATCAAAGTTTGAGCAAGTTGTAACAATTGTTAGCAAAGGCCTAACAGTTTCATTGTTTCTGCCTCCATTGTGGCTCCATTGCCCTCACGCTCTTAGGCCTTCAAGATAAACTTAGTGTTGATGGAAACCTGTGTAGCCCTACTGTGAGCAGTCATGTTTGAAATAATGCCTTTTTCTCTACATCTGTTCAGAAATACGCAAGGGCATCTCATTTACAGAACTGGCGGGAGCTATTCCATTTTCTCTCATTTATAAAAGGCATTTCTCTATATTCCTAATCTTTAAGTTTAAAGGAAAAAAAAATGCTCCACAGTAAACTACTTGAATACTTAGATGTATTCTCTAAGGTGTATTTAAAAAGTTGACTATGCAAAAATATTAATAATGTAAAACAGAGTAAACACTTATTACATGGATTTCCACTGAAATTATTAATAAAAAGTAGAGTGGGCCATAAGTAGGTGTTTGCCAGATTTCATATATATCCAACAACACTTTATTCTGTAAGCTAAACAGAATTTGAAAAGCACAAAATCTATAGTATATAAAAGAAAATACTCTCCAGGATATCACCAACCTTTCAATTCTGCTTCTCAGAAATATCTTTTTCTCAGTCAATAAGATATATTTTTTGTTTATCTAAAGAGGTTCTTAGGGGTGGGCCAGATAGCTCACTGACATATAATGGACTAAAGAGCTAACTTAGGCAGATGCAGGGACCAGATTCAATTCCCAGCAATAAAATTAGGCCAGCCCTGCCCCTGGATTATGATCCAGGGCTCACTGAGACAGTGATTAAGACCAGGCGTAGTGGAGCACACTTGTAATCCCACTGCTAGGGAGGCTGAAAACAGGAGGATCACTACAAGTCTGATCTGTGTAATGAGACCCTGTAGATACTGTACTAAATACTAAATAAATAAATGAATAAATAAATAAATAAGTAAATAAATAAGGTTCTTAGAATGAAGAACTAGTACTTCGATGATTTTTAAATTATTTAAAAATCAATCATTTGTACCTAATGCTGCACTTGCCCTGCCCCTGGGCCTGCTGAGCTGTTGACTCAATCTGGGCATGGTGGAGCAAGCCAGTAATCCCAGCACTGGGGAGGCTGAAAACAGGAGGATCACTATAAATCTGATCTGTATAGTGAGACCCTGTAGACCCTGTAGACTCTGTACTAAACACATTTTAAAAAAGCACAAATAAATAAATAAATAAATAAATAAGTCATTTACAGAAGATGTGAAGCATTATAGTAGTACTATTTGTAGTTAGTTAAAATAGATACTAGGTTTAGTTTTTCTTTGCTTGGAAAATTGAAGTATCCTTATGATGCCTGAAAATGTTAAATGTATTGAAATATTCCGTAAAAATGGATGGTGTTATTTTTAATTTGGAAAGCTATGCATTCATAGAACATTATGTACCCGTCCTCTCACAAGCATCAGTGTAACATACAGACATTCAATACCATCAAATGAAGAAGTGAATGAGAATGTTGTCCTGATGCTTTATGAATTATCTGCTATAAGAAAGTCCAAATTATTATAGGTCAGTGATATAGAAACATTGCCATTTGTCTTAGGTGGACCTAGAGGAAGGGACTGGACTTCAAATACAAGCTAGACCACTGACTCACTCACTCTATGAATTTATGAAAATAGCTTAATTTTTCCAAGTCATGAGCTTCTCTTTTAGAAACTGAAAGCATTTTGCTGAATGTACTGTGTGATCCCTGGTTCCTGTGGACTGAAGTATCCTTTGTCTTAAATAAATTAGCCTATTTCATGTTGGAAAAAAGTTCTAAGCTGTCTGATACCTTGGAGCTACTCCCAGTAACCTGTAATGAAAAATGTTCATTTTGTTCTTTTCTCCTTCCTCAACAAAATATTCTCAGTCCAGTTACTTTAAGTAGGAAAAAAGACTTTTACTAGACAACAACGTGTAGCTTGAGCCATGTTAAAAGAATCAATTATAAATACCAAGGAAAGACATTCACACCCAAACTAGCATTATCTGGTTAAAAGCTCAAGTTTTACATCTGTCTTCTACCTGTCCCTTTCATTCCCCACTTCCCATTTCCCCCTTTATCTGGAAAGCCTCAATAGTACTGGCTGTGTTTCTTCCAAACAACGCTAAATCCAGTTTTCCTAACTCACTAATGACATTAAGAAGTCTAGCAATTTCTCCAGGACAAGCTCCATGCCTGTGGAGTTCTTTTGCCATCTCTTAGATGCATCTACCCAGTGGAATATCTGAATCTTATGTCATTTACTTTATCTTTTTCTATTGTCTGATGTTTTCTTGTTCTCTTGTCTCTTGCCCACCTTGTCTCCTCTTGTATGCTTTTACTCCTGGATTGTTCATGTGAGGTTGATACTATAATCTAAGCTCCTAGGTCTGGTCTGAGCCTTTCCACGCATTCTTTGTAATATAATGGTTGTGTACAGAAGCTTAAATTCTGGTCATTTGGTATGTCAAAGTAGCAGATACTCTGTGAAGAGAAAAAGAGGGAGAGAGAGATTGAGAGACAGGAAAGAGTTCTTTATTCTTATAATCCTTACAATCTATAAATCTTCAGTTTTCTAATTTTTGTTTTCTAACTTTTAAAGAGTTTTATTCACTATGCTCTGTGCTTTGTTTTCTGAAAGGGGAAATAAGGTTCTAATGAAGTAGTTTTCTTGAGCCACTGGAGGATCTTTCCTGCCCACCTGTCCACTCTGATCAGTTTCTTTTCTTCCATAAGGAACAATATTTGCACGAAAGAACCACTTGGCATCAGTGCCCAAATACAGATGTTCTACCATATAAGAAAAGTGCCTCGTTTAGAAAATCAAGATTGAGTAAAATAAATAACAACATCTTGGCTCTGTGCTCCATTCACAACTGTTAATTTTACAGGGTTATGATCCCATCTTGAAGGGAGAGCTCCTGGCAGGGACAGCTGCTCCCATGCCCCAGATTGTGCTGTGTGCATCACAGTAGGAGTCATCAAGAGCAGCAGAGTGGCAGGAAGGTGGCAGAGAGAGAGAAAGCAAAAGAGAGAGTGAGTGAATGCGAGAGAGACTGAGAGAAGAAATTGTAGCATGGAGCATGGAGGCTGGAACAGATCTGCTCTTTCCAAAGTGCTCTTCAGTTACCCTTCTCTTCCTTGAACAGATACATGCATGATTAACTGAGGAAAAAAAGAGTCTTGTCTTGAAGTTTGGCTTTTATTCTCTTACACATCTTGTTTTCAAAAATACATTTGTGCACCCACTGGTGTGGTGACAGATCTAAGCAATGGCAGGCCTGTGTGTTTGTCCACTAAAGAATGTCAAACAGTATTGTGTCATGATTGGCAGTATCTGGGTCACTGGGACAGGGCTGGTATGACAGGTGGAAAACATACTGTGCATTGGCTGTTGTGGTTTACCCCCTAAACTGGAGCAAGGCCAAGGTTAAGGACATGGGCAGATTTGGACCAAGCATGGGGCATGGTAGATACTCCTTTATTAATGGTCTTTTGAAGAATGCTGCTGCATTGCTCCCTGTTCATTGTTATATATTTCCCTGGGTCTATAGCAGTGTCACAAATGTGAGTGAAAGTTAAGTGCTCAAAAGTTAAAGTAAGAAAGGAACAGAGATCATAGGAAGCTATTGCGACACCATGCTGAAAAATGGAGCTGTGCAGAGTTTTGTGTACTTGCCTGTATCCATTAGTTCTGTCTTGTAATTTAATTTCCAAGTGGAAATTTGTCACTTGCACTACATATGAGGCTGCAAATATTGCCTTCTTATTTCTTTTCTTCAGCACCAGGATTACTTTATTGATCATCATAGAAAGATAATTTTAGGTTTACATTGCTTTGGGGATAACAAATTTCATTTAGTGATTAAATACCACTTTGTAAAAAAGTAGAAATAATAATTGTCACTTTTGATAGAGGATTTCTTTTCTTTTTTTTTTT
>NW_004524629.1:8641884-8691540 GCF_000260255.1 Octodon degus
GGGCAGAAAATCCTACTCGGCGGGCGGGGTGGGCAAGCCTCTTTTAAAGTGCTATTTTGTCATGCATTTTCTCCTTCCTTGTTTAGTGCTTGCAACAATTTTTAATTCCCTTGGAGACATATCAACTAAGACATTTCTAGGGCATTCTGTGTTCTAGACGCTCTACAATTTATATAGCAGAAAGAATGTTGGACTGGAATAAAAAGACCAGGATGCTAGTCTCAATGTTTCTGCTGACCAGCTATGAGACCTTAAGCAAATTCCTAGTTATCTGGGCTGCAGTTGTCTTATCTCTGAAAGAATAGGCTTAAACAATTGATTGTTAAGAATTTTCTTTATAAAATAGACATTAAAATATAAGCTTCCTATATAGATATTTTTAATGTGCATTTATTAAGTGTGTGGCCAAAAGTAAAGGGTCATGTAAGAATTATCCCATTCCTACACTGTAACAATCTGTAACACTATTATCACTGTAACAGTCCATGATATAGGTAATTTCCCTTTCCCCTGTTACAGATGAGGAAGCTAGGGTTTATCAATTATAGCATTTAATCCTTGTAGCTAGCAGATGTGGAGCCAGAACCTCAATTTTTGACAGTCATATTGTAGAGATTACCTGCTGAATCCATACTCTGATTGAACTGGAAGAAACAAAGAGAAGAGAGATGTTAAGGACCCCCAACTTCATATTTGAACCTAAGAACTTATTTTATTTTTATAACTGGATACTGTAGACTCTTGTCTGGGGTTGATAGTGATCGCATTTACAAATGAGTGAGTATACAGTAGCTGCTGTAAGTCCTGCTCATTGTCCCTTACCCCAGAACTGAAGGAATATGAAAGTAGTTTGGAGCTTTAGGTAATGTTCAGAAATGCTTCAGATGCCGTTTTATTGGACAGAAGAGAACTATAAAGATCTGCTGAGAATGCTTGCTCTCAATAGCAGTAAGTATTATTGAATTCATCAAATATACCAGGAATAACTGTAAATTAAAACTTGAAAACTTCAGATCTCAGCTGAATGAAAGTTACTTTATTTTTTGTAGAAAATGTCTACCCTAAATGTGGTTCATCAGAATTAGTATCATTTTTATAGTCATATAGATTCCTTCAACACCTAAGCATTGCATTTTTAAAGGAATCAGTAGTTTATTGTATCTATAACCAAAATATAAAGAGCACATTAGGAAAGACAAACTAGAGGGCAGCCTCTATCTTTTCAGTGGAAAAAGAAGCAAACAAAAGATAAGTTGGAAAGGAGGTATAAACTCATTTGCTAAGGCCTTTTAGTCATTTTTTTATTACTTACATTAAATTATTGTTGTCACCCGTAACAGAAGCTAATCAACAGAATGTCATTCCCTACTATAAAGTTGTGAAATTTTATTTGGCACTGAACATCAAACAATATTTCTAAAAAAGAATATTTTTCATAAAGTAATATGTATGAAGTATTTCCTCTTTTTTCTCCATATACATGTACACACACACACACACACACACACACACACACACACAATCCCAGAAATATTAAGAGAAAGAAAGAAGAAGACGTGAGCAGCCAGAGGTACACAGTGAATCCTGTTGGCTGACCGTGGAGACAAAGCGCACCACTCAATCCAGTGGACTAGAGAGCTATGAGTGGTGCCTGCTCTCATTTTGTCTTTATAACCACAGCTTCATCAAATAAATAATGAGAGCTTTTTAGAATAACACATGAGTAGAAAAGAAGAAGGAAACAAACCATGGTGTTCCTTAAAGCTAATAAAACTGTGCCTTTGAACATTTCTCAAGGTCATATGTTCTTATAGCATAAACAAGGTGGTGAGGAAGGTTGAGAAGGATGTGTAATGTTTGCTAGATTTCTTAATCATGTTTGAATTTTATATTGAAAGAAAATAACTAAATTAGGTGTTAAACTTTATTCCAATTCAGACAATCAAGAAATTGAGAACTATTACTTTTCTCAAAAAGAAGTTTCACCAATTATTGATCTCACAGCAACAGATCTTGGATCTCTAAACAAATATTTATTTTTGGCCTTAATAAACCACTGTACTTTGTTTTCAGAACAATGATGGTCATATTTTAATATGATACTACTTTATCACATCATATTTTAAGTATCTTACTTAATGATACTATTTTAATGATAGGTCCATTTTATTTTAATAGAGCCAATAAATTATATATTAAACACCAACTAATATCAAGAGATATGAGTTTTTGATCAGACTATATGAATGGAATTAGGCTTGTCTATACTTTAGACTTAATTCATATATCTATAAAGTAATAAGTATGCTTGAGAGGTCTTCTCTGCTGTTGAGGTTTACAATGTTAGACCAAAGAGGCATCTCTGACGTGTGGAACATACGGCCTCAGACACCAGCATTGTGACTTTCCTGTAGTCTCTTATTTTCCTATCTTTTAGATAGTGAGTTTAGAGAGGAGCAAAGAGGATGACAATAGAGAGGTTTAAGTAGAGGGGAAAGGAATCTAGGTAAAATCAGTCCTAAGAAAGTTTATGGTTATGCTGGAAGCCAAACAGATGGTGAAGTTTTCTAGACTCTTCTGTATTTGAGGTTGAAAATAGAATTCAAAATGATCTTTTCTCATTTGGTGCCACTCCTGCCTTATAGTCTTCCTAACTCTCTGAGATAGAGATCTTTAGCTATGTTTACCATAATTTATTGTCAATAGTTTCATTTTCCTCCTAGACTTAATTCAGTATGAACTTATTTTAATATCTACTTTATTTCTCTAAATAATTAAAGCATTAAGTAACTAAAACAGCTTTGGGAGTTTGCAAAACCTTAGATTCTTGTGTAGAGCACAAGATGTGTCTGTGAAGTACCTGGTAAGCCTGTTAAAATTTTGTCTGTAGACTCATTATAAACACTATATACATTATGTAATACAGTGGTCTTCTAATTATTTTTTTATCTTATATTCACAACAGTGGAACACATCACTAGGGTATTGGCATCAGGACCAAGCATGTGAAAACATGCTGCCATTCATCCTGAGAAAGTATGTTTTATATCAGTGGTGGTGAACCTATGGCACACGTGCCAGCAGGCTGTTTATCCTTGAAGGCTCCCACTGGCGTAGGTGCTATACAAGTTAGCTGTGATTACTCAGCAGTTTACACACTTACTTTCAGTCTTCAAATCACAAATTCAGGGGTACAGAAGATAAAATATTTCAATTTCATCATCTCACACCATTCTCTTAGTGAGGAAGGGAAATTCCAGTTTTTAAAGCATGTTCAGGGAAAAAAAGATTCAGTAGGCAGGCTATTTGCCTTTCACATAAATCATACTCGATGCAAAGGTTCTTTCCTGGCATTGTGTGTGCAGTGAAGTAATTGATAAAGTTTAGTTTTTCTTTTGCTCTTTCCCCCAGTATGAGTTGGGTAGAGTCTCTTAGAAATTAGAAAGAGAAACCAGAAACGAGTCTCCTAAAATGGTCTCTTCTTATAGCAGCATGGATATGTGTGTCTTTTAGAGAAAATAGGGGTGAACCCTGTAAATCAAATATCCTTCATGCTCTGCAGTTTGAGAAAATGAATATAAGTTAAATGGCTACAAATTGAATACACTTAGGCATTGTATTTATGTATGTAGTAACCCTTCTACCAGTTCCAATACTTACACATACACACTCTTTAACATGTAGGGAAATGTCTTCCCAAGAACTTAGGCTGTCAGAGAGTATTTATAACAATAATGAGTTGCGTATTTTCTTCATCCTCTGGACCAAAGAAGTGAGATTGGCTCCAGGAACAACTTTCTGTCTCTTGGAGGGTATGTGTGGAGAGTCATAGTCCTTTTTCTGCCATTTGGCTTTACAATATGAAGGGAGAATTAATAGTTTGGATTAAAGCTATCTGTGATGAAAATCACAGTGCCTAAGAGTTACAGTTCTATTTAGTGAAGTTAAAATGAGGCTTCTTGATGTAGGAGTCCTCTCACCTTAGTCCTAAGGAACAAAATGTTTCTAATAACAAGGGATAAAGCCACCTTTAATTTAATTAATAAAAATGATTTTTAAAAAATTTATTTGAACATGTTTTCAGTACATAATAAATTAATACAGTTAATTTAAATCATATTTATCAATAGCTATTTAGAAATTAACTCTCAGTAGAAAAAGTATCTCACAAAGTTTTATTGACTGAATCTATGTCAATGATTCAGATATAAAAAACTACTAACAAGTATTTGATGAATGAGTTAAAAAATGAGTGAACAGTATTATGTACTAGAGAAAATCTGAAGCCTAGAAGATCAGTTTTAGTCTTAAAACTTTGGACAGGCAAATTCTTTAGGTACTTTTGGTGTGAGTTTACTCTTTGATAAAATAAAACATGATGGACAGAGGATCTTAAAATCACTATGTCTATGGGAGTTTGACAATGCAGAGTCTAATAACAAGGGAGGTTAGCTCTTGTTCATACTAAATGTTGTGATGCCATTGACCTTTCTGCTAATTTACAAGCTGAATACAGAAGCTTACTAGTGAGGACTGTTACTTGGGCCCGTACGGCTTCCCTGTGCTTGCCAGAATTCAAACCATTTAGAGTTCATAGACTAGTGTGAGCGTTTTACATAATGCTTAGAAACATATTGAGAACCAGAGGAAGGCAAGGCTGCTCTTTTCCAAAAGAAGGTGATTAATTTCATTCCAGCCCCATGAATGACCTGTGGCTGGCTCTTGCCAGTGTGTGACAGGTACACCCAGGGAAAGAATAATCTGCCAGGTCTGTTGGCTCCTTTCCCTCATCTGACACATTTAAGTAATCTTTTCAAACTGTGTTTGAGTCTTCTGAACCTGCTGCTGACCCTCTATAGGATGCAGTATGACTGCCTTCCCGAGCCAAGAGTGTTGGGACAGAGACCAGAACCCAGGCTTTCCTATTCCTGTTGCTTAGTATGCACAGCCCAGGAGCTTTTCAGACTATAGACCATAAGACAATAGCAAATTAAGCAGATGATTCCTCACACTTAAACTGCAGTTTAAAGTAACCCTTATGTATTTTATTAAAAAAAGGTCTCATTTTGTGAAACTTTACATTGCAATTAAGGACTAAGAAAACCCAAACTTTTACCAGTGTGGCACAGCAACTCCCCATTGATGTAATTTTATCTTTTATCAAGCAAAAGTGGAAGTGGAAGATTTTTGTTTTCTTCCTTTCTTCTCTTTTAACTTATGATTTAAATATTAGCAAGTTCATAGAAGAACCTGACATCCTTTTCCTCTTGCCCTGTATTCTAGTTATGACCTGGAAATTTGTTCTAATGTGTATGATGATCACACATGTAATGTAGACAACAAATAAACGATCAAGACGTAAGCTACCCATGATGCTTTTACCACACCTGCAGCACTGTACTGATAAACTGGGCCTCCGAAGCACGAAACTCCAAAGTGCAGAGCTTGCCAATTCCTGTGGCATAAATGCTCATCACAATTGATTTCAGGCCACTGGTTTGTTGCCACTGAACCAGCAGTTGGGAAGAGAGGTTAACCGCTTTCTCTCAGCCAACGAGAGCCAGTACCGTATATCTCAAATCAATATATTTTAGCAAATAATTAATTTTACTTTGGGTATTTCTAGAATGCTAGAAGGTGATTATCAACTTCCAAAGAATGCTTCAGTATAAAAGCAGTCAAATATCCATTTATAAAAACATCTAATTATATACATCTGTAGTTATGTTATGATAACTAGTTTTCACATTTGCTTTTCTCTGTACTGTTGAGGTAAAATTTAGAGTTGTACTTATTCAGTTAAGATATAATAGCTTCTCAAGGGATGGGCACATTGTCTCCAAAAGTGTGACCTAAGATATCATGAATGAACTGAAAACCTTTTACTCTTTCCAGAGATAAATTCAGGGTTCAGGGTTCTGATGAATTTCAGCCAATACTACCACTTCTGACCGCTAATATATAGAAAGAATTATTTCTCACCTCTTCTCATACTAATTTTTGTGCTAGAAGGAGGATGTAAAATACTATATTCATAGAGAGTAGGGTATGATTCATGAGTAATCATTAAAGGCTGAGTTACATCCCTGATTGTTAGCCTGGGTCCCATTTGTTAGAACGAACTTTAAAAATATACATGAATTCAACAATTGTTGCCACATTACATGATGTTTTCCTTAAATTAGTTGTTCACATTACCAGATACAAATGTGTAGGATTCTTTAAAAACAAAAGCAAAAACAAAAAGCAGTAACAAAGACCTTATAGGAAATTCAAAAGAGTAAAGAAATCAGTAAATTTGTTTAGTGAAATCTTGTATCATTTATAATGCTACCTTTTCTTTAAATCTCTATTTTATAATCTTTAAAATATATATATATCTCCAAAGCAGAACTGTGGTAGTTGCAGATGGAAAGGAGAAGTGGCTTGAGCTAGAGATGACCAGATCTTTCAGGTCATTGTTCACATGACCAGGATGCTTTGCATCCCTTTTCCTCCAATGAATCATCTGTGATCTCTGAAATATATATGTATTGAAAAGCACAAGTTAAGAACTTTCTCTGCTACTGACTACATGCTGCAAGAAAAATGGTCACTGTCACTCAGTCCCATAAAAGAGATCTTCACAATGAGTGTGGATACTGCAATCGTGCTGATTATAGATTATGTGTGTTATTTAGAGGGGCAACATTTTGTTATAAAACTTTCACATGTTGACCAATAATAAGAAAAAGTAGTACACTTAAGTTCCATTTCAAAAGATTTTGAGTTTTGGAATGATTTAATTCTATTGAATGCAATTCAAACCCCTCTTTTTTATGCAGCCACCTACTTTTTTTTTTTTTTTTTTTTTTTGGGGAATGAACTCAGGCCCTTGCGCTTGCCAGGGAAGCGCTTATTCCACTGAGCCATCTCACCGGCCCACCACCTACTCTTTACATAGGTTGAATTATTTATTTTACAAACAGATACTCTTCCAAGATATTTTATAAAAATTATTCAGGTTTTAAGAATTTGCTTAATGGCCGTCAATATGGCTTAACTGACAAAGCGCTTCCTTGGGTAGTGCAGTGGCCAAGGTTTGATCCCTGGCGCCACATGCCGCACCAGCCCTGCCCCTCAGCATGCTGAGCCAGCAAAGGCATCTGGGCATGGTGGCGCACTCCTATAATAACAGCACTAGAGAGGCAGAAATCAGGAGGATCACTGCCAGTCTGAGCTGCATAGTGAGACCCTGCACACACAAAAACAACTTAAGAATTTGCTTACAGTTCAAATCAGGAACAATTTGAATTTAGGTGACTCACCTGGTTACTTAACAGGCTAAAGAAAATTATTCTAGGGCCAGCCAAATAGCTCAGTGGATTAAAGCACCTGCAAGCAGCTGAGAGGCCAAGGTTTCAATCCCGGGTACCCCCAGGGTATGCTGAGACAACAATTGAGACTGGGAGTGGTGGCACGCACCTGTAATCCCAGCTCTTGGGAGGCTGTAAACAGGCAGATCACTATGAATCCAGTAGTGAGACCCTGAAAACCCTGTAGACCATCCCCAAAATAAAAAAAAAGAAAATTATTCTATCTTTAGCTTCTAGATCTTTTTCATAAAATAATAACTCAGTGATGGATTAACATTTTTAGTTTTTTTATTTATCTTCCAACTTGCAACATAATTGTATAAACAAAAGATTTATCTGATGAGAATTAAATTCTAAAATAATTTTGAAATATCCATAAAAAGATTCTAGAAAGTTAAAGCCACAAATCTGTTTCAAAAAATTTTTAAAGAAATTTCTCACCTTTCTTTCCCACTCTCCTGGATTCCAGGGGAAGACAGCTATTTGTGTGTTGCAAAGGAATACACTCTACATAATTGGGCCAATTGGATTTAACACCAAGGATTGATATTCTAAATGTAACTTCAGTGATTCATCTATCCTTTCTTTTTTTCTTTTTTTGGCAATGGGAGCAGGGTAAGGAATCAAACTCAGGACCCCACACTCACCAGGCAGGTGCTGTGCCACTGAGATAAATCCCTGCACTTTTTCTTTTTTTTCTTTTCAGTGATTCAGATCAAAACATGGCACTAGCTCCCTGGGAAAAAGGTACAGGTCCAATAATTTTTTAGCTTAGAGTTTGAAGGCTTTGGTTTCTTACAATTTTTAATAGACTACTCTGAAAACAACTTAACCACTTAACCAGAACTACAGATTAATACCTGTCTCTACTGATAACCAATAGAAATCCTCCTAGGGGCTGGGGAGATGGCTCAGTGGAATAAGTGCTTCTCTAGCAAGTGCAAGGGCCTGAGTTCAATCCCCGGTTCCGAAAAAAAAAAAAAAAGAAAAGAAATCCTCCAGTGCCAAGCTTTGCAACTCAAATGCAATCTGAATTATTGGCTGAACCAGGGATTGAACTCAGGCCCTTGTGCTTGCCAGGCAAGTGCTTATTCTACTGAGCTATCTCCCCAGCTACAATCTCAATTATTGCCATGGGCTGGCGAGATGGCTCAGTGGTCTAAAGCACCTACTTAGAACAAGCTTAGCAAAGCACAGGGACCGCGGTTCGATCCCCCAGCACCACATGCCAGCCAGCCCCGCCCCCTGGTGGGCTGAGCTGGCCACACACACACACACACACAAATAAATAAAATTTAAAAAAAAAAATTATTGCCATGGCCTACAAGGCCTCTTGTGAACTGACGTCTGCTCAAGTTTCTGATCTTAAATCCCCCCACTCTGCCTTTCTTCACTGCTTTATAGACTTACCAGTTTTCTTCAAGTCTTTAACTTATTCTATGCAGTGTTCACTCTTGCTTTCTCTCTTGATCTTCTCATGCCTGCCTCTTAGCACTTAGGTCTCTGTTTGAGTGTTGTATGCTAGAGGAAGACTTCCCTGACCTTTGTGTTAAAATAGTGCCATGCCTGCTAGCCTTATCAATTCTACCATTTTAACCGATTCGTATTCTCTATCACATTCTTGGTGACTCAAGTGTCTATGTTCATCCTTCTCTGCTGTATTTATTATGACTTCTTGTCACTAAACTGGCCATTTCTTGAAGGCAGAGACTTGGCATCTTTTAGCACAGTATCCCCATCAGTAGGCTTTATCATGTAGAAGGTGGGTATCTGCTGGTTAACTAGTAGTATGAATCTTACCTAGGGTGAAATTTGCCTTTGTACATAGCTCAACAGAGAAAAAAATAGTTATTTTAGATTTTTAAATGTGAAGCCCCATCAAAAGAACAGTAACAACCACAATGACAATAAGCAAAGAACTTTTAGGCACAGTGCCATTTTTATTGTTTGCATCTCATCCTCTTTAAAAGTTATAAATCAGCAACTTCCTTTGCGTGGCCTATTTCACAATAATTCCAGGAGCCCAGACACTCTGAGTCTGGAAGAGGGTACTTGGCTCAAAAGGAAAATCAGCCAGCATGTGAAAATGGAAAGGGTCCCCAAAAGAGCCAGGAGGAGGGTGGAAAAAAACGCCTCAGTCAATAAAGAGAAAAAAGAGAAAGAAAAGAAGGGAATACAATATCAGAGAAGACAAATAAAAAACCTAGATATGGAAGGATCGGAGCAAGTGAAAAGGACAAGAAAGGGAGACATAGAGAATAAAAAAAAGGGAGGGTCAAAAAGCAAAGTGGGCCCAGCAGGGAGAAAGCAGGAGACAGGGAGCAGCAGGACCCTTGGAGCAGTGGGGGCAGATAAACAGCATTGAGATGCATGCGTAGTGCACCCCGAAGGCACCTCCTGCTTCTGCAAAACACCCTGGTGGTGAGCAGGGCCATTTACCTTCCTTGCTGGTACAAGAGGTAACTTTTAAGGCATCTTCCATCCATCTCAGCGCTCACTGTTCTTTCCTTCACAAAGAAGGCTTTGAAGGGCTCCCTGGAAAAGGCTTTTCTGTCTCTGAGCAAATCTAAGTGGCAGATGGGCCCTGGCTCCCCAAGGAAAAGCCCCCACACTATTGTCTGAGCCCTTCTGCAGCTTGAGTGTTCAGTCACTGCCTCTGCTCCTTCAGACAGGAAGGACAGTGTTGAATTTAATCATTTCCCAAGTTCAAATGGAGTCCTGCCTTCATAGTAATCCATTAGATGGCTGGGCATATTTCAGAGACATTTTTCACTTGAACATTTTGTGGAGAAACAGTCTTGGAAGTGGACATTCCTGAGTTCAGTTCCACATTTCTCATTTCATGGTTTTAATGGTTTGTATAAGATGGAAATAAAAATGCTCCCCTCTTCCAGTTGCTGTGAGGGTTTAATAATACATCTATCTACAGAATTAAGTATGGATAGACCCTCAATTAATATCTTTCTGCCATATCTTCTGATAAGCAGAAATCCTAACTTCTCATATTCAGATTCTCCTTTCCCAACATGGGGTAACCTGGCAGATGTTCACTTTGGAGATGGTGAGAGCAAGCATCGTCTATCATCTTCCTGCAGATAAACTAGTGCTTTCACTCAGTGAGTGAAGAGGTATCGTTTTTCAGTGAACCAAAAGAAAGTATTATTTAAACAGTATAAAATATTTATTTTCTTCTAAGTAAAAACATCGCACTTAATGCATACTGAGACAGTACACAGAGAATTGCAACAGCCGTAGGTTTAGACAAATGTTTTCTTTGGCTACAGCACAAAAGATCAAGGTCTTGGAATTATATATATCTGAAGCGAAGGCTCTGCACCTAACTATCTCTGTGCCAGATCTGTGTCAGTTCAATATCAGTTCCATCGGTGTCAAATGCTGTCCTATTTTTTATTGCTGACTTGGTGGTTGTTGGCCTGAAGTAGACTATTTGAAAGTGCCTACTATGACATTGTATTGAACACATAGTAAGTACCTGAGATAAAGTTACATTGTTTCTGTTTATTTCAGTTGAAGGTGCTGGGAAATTTTTTTCTTCTTTCTTGGCTCTATACCTCTGATTTTATAAAGAAAATTAATGTGCAAATATGACTTGATTTATAGCCAGCAAGAGAGGCACATAATGATTTGCTGTCTCTTCTGGGATAAAGGGAGTTTTCTGTTTAGCAACATCACCAAATCCTTACATTATCAGTAATGATTGAGCCTGGAAGTTAGCCAAGGCCACAGGTAGTGATGTTAGGATTAATTTAGGCTTCACATAATTGGTCCCTGAGAAACTGCAATCTAGGGATTTGACAGAAAATATTGGGAACCCTTAAGGGAAACAACTAGTATACTTTCTAGGCAAATACTAGTCACATCTTGAATTTCTATCTTAGAGTCTTAGCCCTACAGGGAAAGTCTGAAATCACCTATACTGATCATTAGAGGGCTTGGGAAGAGAGCTTCTTTCATCTCCTGAAATTATTTGCAATCTGTCATACTATAGGTGCACATGGAGGATTTCTTAGGAGAATGTCATTGTCTTTCGTCAGATGCTCACCTGGGACCATTACTCAAAATGGTTACATGTACTGTATTTGAATAACTTCTAGAACAGTAATGGCAGGCCTTCCTTCACTGACAGCAGGGGGCCCGCCACAGCACATGGGCCATCAATTCATCACCGTTGCTCTAGGAGAAGTTATGTATGTGTCTTAAAGGAAACAGGAAACATGTTCAAGGATCAAGCTGCATGTTCTGTTCACAGTCTCAGTGAATGAGTGTAAGCACAGAGGAGATAAGCCAAGTTGTCTCAAGGACTATATTTCCCTGAAATTCAAGTAATTGACATTTATCAATGTGTATAATTTCGTACTGGATTACACATTACAAAGGATAGAAATGTATAAAAATAAATATCTGTTGTAAGGGAAGTTACAATCTGGTTGGAGGAAAAAAATTAAAGCTCTTAGAAAAAGAAAAAGATAAACTAGGTTTAGTCAAAAGCAATATAAGTAAGTACTTTCTTGCAGGGTAGAGTCTGTACTTGCAAAGAAGGGGTTCAGAGGCCAGGCTGATGGGTGTTGTTTGAGGAAAAGAAACTACCATCGTTCTAGAACACTGCTGAGCAGAGTGGCCTCAGGAGAACGTGGACCTTGAAGTGGTCTGAGCTTCGCAGTGAAGGTGGCTGAAATTTGTATTTTATTACGTTTTTAGAATAATGTGTAATAACGGTGGCTCTGAGGATGGCTTTGATTTTTCTACAAGGTCTACATGAAGCACAACCCACATTTGCTAATCAGTTCAAATGTTTTTTCACCCTGGTGGCTTGAGTAAACAGCTCTTTAGAGTTAGTTTTGATAATTTTCCACACTAAACATAAAAATAGATTTCATGCCAGCTTAAAAATAGGACCCAGTCATATTGTAATAAGTTGTTCTTACCCTGTCGCATCACTGTATGTTTGCTTGGAGTTCTGTGTGTGTGTGTGTGTGTGTGTGTGTGTGTGTGCGTGTGTGCGTGTGTGTGTGTGTGTGTGTGTGATTTTTAAATCTGACTTTATTTTTTCTTTCAATCCTTATTTTTTATTAGCACACGTTAGCAGTACATGTACCTAACACGTCTTAGATCTTCCTGCATTCCCCTTTCCTTCTGTCCCTCCATTTATTGGTCTGCTTCTTTTCTCACTTGGAAAAGATCTAGCGAGAGTTCATCTGGAAGGCTCCACAGCTGGAAACAGAATTACACTGGTGCCCTCTGCTGGGCAGCTTTGGGAAGTTCAGCAGGAAACAATGGTGCGTTAGTCTTTTCAAAACACCAGGGGCCTGAGTCTGTGATTCTCAGCCCACAGGGACCTTCAAGCTGGATTCATTTAGTACAATGCACAGGCCTCCCAGTCAGGTATGCTCTGACATCATGCCTGAATTCATTAACTAAAAGGAGTAATTGGGTTTTTATTGTGAGACGGTTGGCAGCTAATTTTTTAAAGTACAGCAATTCAAAAAACGTCCCCCACCCCCCTTTTACTCTGACAGTTTGCAAGGCGGACACTCCTTTCATTGTGCACTGTACTGTGACTCATCGTGGGTGGTGGCTGTCTTCCTACAATCCCTCTTGAGGGACCAGAGGAGACACTGAGGTCATTTTTTAAAATGCTATTCAATTTTTTTTTTTTTTTTAATGGTGAAGAAAACACATTGATATTCATTGCTGATTTTCTTGGCTCAAATAATCAGAATTAATGCCATGGTGTTAAATTAGATTTAGAGTGTCTACTCGGGTGTTCCTTTAGTTCCCTGCTCAGCTGATTTTTTCTGCTAGAGGTGAAAAAACATTCAGTTATAATTAAACGGGGAGGGAGGTACCAAAAAAGGGAAACCAAAAGAAAGAGGAATTGTGAAATTTCACGTGTGCAAATTAGTGATAAACTCCTAAAATAAAATGATGGGAGCTGGGGTGGAGTAGAGAGAGACTGGAATGAAATGCTTTTTCAACTCTCTACTTTTATTTATTCTTTTTAAAGATCAATAATATGGACATGGAGGTCTGCCTTTGGTTTCCATAACAACGTGGCTTATTGAAAGACTGCAGGCTTCACAAATCCCCAATTATCAGCCTTCCAGGGCTTATTAATGGAGCTGAGGATCCCAGGGAGGCCGACAGCTCATTGTTGGCACGTGCCTGGTGGGCTGGTGGAGGTTGCAGGGAATGAGAGGAGGAGCTGTGTGGTGAGACAGCAGCCATTTGTCCCCCTGTCACTTCAGGGAGCGCCGTCACTCTGGAGGCTTCAGTGCAGCTCCTGGAGCTCCAGAAGCTGCTGCTGCTGCCCCTGCAAGCAGCTCGTGGAATTCAGACATTGAAGAGCAGTTTCATTTTTCAGCCGCACCTCAAAAGCCACCCATCTGGAATAAATCTATATGAGTATATCATCTGCCCTCTATGTGTATTGGGCTCCTATAATTAATCGAGGCTTTCTCATCAAAACAATGGTGACTCTATGTTTCTAATATTAACTCAAGCCTTAATTAAAATGTGAAGCCAACCTAATGCATATTTGATAGCTTTGAATCACCCAATCTTTGGTCTGGTGTTTGCTTATTAGATCCTAGCATTGAGCAATTACAATTGCAGCAATAATACTGATGATGATAAGAATATAAATAGCATTTATTTCTGCCAGACTTTCTGCTGAATGCTCTAGATGGGTTTTCTTGTTGAAATCCATGATCCTGTGGCAAAAGGTTTCACTTTCCCTTTTTGGCATATGAGGTAATAAAAAGAAGGAAACTTAAATGACTTAATCATAGGCCAAACGACTAGGGAGTGTGACTGTGACACTGTCTCCTGTCTGCTTCCTGCATATCTTTACCTTTAATCTCCCTTAATTATTAAACTTGGCTGTCTTCAAAATAGAAATGAAATTCTGTATGGTCTAGAGTGATTGGAGAAGTGGAATGCTCTGGCTAATCAAATGTTTTCATTAATAATTACTGTTTATGTCATTATTGAATTTCCAGTTGGAAAGGTTTGGGATATAATAAAATATATACAACACTAGAGGTATAATAATCACTTTTAAACAAGTCATAAAATGCTTTGGGATCACTATATAAATGTCAATATTTATTGTAAAACAGAAGTGTTAGTTGAGAAAGACTTATATTTGACAGCCTACCAGATAAATTGTTTTTATTTTCATGGTAGACATGAAAATATCCACCATAAATTTTGAACATTCTATTTTTTTTTCAGAACCGGGAACTGAACTCAGGGCCTTGCGCTTGCCAGGGAAGCGCTTATTCCACTAAACCATGTCCCTGGCCCCTGAACATTCTATATTTTGAGGTACTTTATACCACTGAAGTTCAGTGTGATTAAAAAATATTTTGAGGTCTGCCAGAAATAAAAATTATTAGTGCAAGGAAAACCAGAAATTTATTAAGTACTCTAGATCACTAGATATGCTTTCTAAAACCTGTGCATTACACTGTGTGAAAAATTAATATGACAGTCTCTTGAGGCGGGTCAATCTGAAGCTAAAGTACAGGGTAGATCAATACTGGTAGAGTTGTCACCATAGCTGCTCAAACAAGAATTTTTATACTTGTAGTTTCCAAAACTCTGACAGACCTTGTTTAGAAGAACCTTATCTTGTTAAGAGAAGTGATAATAAGCACTTCTTTGATTAATACATATAAGTATGTAATTTCAGCATCTTGCAAATGCCATTTTACAATAGCCCTGATGTAGGTACTATATCCCTAATTTATAGATGCAACAATCAAGCTACAGAGACAAGTGGTGGGTTCCAGATGCCTATTCAGACGATCTAGCTCGTGAGTTTGTGTTCTAAACTGGTGTCACTATCTTTATTTTTTACTTTATTTTTTACTTTATTTTAATTTTTTTTTTTTTTTTTTTTTTTTTTTTTTTTTTTTTTGGTACCGAGGATTGAACCTAGAACCTTGTGCTTGCTAGGCAGATGCTTATGCTGCTGAGCTATCTCCTGACTCTGTACTCACTATCTTTAATTGGCTTCTTATTCTTCCTGAACCTACTACAATCACATCTACCTTCTCACTATCACCCAGAATAATGATAACCAAAGTCACGAATGACTTCACGTCACTACAATCCAGGGATCAATACTAAGGCCTCAGTTTCTTTGTTCAACATTAGATAGTTGATCACTTCTATCCTTGGAGACATTTTCATTGCTGCTCCTTTACCTCCCTCATCACTAAATATTGGTGTAGTCTCATCTCAGTTCTTGGTTCTCCTCTTCACTTTTCTGTCTACATTTGTGTCTTTGATGAAACCTAGTTTGTGGCTTTATATATTGGCTAAAATGCGATCAACCCCAGCATTCCACCTGTAGCCTAGACCTCCACCCAACTACAAACAACTGTTTACTCTGCATGTCAGCTTGTATGTGTCATATATAGCTCAAACTAATCATTTCAAAACCAGACTTAGATTCTTTCTCCTTGAACCTGTTTTTCCTCAAGTCTTCCTCAGCTCCAAGAAAGCAAATCTATCTTTTCCTGATACTTACCTAGGCTCTAGATCTTGAAATTTTCCTTAATTCTTTTTCCCTTGACAATACTGAATCTATAAATCAAGATGTATCTAGCATCTTAAAATACCTTGCATTATCTACTATCTTTGTGGGTTTTTTTTTTGTTGTTGTTGTTGTTTTGTTTGTTTTTGTTTTTTGTAGCAGGAATCAAACTCAGGACCTTGCACTTGCCAGGCAGGTACGTAAGCCGCTGAGCTATCTCCTGTCCCGCCAGTCATTCTAATAAGTGCCAAGTCTTTAACTTCTTCTCAGAGCTTCATGTGATCAACATCTCGCTGCATCATCACTCAGATTTTACCTACTTTGACTCCTTCTCTGGGTCCACTCCAGCAATACTTATTTTCTTTTTCTTCTCATTAACCGGGTGTGCTCACATCTAGACCATTCACATCTGCTGTTTGCTTTGCCTCAAAAGCTCCCTTCTCCACGTGCTCCTATAGTTCCCTCTCTAACCTTCTTCAGCTCTGTGTTCAAATGAACAAATACTTTTCTCCCACACTTAACCATCAAATTGAAGTCACAGTAGTTTTAATATCTAATGAAGAGTCTTCAGTGGATTAATATTATAGTTAATGTAGAATTGACCTCTCACTAGGGCCAGCCACCAAATAGCTCAGTGGATTAAAGTGCCTGCTTAGGCAGACCCAGGGCCTGGAAGTTTGATCCCCAGGCCTGCTGTGCTGGCCCCACCCCCAGGGCATGCTGAGATGGCAGTTGAGACTGGGCCTGGTGGCAAGCTTCTATAATCCCAGTGCTTGGGAAGCTGTAAACAAGAGGATCACTACGAGTCCACTCTACATAGACCCTGTACTAAATTTAAAAAATAAATAAATAAATGAATAAATTGACCTATCCTAGTACTTTTATAGCATGTTTATTTTGCTTACATATTGATTCAATGGGACTGGAACATTTTTTCAGTCCCATTGAATCAAGCCCTTCAAAGGATCACTGCATGAAATTATATACACTATATATTACATTTATTTATTATACATTATATGCACATATGGACAGCTCTGTTGCTCATGATCAGAGTTGAAGGATTAAATATTTTGTCAGTTATTAGCTTGGTGCATTTGGAAAACAGTTTATGATGCAGGAAACATCAAACAATGGGTCTCTTAGGGCCAGTGGTATAGCTCAGTGGACTAAGCACTTGCTTAGGGAAGCGCGGGGGCTAAGGTTCGATCTCTGGCACTGCATACTGCGTCCCAGCTCTCAGGCTTGCTGAGCCGGGGATGGAGTCTGGATGTGGTGGTGCACACCTGTAATACCAGCATTGGGGAGGCAGAAAATAGGAGGATTGCTATGAGTTGGAGCTGTGTAGTGAGACCCTGCACACAAAGAAGGGTCTATTCTTGTATTAAAACTGCAATTGGAAAGATAGTCTGAATAAAGGCAAGACATTGTGAGACAAATAATGAGCTTCATGTGTGTAACTAGATGAACTTTGATGAGAAAAGGCCGTTATTCATTACCAAAGAGCCTGGTGGTCCATGTGGGGAATGTTTTTGTGTGGTGGCATTTAGGAAGTGGGTGGAAGGATGTGGTAGTGGGGAAGTGAACAGACAACTGTATGATGAAAAAGGTAAGGAGATGGAAGTGTCAGTGCTACCTAAAAATCACACCAAAAGGATGGTGCATTCAGAGAGAGCCAGGACAACAGTAAGCAACTGTAAAGCTTAAAAATCCATTAATTAGAAACCTCTGATGGTAAAAATCTGTATATGAATAAAAGTATGTGTGTATGTTTCATGGTTTATCCCTAAGTGGTAACCCTTCGTTTCTTACTCAACATCCTTATGATCCTGCTTATTTGAGCAGCTTTCCAACATAACAGGAAAAAGGAGGCTTGAGGAGGGAGGAGAGTGCTGTGATTTTTTTTGGCATTGCTGAGAGCTGGGAAGAGTGACAGGTATTCTCTGGGATTAGGCTTTCCTTTTCCTGTGATAGTGTTTGTTTACCAAGGAAAGCCTTGGTTTACAGAGGAGTCGTTTGGCACTGGCAGGAGGTAGATGGCAATCTAATAATTCCAGCTCAGCTATTCATCTTTCACATCCTGTGTGCTGACACCTGCTGGGTATGGCAGGTTTGTACCTTGTCAACCCATGTGTAATGTGTGTGAGAGGAACAGTAACAGGGTTAATGCCACCTTCTCACAAAGAGAATTTTGTTCTTATTGTTTCCCAGATACTCTAACACCCTCTGTGCCATCACTTGCAACCTTCTTTCCTCTTCCTCCACCACCATGCTCCCACCCAGATCTCCTGAGAGTCGTTACTACTCAGCCCATCAGCCAAAGTTAGTGGGTTTCCATGGTAACCAGGCAGCTGGTGTCTAGACACTCTGAGAGATGCTTTGCAATTGAGCTGCAAATCTAGCTTCTATCATACACTTCCCTCTCGTCCCTCCTCCTCTTTCCTCCCATTTCCTTTTTATTTACAGCAGGCATTAATGCCAACAGTGGATGGAGTTTTCTTTTGACAGACCATTAAAGGAAGCAGGAGTGGGGGTAGATGAAAAACCCAAACTCCCCGTCTTATCAACTGAGTGCAGTGAGATGACAACTGAGGTGACAGATTCTCATCTGGCTTGCCCTTTTTTCCTTCATGAACGATTTTATTTAATTAAAATATTTTAAATTATAAAACAGAGCCACTAGCCCACTGAGAGTCATGAGCATCTTTAAGAGCCTGTAAAAGCATTTGCAGGATAGGGCTTCAGCTTATGGCACTGAGTTGGGGTAGAATTTTTTTAGCCTCCAGACAATCCATGTAATTTCTCTTTCTGTGTTGCTCAGGGTAATCACTTGTATTTGGTATCTGTGGGAAGGTACAAGGGGAATAGGAAAGGGGGTCTTATGTTGACAACTCTGATCTGGCAATGTCAAATGTAAAACTAATTTATTTCTCAGAAAAAAAGAGAAAAGGGGGTCCTAAC
The DNA here is from genome assembly GCF_000260255.1 of Octodon degus. Taxonomy (NCBI): domain Eukaryota; kingdom Metazoa; phylum Chordata; class Mammalia; order Rodentia; family Octodontidae; genus Octodon; species Octodon degus. The sequence continues at coordinate 8,660,764 of NW_004524629.1, forward strand.
ACTTAGGGCATGGCATGGTGCTCACCAGACTACTTTATGAGTTTTCCTATGAACATGCCCAGTTCCACAGAACACCAACATCAGAGAAGGGGATTGTGACTGAAACAAGACTAACATGATCAATTATAAGCATAAATAACTGCCCAGGGCACAAAATGATCAAATATTGTCTTAGCCTGGAAAACATGAATAATGATTCATCTTCATTTCTAGATGATATTTATGGAGATTCCCAATTATAAGATTACCCCTGTTTCTTCAAACTCCCTATCGCAAACCCAAATAAGTCCTTTCCAATCTCTTCTGATATGTTTCATGCTTCTCCTTAGAATATATCCCTCCTGGAAAAAAATCATGTTTATAATCTCCCTATGTTCTACCCTGTACTGTGTTCTAAATACATGCTGTATATGTATTTGGCTAAAAGATATTGGCACCCTATAGAATTTATACATTTTTGTGTATTTTTAAGTTAACTTAATGAAGAAAACCTCTTCTAATTTTCTCCCATATCTGAATATTTTTCTGTATTTCCTTTACCCCTATTTTGTTATCATACCTTTCTGAATTCACTGATTTATCTTCTAATAACTCATAAAGTCTCACTTAGAAAATAAAATTAATTCAATTTAAGTTTGTTTCTATTATAATTTTTAGTCTCAATCATTGGACTTGATGACTTAAGACACTGGATGAGTTTGAAAACTGGCTATTACTCTTTTTTTATCCAAGTCAGCAGAAATAATAAGGTTATGTGAGTCAGACAGAAAGCAGGCCCTAATCCCAAATATATCCTGAAACAAAATTATAGGAGGAATATGACCCTTTTAAGATTTGGTCCACTTATTTAATCATGAAGAAAATCACATCTCTTGTTTCAGACTCTTTGATGTCAGAAAATTCATCAGGGCAGCAATTATTTTCTATCTTTTGCTTCATTATCTGTTGGTTCTAGCTACCACTATTCATGGCAGAGAAGAAGCTTTGAAGAAGAAAGACTACCTTGAGAGCAGAAAAATAAGAAGGGATGGCACCCATTCAGCTTTTAGTGTCTTCTCAAGCATGTCCTGAAGTGCCAGGTTGGGTAATATGGTCATGGATCCCTCCTGCTCCACTGATAAACTTGCTCATGATCTCTCTTTAAAGTCAGTTGTTCTCATTTGGGCAACTTTTAGGACCCTATCCACAATTTGTTTAAGTTACATCACCTCCTTGTTCTCTTATTTGGGAACAATTTTATTAATTAGACTTCTGCTTAGTTTGTGTTACCTAAGTGCCCTTTTCACTTATTTCTTTTAGACTCGTTTCTTTGAGACTGAGGTCCAGCCTTATTCTCACCTATCTGTTTACAAATGGAAATTGGGTTTTTGGGCCTGTGCTTAAGGGTCTTACTGTTCCCTGATAGACTTTTCCTAGATGTCAATTGTAGGGACTCATTGGTCTCTCAATGATCCCTGAGAGAAAATGGCATGGGTATTTAGAAAATAAGGACAAAAGGTAATAGCTGAGGTCAGATGGAGGCCTGTTTGCCTGATGAACAAAAGGCCTCAACAACAACAGCAGGGGTGTTTATTTATACTTTTGCAAAGTTAGCAGACAAAAGGTTGTCTAGCAACTAATGACTGAAATTGTCCAGACAGGAAATTATTCAGACAGGATGCTTTTCTCAAGACTGAGACAGATTGACTCCTTTAGGCACTGTGGTCCTGTCCTGCCCTCACACATATGACCAAGTTCCAGATTCAATGGCTCCAAATAGTTCATGGTCTGTCTGCATTAACCTTTTCCTAGTTGCTGTCCTCTACAACCTCCAGTACTCATTAACTACCTTCACTGTGTAACTCTTATCAGACTATTTCCTTTAACTGTAGTCTTCAGATACTTTGTCATTCCACACCACTCTTAACCTCTTTCCATTGCCTACTACTGACTCCATGCCCAAGCAATACTTACATGGATAATCTTTATTCTCTTTGAATCTGGTATATTTTATTTATTGTATCATTGCAATTTTTTTCTCTCTCCATGTTATGACCTCAATTAGAGATAGATGTACCTCTGAGAAATAAGAAGTAATAGTTATAGTTACATCTAGAGAGAGGATTTTAGATTTGGATCACTGAAAGGAAGGCAAGGCCAATCTAGTTATATTTAACGTGATATAGTTGAAGTCATGAGATGATGTACAGTATAGAATAAAGTAGAGGATAGAGGCTAACCATAGAGTCAGAGATACAATGAATTATTCATAGAATCTGTTATTTGGTGAAGCAGATACAAGAAATCATTGAAGCTTATGCTTAAAAATATACTTAGAGTGATAATTTAAGGGTTAAGAATATGACATTGCTAAAATAAATGTAGTAATTATCTGGGTAAATTCAGGCTTGAAGTCATTAGAGAGATAGAACTTTTTGATGTAGAGATTACAAAGATGATATGAAATGTATCCTGGATTGTCCTTGTGTTAGGAAACAGGAAAGAATAACTAGTTCCAGAATAGCAAATGAAACTAATAAACTGTGGAAACAAATTCAGAGGATTGTTTTCACTGAAGTCTTGAGTTCAATCCTTGGTTCAAACAACAACAAAGATGTGTTGTGTACCAAGTCTCTACAAAGAGAGTAATTGCTATCTTATGAAAACATATACTATTAAAAATTAAAAACTGAAAAAAAGATTTTAAAGTTAAAATATGTCAATAATTAATAAAGTGATTTTTTTCAGGCTATTGCAAAATGGAACCCCAGCTCTTATCATTGTGTCTTGGCAGAGTAGTTTCTGTTTGGTGTATTTAAGGACACCTAGACCATTTATAGTTAAGGTGCCTTACAGATGAGGTTGTTTAAAATAAGACAAAATTTATTAAACTAAATAGGATTTTTTTTCTGTAAATCAAGATCATTTTGAAGGGACAATCTTAATTTAAGATGAACATACTAGAGACAAAAAATGGAAATTTGAAGGAACTTTACCTAGTTTTGTTAGCAGTCCAGCAAAAGGGGAAAGGTCAATATTTGGCTTTGTTGTAGGTAAAAATGGGTGTCAGTCCTGAGTCCTAGGAATATCCTAACTTGATTGGACAGCAAATTATGTGCAGAAAAGTATAAATGCTCCAATAGGAGTACAAAAGGATGAGGGAGTTTCAGAAATTAAGAAGATTGGGTGAATCTCTTAACTGTTACTATTTTCTGGAGTGTAACATGAAGTAAAGTTTGATATTTAAAAAAAAGCAATCAGGAAAGATCTAGAACAATGGTAAATGAGAAACCTTTAAAGCTTGGAGTGTAATTTTATTTTATTTCTGTTGATTCAAGCACAGCCAGCACTGTTAGAAAAATGGTGCATTAAAAGTTAATTCAGAGAAATAAGGAAAATGAATTAGGGAAAAGTGGTTCAGTTATTCTTTCATGAAATTTATTGATTAAAGAGGAATAGAATAGGTTTGTAAACTTCTAGAAGACTCTATATTTGCATTTTCGAAAGCATATCTTGTACAGGAAAGGATGTGTTGATATAATTTTTCTATGTTATTCTAGACAGCATAACTTTATAAGTCCTAGAAGAGGTAGATTTCAGTTCAATATCAGGAGTAATTTGTAGTTAGAGCTGGAATCTTGAAGCAGAGCCATCCTTCTATGAAGGGTGTCAAGATGGAGTCCTGCTTTAAGGTGATGGATTCTGCAGGATACCCCAGTCCCTCTTCTTCTCTAAGGCTTCTGTATACATTCTTGTTTCTTTCAAATAAATAGGGTTTTCAAAGATGCAAAATAATTGGAAGTCTGGTATCTACACATATGATATATTTTAGGGTTTTTTTCATACGATATATTTTGGAAATGGTTGTACTTGAGAAAAAGACATTGGGTGAGGAAAAAAAGGACAGGCATGATTTTTCAAATGGTAATTTTATAGCATGGTTATTTATGACTCTATAGTTCCATCCAAAATAAGAAAAATAAGATTCATATTCATTTTTATGAGTCTTTATTCTTTCACTGCTTATTGTTCCAGTGTCCCCAAATAACCAAATCTGTAACATTCTTTGTTGCTAAATATAAGTAAAGAGCTTGGTGAGCTTGACTGAAAAAAGAATAATCAGTATAAATACCAATATTACTTTTCCAATATAGTTCTGGTTGTGTTCCAGTGAGTGCTATTGATTCTCAAAGCAATTTTTTTACTCAAAGGCAGCACCATAATTTGACAGGCTCCAGGAAGCCAACACATACAATGAATACAAAATGAATAGTCCCAGTAAGAAATGGAGATTACCTTTATTTATCCACACGCAGGCATATAATGCAAACACCTTTTATAGAGCTTTTTTTTGTTATAGTGTTATTTTTTAAATTAGCTTCAAAAACTGAGTTAAACCTTCACAGCTGGCCTGTTAACTTTCTGTTGGTACCAGGACATCCAGGGGGGTGATTGATGGGGGATTATGTATATTTTTGCTTCCTTTTCTTTAGGACATTGAAATTATCTCATAAATTACTAGATATGACAGCATTTGTAGTATGTCCGACTACTTCCAGAATTTTATTATTGAGTAATTCTTTTGTTATTTAATTGATGAAATCTACTATAATCAATGGTAACTAGTTAGCGTCATTGCTCATCTTGGAGGTCCCTATCTCTGCCCTTTTGTAGAACATCTGTCCATTTTGCCTGTCACAATCTGAATGCAGCACATTGGTATTTGATAAAGTAGTATTCCTCCGGCCTGAGTCTGCAAATCTCCAGAGCAAGGAAAATTACTGGTAATCCTTAAAACAAAATTATATTGTCTTACCTTATATTTAAGAAAGGAAAATAGGAATGGGGTGAGGAATTCAGGGAAGAGAAGAGGAAGTAACCCTACAGTACCTGTTGGACCACTGGTGAGGAGAGACATGAGCTAATATCAAGCAGCAAAATCCATTCATTCACCAAAGGCTGTGAAAGTCTAATTTTCTGTGTGACTCTGAGTAGGTCAAGAATCTCTGTTTTCAGTTTTTCTCAAGAGGAATGAGGGACTGAATCAAATTATCTAAAAGGTCTCCTTCAGCTTCCACTAATTACATCAACAATTTTATGTAATTTTATGAACAATTGCAAGCCAAGTTTGTGACAAACATACACATTATGAAATTTTGTCCTGAATTATGTAGTTTACCCATTTGCAATGATAACATTAGCAAGACAACTGCCAAGTCTCTAGTTTGCTTTGTGCTGTGTAGAAAAAAACCATAAGGGAAAATTAAACAACAAAGATAAATAATTGTCTGCCTAATCTCAACTCCTACCCAAATACATCTTGGCGAGTCATGGTGAGACATGAGTGGAATATGACTCAAGATTACAGCGCATTTATTTAAAACATCTAAATGTCACCCAAACAATAGGGATTTACATGGAGGAAATATTTTTAGGCTGCTATAGCCACTATTAGAATGACCACTGTTGGAGTTGGAGGAATGTTTAGCTTTTGTTTCTGACTTATAATCTAGAATTCAATGATCAAAATCATTTAATCTAATATTATATTGGAGTATTTAGCAACCCAGAATTTGCTTTTGCTTTTAAAGTTAAGTGTAAGAAATAATTGAGTTTGTAATAAGATGTATTAAATCAGTGCTTAATAAAACAAAACAAAATAAACGATCAATTGAACTTTAAAATGGAAATGTGTATAACCTGAAAGATAGTTCATTAATTTTCTCAAAGTTTGACATACATATATTTCTCTATTTACACTTTTGTGACTGGTCACCAGCTAAGGTCTAGGTTAAAACAGTGAAATGACTAATATAACACTTAAAGCAGACTTTCAATAAATTTTAAAAATTGTGATAAAGAAGACTTAAGAGGGGCTGGGAAAATAGCTTGGTGGAATAAGCGCTTTCCTGGCAAGCGCAAGGGCTTGAGTTCAATTTCCGGTTCTGCCAGAAAAAAAAAAGACCTAAGAGAGTAGCTACCATGAAAAATAGCCAACAGACATAATTAGCCTATTTAATTTTTTCTCTTTTCTCATATAAGTATAAAACTACATTTTTAATATAAATTGCATAACATGATTTTTAAAAAATTGTTAGCTTTCTCCAAAATGCAGCAGTAAGAATTATATAGAAATCTTTGGTGGTTGTGTGGTAGATGGAGAGAGCAATATGCTAACTTAAAAAAAAATTGCAAAAGAACGTGGTAAAGAGTTGGGCATATAGTTCAGTGGCACAAGCACCTGCCTGGAAAGTACAAGGTTCTGAGTTTGATCCCTGATATCAAAAACTAACCAACCAAACAAAAATCACAACAAGAAGTGTGACATTTCTTCGCTTGGGAATATTCTAAGAGGACTGCCACTTTGTTACACTCTCCTGATTATCCTTCAAAATCTGCTGGCATTCCTCACTTGAAAAGACCTGGAAGAGATGGAGCGTTGTGCATATGTAGGAAAAATAACCCCAGCAGAGCAACCTTCCCGAGAGATCTGTTCCTCAGCATATGCCCTGTCCCCAGATGACTGTGAGACTTCAGAAGGAAATGAAAAAATCATTCTTCCCATAAATATACCTGAAAATCTCACTTATATAATGTTTTTAAAACTCAAGGAACTCATTAACCAGAAGTCTTAGGCCTTTTCCATGTGTAACTTCTATCATATAATCAAATAAAATGTTTTTCTTGAAGTTAAATTTAATATCCTAAGCCTGGAGAGCTGCCATTCTGTATATGACATGCCTGTTGCTCACTCAGTATGGTAAGCACGCTTTTTCCACAAGTGGAGCTAAGCCCATGGATAAGGCTATTTTCTTAAAATAACTGGGTACTACTGTTTGAGCATGCAGCACAGATTGTTTTCTCTTTAAGTGGAGACACCAGCAAGATAATAATAGGCAAAGATGTTTTTACCTATTACACTTTACTATGTAGCAGCTTTGATTTTTGCACCATAAGAACTCTGACTTTTTTTTGTTATTGTCCTTCAAGGGTAGTCAGTGGTCCACCTTTCCCTTTGAAATGATTTCTGGACTTTGACCTCTTACTTCAAAACTTTTCTCAAAGAACTACTTTTTTTTCATTCCATAAGGCAAAACTTCATACATTACAGTTTTTCTCACTAACTTAGTTGCTTTTCTGTCATTACTGAGACAGAACACCTGACACCCAAAATCACAGGAGGAAGAGTTTATTTAGCTCAGAATTTCTAGAGGCTTCAGTTCGTAATTGGCTGGCTCCAAGGGAGAGTAGCAAATGAAGAGGGGCAACTGTTCATGCAAGCAGAAGAAGCCAAAAACAAGAGGGAAGGAAAAGAGAAAGCCTCTTTCCCTCCCTTTTACTATTATTATTATTATTATTATTATTATTATTATTATTATTTATTATTATTATTTATTATTATTATTATTATTATTATTATTGTATTTTAGGCAAGATCTACAGGGTCTACAGGATCTTACTGCATAGATCAGACTCATAGTGATCCTGTTTACACACTCCCAAGTTCTGGGATTACAGGTGTGTTCCACCATGCAGCCTCAATTGCCATCTCAACACCCCCTCCCAGGGGAGCTGTGGCACGGCAGGCCCAGAGATGGAAATCCTGGCCCCTGCATCTGCCTAAGCAGTGCTTTAATCTGCTGAGCTATTTGGCTGGTCCTCCTTCCTTATATTTCATTCAGGTTACTTGCCCTGGGGTGGATGTAGCACTCACACTGATAGTCCCAGCATGAGAATATGAATCAGTCACAAACTCCAGATTCTACCACCTCTGAAAAGCCTGCCCTTGTGATTGCACAAGGCTTTGGGGGACATCCAGATACAAACCATAACACTCACCTTTTGTTGGAGATGTGAAGAAAGGTTCTTTTGTTGAGAAATGAGATTGGATGAGCAGAAACTAGTGGGGAAGGGGGAGACAGTATCATCAGCTATCAGGTGTCCACGTGAGTAAGCAAGTGGCATTGTTTTAAGATTTTCGGTGTTTTCTTGATATAAAGTTCATTGTTCTTCATTGATCACAAATTTATAATGTAGTTGTTTTCATTCTTATGTATCCAAAAATAGAAAAACGAGCAGGTATGCATCAGATACTCAAGTGTAGAACTCTTTAGCACAACCTGGCAAATAATAAACTCTAAGTCAAGATTAAAAAGCCTCACATGAGCATTTACCTAAAAATGTCCTTTGTTGGTGATGACTTTAAATCAACACATTTATTTCTCACAATAATCCCATGAGGTGGAAATCAATATTTCATGGAGTAAAGATGAGAAAAATTAGTGAATAATAGGTTCTGTAACCTACCTAAAGCCAAAGTAAGTGTCAGGGACAGAATTTAAATGCAAGTATTCTGGCTCTCAAATCAGCTCTTATAGTCACTACTCTGTGATTCCTAAGACTCATCATGCTTCAACTATGTTGGTTTTTAAATTCTTTAATCTCTGAGTAGTTTCTTATGAAATCAGTAGTTATCAGATTAAAATTAGCGGTCATATGAGGGGGTGATGTGACAATGCTTCCATCACATGAACTAGAAAGACATTAGGGTTCATTTTCTCACTTAATCTTTTGAAATGCAGATCAGTCTTCATCCTTTCCTTTCCTCATAGTAATGTTACAGGTCTACAGTTTTTATGCCTGAACTTATTAAAGTCTTATTTACATGGCAGAAGCATTATTGAGTTTTCCCCAGTTTTCAACACCTCCAATATTTTCATAGGCCTAAATATTAATTGCCCATTTTATGATAAATATGACAGTAGGAGTGGAGAAGGACGTAAGTATAGTCTTATGTGTATTTCTTCCAGGCATACTTTAGTGATTCATCAGTGAAAAAGAAATTAAAAATCCCTGTCTTGTGTGGTCTACATTCTAGTAAGTGCATCTTTTTCCTTTGAGACATTGATTCTGAGTGAACTGAAGGAAACTAGACTGGATACTACAAGGTAGCACCAAATGCCATAATGCAAAGCAGATAATTTCTTTATGAAGAAGAAGATTGATTTTCTCTAGGGTAGGTCTGGAAGTTAGAAACATTATTTGAGCTAAGCCATAAGGGATGATAAACATAAGTTAAATGATTCAACTTTGAATATTTATAGTATATATGAACTAAAGTAATGGCTTGGTCTGCTCCTTACTCCAAATCTTTAATTTTTGGTTAAAGGAACATTGTTGGTCCAAATCTATAGAATAAGCACCTGTAAAGAGAATTCTTGGGCAAATAATGTATTGGATGAAGTTTTTCAGGGACTCAAAGGATGAGGTAGAAAAAGTAAAGCTAGGGTAAGATGAGAATTCAGGAGAAATGTTGTGTCACCTCATCTCACAGAAAGATCTAAAACAGGAATTATTCCACAGAGGTTGATTTGTCTAAAAACAAATGAGGCATGCCCTGAATGGAACCTACAGTTGCAGAGGCTCCCACTTCACATCCCTGCCCAAAGGGTCCAGCATGGGTTGTCAAGCCTTCAGTGACTACAGAATGCAGGCCGAAGCTTCATAAAGATCCAACTGGGTATTTAGTACCATCTCTCATGGGGAATAGAGGTTGTGCAGAAGGTATAGGTGAGGACTAGAGATACAGAGAACATTTGAGTGACAAAAAATATTAAAAATTGACTGCCTGTTATTCCTTTTTGCTTTTGTAAGTCATTTATAAAATATGAGATTGCACTTATTTATTCTTGTTTACTCAAAAATCTTGTAAGTAATTTGAATTTAGCAAAATGCAGAACTTAGTACTATAATTTAGAGATTCTAATTTGAGTTATTTACTTGTTCTTACCCACAAGGCTGAGAAACAATTCTAGCTTTGAGTTCTTAAAAGCAAAAATGAGGGGCCGGGAAGATGGCTCAGTGGAATAAGCACTTCCCTGGCAAGTGCAAGGGCCTGAGTTCAATCCCCAGTTCCACCAAAAGAAAGCAAATAGGATTATCTCAATTTTAATTAAAGGAAATCTCTCACATGTTGAAGTCAGAATATATGATTTTCCTTCATGGTACAATTTAAATATATTAATCTAAACACTTTGATTCTTGTTATTTTTCCAGCAAGAGTTCTTAGTCTTTTCCTATCCTTAGGCAAAGTCTGCACTGTCAAGTTTCTCCATAAGCTCCACCATCAGCTTTACCCACCTCCATATTTTCACATTAATGTCATCTGGGTAGCCTCTTAGAAACCAGAATTGATAAAGGGAAGGTGAGAGATATAACTAAGATTTCTTCCTAGCTAGGATTATCATTTGGGGTCTCGTGAAGCAAAAAAGAGAGATGTAAAGTTGAAATCGCTGAAGTGTTTATTTTCAAACTTGTTTTCTGAATGTTAAATGTAAATGTATAGATGGACTTAGAACTTCTGTAATTAAGTATTAGTAAATTTACAATGGTGTACAATACTGTACATTTGCAGTAAAATTTTATTAATTTACCTGAAGACTTAGAACACTTGTTAGAGAATACTTGAGTGTGAATTAAATTGAAACAAAGCTTTTCATGTTTAAGGTGATGTACAGATAGTAATTAATTTCAGTGGACTGCTAATCATATATAAAAATAATATATTTGAGTCCTTTTAAGGAAAACAGAGGTATCTTGAGACCATAATGCTGAGTGAAATGAGTCAGAAGCAGAAGATCAAGCAAATGTTTCTCTTATGTTTCTCTTATGTGAGAAACTCAAAGTATAATTTAAAGATCAAAATAAAAGATAGACACTGGCAAAGAAGAAAGGAAGCCTTTTAGGGATGGGAAGGGGATGTAAGGATCGGGGAGGGACAGGGAGGAGAAGGGGCAGTGAACAGGATTTAGAGGAGATAGGTGCGCATATCTCCCCAAGATGAATGTGATTCATTATCCATTGCAAATACATACTAGTGAAAAAGAAAAACAATATTAACTAATTAGCCTTTTATAATGTTAATTTAAGAAAAAATGTTACAGGCTAATGTTACCGTATATTGTATTTGTCATATTAACAAACTAAAATCTCAAACAGAATTCTCAGTTTTACTGCATATGTGAACATATATATCATAGAAGTTGATTTATATATTAATTTTAAACAAAGCTTTCCAAACTTTCTCAGTCAGTGGCTAAGCAATTTATTTTATGACACCCTTAGGGCAAAATAAAATACTTCGCCATTCTGTTTATTAGATAGTTAAGTCCAAAGAGCCTACTAATAGTTCATTGCACAGTATCAACAAATACTGTCATTTTCTTCAAAATTAAAAATATTATTTATAAAAAAATTAGATCACTTGGAACCCCTGTTAGTTCCCTGTGGTACCCAAGATGCATCAGTGCATAGGTTGGGAGCTGTGGTGTAGGATGCTGATTCCTTATGAGGCACCATGAGCAATGGAAATCAATAACTTTCACTGTAAACTGAAAATTACTTAAAAGCTTTCTTTCTAGGAAATCTCCTTCTAAATCAAACAAAAAAATTGTTCATTTACTTTCTTGTTCCTTATACAGTATTTGTCAGAGGCTATCTCTTGCCATAATTTTTCTTATAGCAATTAAAAAGTTTAACTTCAGGGAAAGCATATTTAGTTTTCACTTTGAAGATAATCTAGATATTTTTATACAAATATTTAAAATGCATTTGTTGATTCATATTTGCTTACATCTGTGGAGCATTTAGAAAGAGAAAAATAAAAGTATTTTTGTGATTCATTAATGAGTGTGAAAATTATGCTGGACTCAGGAGGAAGCTCTGTGGCCCAAGTGCAAGGACCTGGGTTTGATTCCTAGTGCCACGTGCCTTGCCAGCCGGGGAAGCCCAGCTGCTCTGTGCTCACCCTGAAATCGGGTGTGGTGATGCACGCCTGGATTCCTAGTGCTGAGGAGGCTGACACAGGAGGGTCACTACCAGCCTGAACTGCATAGCGAGTCCCTGTATCAAATAAATAAAGATTAAATAGAATTACGCTATGTTGAATTTCTTTCAAGTACTTTGGCTTTTTCCAGTCTTTACAGTTAGCTATAGTTTAGATTCAAGGCAGTGAGACTCTGTACTCCCTGTAGACTCTGTCTTAAAATCCAAAAAAAAAAAAAAAACATTAACTTTTGTTCTGTATCCTATTTTATCTTCTGAAGAAGGAAAAAAATAGGAACAAAGCTTTTGCAAATGGGAAGGGGAGAATGGGTTGAACAGAGGGGAAGGAAATAGGGAAGAAGAGAAACAAGTTGTGTCATGCACAGGTACAAATTCTCTGTGCTGAATGTGATCATTCTACATATATATATATATATATATATATATATATATATATATACTCAATCATATTTCATCAGTATATATACTGATAAAATATGATTGAGGGCAAAAAATAAATTAGATAATGATAATAAATAAATAGTACATTGAAACTGAGTGGGCATTTTCACATTTATAGAATAGTGAAAAAAGTAAAACTGCTTCCTCCCACATGCCTTTTCTTAATACCAAATTCTTAAAATAGAAATGAGCTTTTTTCTTTTATTAAAAAATAGAACAAAAATCAAACAACAAAAAAGAATAACTTTAGTAACAGTTATAAAGATCTACCCACTGAATGCCAGCACACCAAACTTCACCAAACAAAAGTTAAGGGACTGGATCCCAACGGTGCAGCACAGCAGCAAGCAAGGCACAGGAAAGCAGAGATGAGAACAGTATCTTAGCCCAAGTTCTGGATCCACCTGCCTGGGACAGGTTAAGTAACTTAGCACTGGAAAAGCTTGAAAAAAACAGAGCAATATGAAGTATCTTATACAGATGGCAAGATACTGACAACTAAGTGGGAAAGTCTCAGAACAAAGTTTAATAGAATCTTTGAAAAAGTAAGAAAACAGCAATGGTTAATTTCTTTTTTTTTTTTTTCCTGAAACAGGAATTGAACTCAGGTCCTTGTGCTTGCCAGGGAAGCGCTTATTCCACTGAGCCATCTCCCCAGCCCCTGTTTTTTTTTTTTCTTTCTTTTGTTTTTTTTCTTTTCTTTTCTTTTTCTTTCTTTCTTTTTTTTTTTTGTTGTTGTTGTTAATTTCAACAGAAGAGAAATAATGGAATCTGACAAAGATGATGATTACTGAACATGTTTAGAGACTGAAAGTGAATGGAGCACTTCTAGGACAAGTTGAGATATGCCTAAATGTTTATTTTGTTTTATCTATATGCTTTAAAAAAAGTTTTAAAAAAAGCAAAGCTACTGGAATTGAAAAGACAAATAGACACCAAGACATGTATAGTGGGGAAGTTCAGTACCCAACTCACACCTTTTGTCAGGTCAGCCAGACAAAAAATCAACAAAGAAACATGTAACTAGACAAAAGGACTTTAGGAGATATCTACTAGGTGTTTCATACAACAACAGAATGCACATTTTTCTCACAATACATTTTCCAAAGGACACCATATTTGGGGCCTTAAGGCATGCTTAAACAAATCCAAAAATTAAAATATAGCAAAAGAAAGCTAGAAATCAAAAGCAAAAGAAGCTTCTCAAGCTATGCAAACACATGGAGATTAAATAATGCATTACTGAATAATCAATATATCAAGGCAGAAATTAAAATCTCTCTAGAATCAAATGACAAGCACAATATACCCAAACCTATGGGACACAATGAAAGTATTTAGAAGAAAAACATTTGTAGCTGTGAATGCACATGTAGAAATAAACAAATAACCTAATGATGTATCTTAAGGACCTAGATTAGCCAGAACAACCCAAACTTAAAACTGACAAAGGAAAGAAATTATAAAGACCAGAATGGAAATTAATGAAACTGAGACTAAAAGCAATACAAAGAATCAATGAAACAAAGGGTTGATTCCTGAGAGGATGGGAAAGATTCAACATGTAATATATATTTATTTTTTCTCCAAAGATGAATGTATTTACAATGTCCTACAAAAGTATACTAATTTTAAATAAGAAATGGATAATAGCACTCTTTAACTAATTAACTTGTATCCATATATCCTGGGCCAGAGACTTTACAGAAGCATCGCTGGTGCTCTCTTTATAATATATTAACGATCCCTTTATCATTTATCTATCAAGAAGGTGTTTTGATTATATTCTTTTGGTATTTTTATTTTTCCCCCTCCTAGAATTAGTGTTAGATGTGACAAGGGAATTAGATTGAGTAGATTTTCCAAATCTGTAGGTTGAATTAAAATCCAACAAATTCCATATTCCTGAGCAAATAAAAATCTCAGCATACTACATTTTACAGTTTCAGTTTTTACAAAGAGAAATGAAAAGGGCTTGCTAGAGATTTTTAGAACACAAGAGAACAATGTGGGTAATGAGAGAAAACAAGACCTCTATAGTTTAAATTTTTAAATGTGCTTCCAAATACCTTCCCACGACTTTCAAATAAATTAAAATAAGGTGAAGATAACAATATCAAATATAATAACCTTTGATTTAACCTTTAATTTCCTGTCAACTTATTCTGAAGTTTTGTATCTTTTTTCTTTCTCTCTTTAAAATAAAAGAAAAGAAAACAAGAAATCAGGTGAGGGAAGCATTAGTATCCATATTATTTGTAGATTAGGAGACAAATAAGAAAACTGACTTGTTTGAGTTCATACAACTACAAGGCTACAGTATGAATTAGTGTGGCCCTCAGCCTCAGCATTTGAGGGGAGAGGTTGAATGTACATGATACAGTTCAAATATCCCTTGGAACTCATTGTGCTACCTCTGAGTTTTCTACTTGATTAAAATTCTTGTTTGTTCCTATTTGAAAAATTGAAACACATGGTGTTGTAAATACTAGGATTATTTTCTCTTTCAAAACTTTGGAAAACAAGGATTTGGGACATAGGTGTGCTTTGAACCACTGTCCTGATGCTAAATGATGTATAGAATGGATTGATTTTAATGTAATTTAAAATATGCAACATAGTGTACAGTGTTGAATCAGTAACCAGCAAAAACCGTGATCTAGACTCCAGACTGGCATCTAGTACAGAGCTCAAGAGAAAGACCATGCAAATAACAAATGAGCCATATGTGAATGAGAGACCAATTTTTTATTGTCATCCCTTGAGCTTTGAGGCGATGATGCTTAATATTCAAGAAAGATGAAAATAAGAAGAGAAAGAAGCAAAACACCCTAGCCGAATGGTTATTGGTACAGCAATTGTGGGCATGGCCCCAGGATGGTAGCAGCTTCTTTGTAATCAATGTTGACAAGGCTGGGGAGAGCTGGGCAGGCCCCAAGAGGTAATGTTTTACTCGGAAATCCACTCAACCTAATTTCAGTAATGTACGGCTGTGGAGGGGCCTGGACCACAGCCAGAAAACAGGGCCATTAGAGCTCAGTGTGGGCGATGGCAGCTGGGCACCCCGCCATCCCCCCGGCAGCCCGCAAGCAGTCTGCCTGGCTGAGCAGGCGAGCAGCCGCTGCCGCATATGCTCCTGGTATCTGCTCACCAACAGAATGCGCAGACCTGCTATGCTCACCCTTTCGAGGAAATGAACAGGATGGATAAAGGCAAAAGCTGCTTCCAGACTCTACGTCAGCAAAGAGCAGGGAATGAGTTTAATGTACATCTTTGCGAGGACCCCTGTGAAACTGTCCACTGGACTTCCTTTTTTCTTTAGACTGCCATTTCAGTGCTTCCAAGGGACATAGTCACACACCTCTGCAGCTTATATTTTTATTGCTGCCTTAATAGGAGGTTTTCCTCTTAAGAATAGTGGTGGATCAAGAGTGTGAAAACTACTGAAGTTTTCTATTTTTCAAAATCTATGAGATTCATTAAAAATACATAACTTTCTAAATCAGAAAAGTGACTGAGAAGAAATTATGCTCCTTTGTGCTGACTTCTCTATTCTTCTTTCCTTTATCAATCTTTTTGCAAAAAACAATACCCCATTATAATAACCCTAGCATCTAAAGCCCAAGAACATGAGGGTATGTGATTTGTTTTTGGTACTACCTCTATTATATTTGTAGTTGGTACAGTTATATGTGGCACACAGTAAGGGTAAGTTCCCTTCATTGTGTGAATAAATGAGTGAACTAACATATATGTTCTTCAATTTTTAAGCTTCTTTTGAGTATGGAGCATTAAGAATTATGATTTTATTCCCCATGATGTTCTACTCTTTATCTTGCTGGGCTCTGCTGTTATGTCAGGAACCCCAGGTCTCAGTCTTTGGGTGGATTCAAACCTGGCTAATTCTGCTTCCTTGTTCAGTATCAGCTGGAACCGAGAATCTCACATCAGTCTTTTCTATTCTACAGCCTATTAAGTATCAGCTGCGCAGGGGGAGGCTGATCTTTAGATGAGGAATGTGGTTATTTACCCTAATTGGATTGTGGTAATTGAAGTGACCAGCTGGCCTCAGCCATTCATCTGTCTTTGACATTCACCATGATGATCAAAGTTTCTGTGTAAAATGCTAAAGATTACATGTCAACTCATCTCTAGCATTTACAAATTATATAATTAGTGCCACAAAGTGCCAAGACTAGATTTTGTATGATGAAAGACCAATCAAGGTATTTTTCCTCCGTTTTGAGTTGCTTTTAGCGAGACAGATTTTTAGGTATTTGTAAGTTCTAGGCCAACGTAGCTTTAAACTTACTCTCCTAGTTTCCAGTTTAAGTTCGTCATCTTTCATCTTCTTTTTATTTTTACATATTTGGTTGTTACAGAGTCTCACTGTGCAGCTTGGACTCATAGTGATCATCTTGTTTGCAGCTTCCCAGAACTGGGATTACAGGCATGTACCATTACACCCGGACTCTGTGGCTAGCCCAGCCTGCCCTGGGGGTGGGGCTGGCATGGCATGTAGTGTCAGGTATCAAACTGCAGTCCCTACACTTGGCTAAGCCTGCCTAAGCAAGTGGTTCAGCCCACTGAGCTATCTCACCATCCCCTCATCATCCTGCATAAGCTAACATAAGAGAAAAGTGACCAACAGTAGAAGCTTCTTGAATGGCTCTGTCCTAGGTTGTAATTTGCTGCAATTTACTCTCAGCATGACTTAATCTCTGCGCCTCAGTTTCCCTGTGCTATAAAATAAGGTGATTAATGTAGCTGTGAGAATGAATAGAAATGATACAGTTATATTTACAATTGTTCTAAGCACATTGTAACAGCTTAACAACATTAGTGTAGCTAAATACTTTATACAAAGGGCCAGGAATATCATAGTACTTCTTTCAAACAGGTGAATAGAACAGGGTAGATGCATAGATAACTATATAATTAATATGACAATGACTTCTTTAGGGTTGGCATCAGCTGACCTCACTTTTGTGGTTGTGAAATCCTGATACTTGTTTATATTGTTTTTTTTTTTCCTCCATATTATGTTTTTCTTCCCATAATTTCTTTGTGGCCTACACAAATTTCATATAATCTACTGAATCGACCCATTATCTGTTAAATAAACAACTCTGTAAATATCTATTTGAATTTCATACATTTTATTTTACTTTTATTTTATTTATTTATTTATTTTTTGTGGAACCGGGGATTGAACTCAGGCCCTTGTGCTTGCCGGGGAAGCGCTCATTCCACTGGGCCATCTCCCCGGCCCCATCATCCATTTTAGTTTTATGGTTTTTATATTTTGCTGGCAAAAAAATTATCTGAATCTCAGAGGTCCCTAAAATTTTGTAGGCTTCAGCTATTTTGTTTCTGCTACTGAATTGTTAGAACAGGCTTGTGCTTCTCCTCTATAGCTTGGGTTTGTCCACTTGCTGTAATGGGGCGACTCACACAGGCAGAAGACCCGTGCTTCAGTCTGGGTTGGCCATGAGCAAATCGTGTGGTTTAGGAAAAGTCTGAGTACATATGGGGACTTCAATTTTCATAGCTATAAAATGAGGTTGTTTACTTATTCTTTCATTCAACAAATATGTACTGAGGACTTTTAATTTTGTCTGCTGGACACAGAGAATTCAAAGTTGGTACTATGGTACCCCTTTGAGAGGCTGTACATAGCTGCTGCATGATCTTAAAGGGCACTCTGACTACAATATTTTATGGCTGTGAAATTTACTGTCTCTTTAGGATCCTACTTATGAAAGGTTTCATTGACAATCAGAACATTTACTATCTTCCTCACTGCTTCTCTGGCATATAAGAATGTCTGGCACACTGCAGATGTGTGTAAGTAACAGACCAGGAACTTGTTTTGGTACACTTTACAAGAGTTAATAATTGTCAACTTGGAAAGGAGCCGGCTCAAAAGTTCTTTATAAATAAGCATACCTAATACCACTCAAATCTCTAGATTTTTAAAATGGTTCGTATGAGTAACAAGCTCTACAAAATAAATAAGAGTTTAAAACTTTAGTTGAAAGTAAGTCAGTGCAAAATCAAATTGCCTTTTAGGGATATTTGCTTTTAGTTACCGAGTAGCCTGGTTTGATTCTACAAAACAAATATATTTTTAAGGAAATGACATTTTCTGTACAGAGAATACTTAACACAGTGTTTTTAGATAGATGTTCCAAAGAAAGAATTCCAAAATATATTTAAACTGGTACTTGGTAACTAAAAGTGTAAATAAGAACCACAATGTACAATAGATATTGGGAAATGGATAAAAATATTCTAATGAGAAGGGGAGCAAGGGAGGCTGTAGGAGAAAGAAAAAAAAGGTAAAAAAAATAGAAGTGAAAAATGGAATGAAGCTTCTGTAAATGTTATCATTATTTATATGTGAAGTATACCAATACAATTTTAAAAAATGCAAAAAGGTATTGATAGTTGAGATGGAATTAAAAATGTTAATGACTGGCATTTTTTTTTAACTAGGTCATAGTAATCTTAACGTTGGTTCTAGCTTGTAACAAACAAAGGAAGCAGTTTGCTTCCTTAGAGATTCTCATCTATTAATGCTCATAATAATTTTGTTATTTTCTCTTTAACTTTACAATTTATTTTGTGGTACCAGGGATTGAACTCAGGACCCTGTACTTGCCAGACAGGTGCTTATTCTACTGAGCTATCTCCCCTGCCTGAACCTTACAATTTTGGATTTTTTTTCATATCTCTGGAATTTGAAGCCCACCTTTTTCTCTGTATAGTCTCTCATACCCAGTCAATGAAGTTGTATAGATTTAACATCATAAAGAAATGAAAGCAGTAATAGATACAAATATTTACTTTAGTCTTGATATAAATAAATAACTGACTGATTGGAAGGATATATACATTAATGAGCTTTTCTAAGAGACCCCTTAATAAGCCTCCTTTTTCTCATCTCAACATCATCTCCCACCATCAAATCCACCTTATCTAACATTGCTAGTTTAATCTCTTTAAAGTCTAGTCACATTATACTTCTGTGTTTCAGTTATTTAAGTCCACCCATTACCTTTAAATATAAATTTGTTAGCCTAAGAAGATTGCCCTGAATCCAGTTCATCTTTATGAGAAATAATATTAGTTGATGCTTAAATTTATTTTTTGTGTCCTTTTTGATTCCTTGTAACTTCTTTTAACCAATTTTGCAAGCTTATGTCTGCTAATATAAACAATT
This sequence comes from Octodon degus, assembly GCF_000260255.1. Classification (NCBI taxonomy): domain Eukaryota; kingdom Metazoa; phylum Chordata; class Mammalia; order Rodentia; family Octodontidae; genus Octodon; species Octodon degus. The sequence continues at coordinate 8,680,253 of NW_004524629.1, forward strand.
ACTTTGAAGACAACATTATGCAACACAGCAACCACTGTTGAAAAAAAAACACTATTAACTAGTAGACACTAAGATGAGAAAAAGCAATAGCAAGAACTTCATTTTTGTAGGACACAGATTATTTTAGACATCAGGAAGTGTTCAGCAAATAATCTGGAATTGCTATCATTAGAAAAACCTGCTCATAAAACTGAGCCACAGCAGGAATCAATGAAGTTTGTTTTGAGGGAGTTCTAACAATTTCTTCATTTATAAATTGATACCCTGTGCCTAAAATCTGTGAGTATAGAATGTAGTTGAAGCTGAACATCTGTTTTCCTTATGGGAGTCTAGTTGCATGTTAGACAGAGTGTGACTACGTGACAGGCCTCCACTTCTAAGTCTGAACTTGGAAGCTCAAGTGAGCATCTCTAACAAATGATATTTCACATGTGTTGTCACAATGTAGTGATGAAAGAATCAAGCACAACCTTAGGACTTCATAGGGAAAAGACTGTTGGAAGCTTGTGTCTGGTTTCCTCCAATCTGTCTCATACAACTTTTCCCTTTGCTTTTTTCTTGTATCCTTCCACTGTAATAAATTATAGCCAGGGGTAGAACTGTTTGTTGAGTGCTGAGTCTTGCTAGCAAATCATTGGGGTTAGAAGGCTAGGCAGGGAAGGGGTTCTTGGGCTGTTGTTTGTGGATACCACAGGTGATTTCAGGGCAACTGAATTCTCTTTAGACAGGCTGGAGTATTCACTCGCTGTCTTGCAGTATAAGTTAATTATCCAAGTTCTGTGGGGAAATTTGCAAGGGGAAAAATCAACATTCCAAAACATGAAAAGTCCTATTTATTAAACAAGGTTTAATATGGATATTCAGTTGAAATATTCTTGTTTGCAAGAAAATGCAGACTACAAAGGTGCCTTATAGAGGTTAATCATTTATTTCACAACTAAGAGGTATGAAAGAAAGATGTCCAGTATAATCACTCAATAATGATTTTTTTCTTGCTGTTTTACCATATTTATTACCTAAGATCTTATCTTCTTTGCTTTAAAATGACTGATACATAATCAAATATTGTTTGTTACTCTAGTTATTATGATGTGTGAATGCAAAAGTCAAAACCAGTTCTGCTGTCTTCTGAAAATAGTAATTGGCCCATATTGTCATGCAAACATCTCTGCCCCCTACAGGAGTACAAAGTAAAGTATTCAACTTTGCAGTTATGCTTCTAGAAATTGGAATGAATGCTCAGTAATGTACATAAATTATCTGTCACCATTATTCTGATATTATGTGAAGAGAAAAGCAAGATGATTACTGATTCCCTATGTGAACCTCCCATTTGTTGGTAAGATTAAGATAAAGGCCACAGAAATTTCTGCTGAGAAGACAGCATTCTCTTATGATCACACCTTTCTTTCTAATCTTCTCCATATGTGCTCCTGAAAGATTTCCTAGAGGTCAACTCCTGAACTTGGACATTGAATTACTGGAGCAGTGATAATATTTTTTTCTTGAAGCTCTTACATATGGTATGAAAAGGAGAATTGTGCTGTAAAATTGCATGATCAGATGACACAAAATATTAACTCTCCTTTTTTTCTTCCACCCCATCTTGTTTTTTTTTCTTCCTCAGAAGCTGTAGATGAAACCAAACCTAAGGAAAGTGCCCGGCAGGATGAGGGTAAAGAAGAAGAACGTGAGGCTGACCAAGAACATGCCTGAACTTTAAGAAATGGCTTTCCATGTCCCTCCCCTCCCCTCTCCTGAGCCCTGTCTCTCCCACCCTCTCTCAGCTCCACTCTGAAGATGCCCTCCCTGTCCTGCTCACATCTGTGAGTCTGTCCTCTCCTACCCACTGGCCCTCTTTCTCTCTGTGTGGCAAACATTTAAAAAAAAAAAAAAGCAGGAAAGATCCCAAGTCAAACAGTGTGGCTTAAACATTTTTGTTTCTTGGTGTTGTTATGGCGAGTTTTTGGTAATGATGATCCAATCATTTTGGGAAATTCTTGCACTGTATCCCAGTTTTTTGATCTGGTGCGTGTGGCCCTGTGGGAATCCACTTTCCTCTCTATCTCTCTCTGTTCCAAGTGTGTGTGCAATGTTCCGTTCATCTGAGGAGTCCAAAATATCAAGTGAATTCAAAACCATTTTTGTTTCTCTTCTTTTCAATGTGATGGAATGAACAAAAAGGAAAAAAAATAAAAAACCCAGTTTGTTTTAAAAATAAATAAGTAAATAAATAATAAAGCAAATGTGCCAATTAGCGTAACTTGCGGCTCTATGGCTCCTTTTTCAATCTGAATATTAATAAATCATGAGAGTAATCAAACTGCAGTGGCTCTGTGTTTCTGTTCCATCTTCCTGTTAGTTGGTTGGACACACTGGGATCTAACATTTATTTTGTCTTTTTCCTGACCTTGCAGCCTGGTGCCAACAACTGTGGCAAATACATAAATGAAACCAAAGGCTCTGGTCAGGGCCAGTGGCTCTGGTTCTTGATGGGATAGTGGGATGCCAGTTTGGTAAAGTGCCATCAATTGGATGGCTTCAGCAGATATTTATTTTCTTACAGTTCTGGAGGCGGAAAGTCCAAAACCAAGATGGTGCCAGCATTGATTCTTTCTGAAGAGTGTAAGAAAATGATCTCCCTCAGACCCCACTCCACGGCTTGCCAATGTGTCCTTCATACGTGTAGAGCAAAGCCTCTACACATGTCTCTGTGTCCACAAGTTCCTGCCCCTTCTAAGGAACCAGTCACATTGCATTAGAGCCTACACTGCTGATCTAACTTTAACTTGAGTCCCTCCCTCAGAACTGTCTCCATGTGAGGTTCTGAGGTTCCAGGGCTTAGGGTTTCCGTGTATAAATTTAAGAAGGGGAGATTTATGATGTTTAGCCCCTAGTAGTCACTAAGAATTGCTTTGACTGAGAGATATTCACAGTATTTTCATGATTTAGGAGACGTACTATTCATTGATCCAATAAAAAGTCATCCTAGGTTTTACTAGGTTAAAATAGAAGTTCATTAATTCTGAGAAATTCCCTGGTTTTTGTCTAAGCTATTTATTTTAACTAAAATATTGATCTAGTTTATTATAGTGTTTTCTGTTTTCTTTTTGGAATATAAGGTCATTTTTATGTATTTTGCAGTATATATTTATAGACATTAATATTAATATGTAGATCTAAATATTTAGAGGAATGTTACAATTCTACACAATTTAAAACTAGTAGGATTAATGTGTGGAATTCTCTTATAAAAATGAGCAAAATATATTAAAATTGAAAATTCTTCCCCTGCCCTTCTCCCCTTCCCCTTATCTTAGTGTTTTTTTCTTATGAATTTCTATCAAACATTGATCACCACAAAGGGCAAGTATGACATGGGTAATAACAACCCTTGTACCAGTTGATGACCATGGGATATAAAGAAAAATTGTATATTTAGTATGCATCAATGGTCCTTTTCAAATTTTCTTTCAGTATGAGTTTTTGAAGTGCCTTCTATTAGAAGGTAAATAGATCCCTCAAGAAGAAAAGCAATGTTCCTAAATCCTGAGGGATCCATTCTATTTATTCTCCCTAAATTTTCTGGCACAAATTCATAAAAAGACATGCTCTGCCTTGGCTCTAGGTCTTCTCCCATAGAAAAGCAGGGGAAAGTCCCTTAAGCTTCCTGCATTCATCCACATTTATATTTATTTATTTATTTTTGGTGGTACCGGGGATTGAACTCAGGGCCTTGCGCTTGCCAGGGAAGCGCTTATTCCATTGAGCCATCTCCCCGGCCCAATCCACATTTCTAAACTGGGAAGAAAAACTAAGAATTTCTGTTTGAAAAAAATTCTGAGTAAAAATGATAGTCCCCAAAGTAATGAAAATTATGGCAATAAATCATTTAAAGAGGTACAACCATAACTTTGTGACTTTGGTCATCTCTGTGTTGAGCTAGTATCTACTCAGTACTTTGAAGAAAGCTGATGTGATATGAAAGAAAAGTCCTCCTCCATAGACCAAGAAAGCTGTCTCTTAGTCATTGAGAGTAAATGAAACTTCCATTGGGAGAGGCCACTGCACACACAAAGTCAGAATGCATGAGTACTACCTACTAAGATAACACGAGTTTGACTTTCTGAGTGAGTAGTCCTTCTGCAGCAGATTTTGGGGCGAGTACATGTCTGGAGCTCAATCATGATCTGATTAGGATATCATCAGGCATAGGATAAGGTGTTAGAAAAGACATCCATTGATCAGAGCCAGCTCACATGGAGTGGCAGGAAAGTAACTGCTTGCTTTAAGCTTTCTCCTTTATCTCAACATTTTTTTTTTTTTTTTTAGAATAAATGCCTTAATTTCTCCATGGTCTATAACTTGAAGCAAAATTATTATGACTTACAACAATTCAACTTCTTCACAGTCCAATTCTAGATGTCCTTCACTGAGTTCATATTTTTACTAAAAGCAGTTATCATAGGATTTTAAAGAATCTAGCAATATATATACCTCTTAATGATCTTAACCCTTGTGTTAGAGTTGGGTTGGGATTTTATTTTTACTAATAAGTTCCTATTTCTTTTTTTTCCTTTTGAGACAGGGTATGTTATATAGTTGCTATATAATTCAGACTAGCCTTGAATTTACTATATAGCTCAGTCTTGAACTCACAATGATCTTTCACCACCATGGAAGATTCTAATAGTATATATTTTTATTTAAATTATAAAGTCTTATTCCTCAATAAAATTTCAAATGTGGGAAAGACCCATTAACAGGGCTTACAATGGCCCTGAAAGGCACAGTATGGATTATTGTAGCCCTTACTTTGATACAAAACAACGTGACTCAATCTGTCCGCAGCATGCATAAAGTCAGGGGGAATCCAAAAAGCATGGACCATTGAAGTCCTAGGAACATGAGCTCTAAGTTCCATTCAGAAAGCAACAGGAGTTGTTGACCTTAAAACATTTACACCTGGGTTCCTTTGAAAAATTGAAACTAGGTTGAGGACAAGTACAAAATGGCCTCAATATAGACCAGTGATCATTTCAAAGGGAAATAAGATCATATTCTGGGCATCAGCTCCAGTATATCCTATTGGCGGTAAAACCATGGCCTTATCTGAAGGAAATGAGATCTTTTAAGTAAAATGTATTACTTGAGTCTAAAGTGCTCAGGCATGATATAATAAAATTTGTGAGTTTCTTTGAAGATAAAGGGTTTTCTAAAATTAAAGTCTTTATTGCTAGCACCCTGTCCACACTATGCTGGTCCTCCAATCATTTCCATCATCTCTTCTGTGGTTTAGGGCAGACTTCTAGAAAGTAGCCCATTTTCTCCTTTCTTTAGATAACATTTAATTTATGAGCAACTCTACTGCTCTCTGTGCCAAAAGAGAATGAATAAAATGTGTGCCTATTGCTTTAGCCATTTCTGCACTTTTCTGGGTCAGTTTGAAGAGATCCAAGGGTTTATCACAGCACTTCCTTCCTGTACTCAGATTCTAAAAGAAACGAGGGAGAGATTAAGTCCCTCTCAATAACCTGGTTTATAGAGAGACATTAAAAATGCAGTATTTGGTGCTTGGGATGTAGCTCAGTATAGTGCTTGCCTAGCATATACAAGGTTCTGAGCTTAATCCCCAATACCACAAAACAAACAAACAAAAAAACCCACAATATTCTGAACATTGACCAGTTCCATGAGAGCCAGTACTAAAGTAGACTAGGAAGCCTGAAAAATGGAAAGATCAACTTCATGATCATTTTCCATATGTCAGTATTAAGATAAACATTAATATTTCAGTAACTTTTTGTTACCTTTCTCATATATTATCTGTTGTCATGGAAACATAGCTTTTGTTTATCTGATTGCAAAAATACCTTGGTGACCCTTCTAGCTAAATGTTAGCTAAAATCAGAATATTAGAAATGTCAGTTTTTTTCAAACAGAACTTTTGTCTCAATTTTCTCCTGGAAGATTGAAACCATGTCTGCCTGTCATGCACACAGGCCTGCACCCATGTTCATCACCGCTTTCTATCCAACATTATGCTGAAATCGTTACTATGATGGCCTTCCTGGTAAACAAGAAACAGTTGTCAAGAATGTAGACAAGATTGTAGCTATGAGGATGATGAGTCATTAAATGCTCTTGGAGAATGCTGTGAAAAAGAAAAGGACATCTTGAACATATGTTTCCGGAGAATTGTTACCTGTTTTGTTTTCTTATAGGTATGTGTCACTGTTGGTAATTGAAGCACGTTTAATGTTAGAGAGATGTCTTCCTATGGACAATTTCAATGAAGTGAAATGCTTCTATGAAGCAGAAATTGGTTGTATTGGTTGGTCTGTCATCAAGTTGCGGAAGCACATGTGATTGTCAAAATAAGTTTGAAATAATTTTAATGTGTACTGAAATAATGCTATTTTGTTGGAGAAAGGTAAAAAATATAAATAATTTAGACATAAGATGAAAACAATCTGTGATTTACTACTGAAAATTAAGAGAAGATAATTTTAGAGATATAGCCCAATAATCTGCCTACTTACTTGCCTTCACTCATTGCCATATATTACCCATTTCTTTTTACTTATACTCATATGTGCTGTGCACAGCTGTTTAAATATGTAGCTATTTAAAACAAAAGTCACCTCATGCTGTGCATGTTATTTTTTAGAGTGCTTTAGATATTCAATAGCAAATTGTAGGATTTTTTTTATTTAAATAGATACATACAACACTGTATTTGAATAGCTACACTGTATTTTATGTTTTTATAAGATAATTTACTTAGCTCGAGGCATAAAATAGGAAAACTGAGTCAAAGGGCATGAGTCCTACAAAGGCTTTTGATGTAGCTTGCCATATTAGAGACAGAAGTCTTTAAAATTTATGGTTGCCATCGCTGCCTTCCAGCTTCATGACAAGCCCTGTGGAAGCCTGAGACAAAAGGAAAACTGAACAATCCAATACACCTTTATCAAAGTATTGTCTGATATTTTGAGTCAAATAGGAAGATTATAAGAAGCTCTACAATGAAAACCAAAACCATATATAAAGACTTGTGCTGTTCAACATGTTGACAGCCCCCATAAGTCTGTCTGTCGGTGGTCATGGGCTGTACTACCCAGCCAGGTCCAGGAAGGGAAGGTTGATGGAAAGGTCTGATCCCATTGCACCAAAACAGACAGAGGCCCACTTTTATTTTAAAATGTTGCTTTTTAAATAGATATTTCTGTACTAATTTTGACTTTGAAAATATTGTAATTAAATACTATCTTGATGACTAACTTTCTGGTATAATTTTAGATTTCATATTGAGCTATGTGCCTCACTTTTGACTATTGTAAATTTGTCCCTGATGCTTCATAAGAAATGCTAGATTCAATGACTTCCAGATCATATGATTTATATGTGTTTTGTGTCCCCCAAAGGGTCATTGTATTTAAAGACTGGCTCTGAAGTTTGATGTTGTCTAGAGGTGTGGAATCCTTGAGGAGGTAGGCCCTACTGAGAAATTTCTGTTTCAGTGGGGCTAATTCCCATGAGACTCTTTAGAAGTTTTTATTTGACCTTGAGTTCTGACTAATGTGTAGTTACAAAAGCAATTAGACACAGGCCAAACACAGTTGTATTCAACTGTAACCCTAGCTACTCTAGAGGTTGAGACATTAAAACCCTTACCTCATAGTAACTTGCTTCAGGCAATTTATAATAGGTATGGAAATCTGATCAATACATCACAAAATATTTTCTGACAACTAATAGGCAGCAATGACTAGATGAGGTCTTAGTGATACTCAGGAACTGTAAAGCTTGAGTTATGAATGAGAATATCAGAGCCTGAGAATTAAGGATCTAAAATTGCTAGAAAGTTCATAGAATGATATTGTGAAGCCTCACTGGTTTTTATGTAAAGCACTGATGTGTAATAAATGTTTGTATTCCTCATAATTCATATGCTGAAGCCTAATGCCTAATGTGATGGTATTTGGAGGTCAGGCCTTTGGAGGTAATCAAGCCCGCAAGTGAGGCCCTCTTGATGGCATTAGTGCATCTGTAGAAAGCTGAAAAAACTCCAGGTCTTTCTCTCTGCCTCTTTTCCATGTCAGAAGCTAGCCTTATGCGCTCTGGAGAAAGGTCTTCACAGGAACCTGGCCATCCTATTTTAGTTTTGAAGACACCCAATCTGTGAAATGTTTGTTATAGTTGCCCAAACTGACAATGACAGTATGACAATGAAACCACTGGACAGAGTCTAGAAACTGGTTTGGACTGTGGAGAAAGAAGGCATTGTGACCTCTCTAATCACTGAAAATAAATGAGGGTAACTCTAAAGGAGAATAAAGCTGCTAAATTATCAACTTGTGATGCCTAACAGTCAGCACAGACTCTTCTGTGCTGCATTTGTATAAGAGTATGGTCACTTGGAAAATCATGTTCCTGAAAACCTAATTAACTGGTATCAATTAGAATATTACTAAGTTTTTTGGGGACTAAGTACTTATTGACTTTCTCATTATGGATGGAAATTATGTTTAAAGTACAAATGAGAAGAGCATTTTATTTTATACTTAGGAGTAAAAAGAAGATATCTCTGTTAGAAGTTCTTTTAAAAACATGAAGAATAATGGTTTCAAAGTTTTTCCAAAGGTGTGAACCATGGTGGACTAGAGGTAAGGGGCACAGATAGGCGGCTCTGGGAAATTCTTCCTAATCAACAGGTATGCAGTCACATGTGGATTTGGGGAGACCAGAGCACAGTTGAAATGCAACTCGTGTGAGTCCACAGCTGGGTGAAACCCAGAAATTTTGGTATTTAAAATAAATGAAGTAACAGAAGCAATGCTAATCAATGAGAAGGCACCACAATCCAGTGGGGAAGATCCTCTTCCTCTGGAAGACAGAAAGAGAAAATCCAGCATACTTAAAAGAATACAGACTCTGATACTGGGTAGGTTAACAGTCTGACTAAAGGGTGAGTTAAGTTCTGTAAATTGATTAAGTTCAGGAGATGTATTTCCCTACATTTCCAACTGACTTAGTCAATGGCTTGATGAAAAAGCATCTTCAGAAGCCCACATTGTCTGTGTAGGCTGTAAAGAACAGAAACTCTCACATTTTATGTTTCTAAAATGAAACTTCCATTCACCATTCACTCTTTGCAATTTACTACCCACTGTCCACTATCCACTATCCACTGTCCACTGTCCACTGCCCACTATCTACTACTCACTATTCACTATTCACCAGAAGGCATCCTGCCTAAAAGTCAGCTTGGCCCTGGGAGATGGTGACCATGACACATGGCAGCCAAGTTCACAAGGAACGAGCAAATACCACAATGGCTGGGCTGCAGAAACTCAACTCCAGGGTTCTGGAAAGACCCAGCTGATTGGAAAGCAGTGTGAAACCATCCAGTCAAGAGATACTTGGACAGGAGATAGAAAAGAGGAGTTTGATTGCTATGTTAGGAAGTGTCCAACTCAAGAGGCTTTGTGGGTGGTCGGTCTAGGACCAGGTACCTTTGTAGGGGCTCCCTGAAATCTGAATGTTCATGACTTCTCATCACATCAAAGGCCCTGTGAATCCAAATGCCTCTGCCCTTCTTGGAGGCAGCCAGAATATGTGCTTTAGGCCAGGCTCAGCCCCAAAGGCACAAAATAGTAATCTCTTGAACTGAAACACACAGTCCAGACCAGCTACAGAGCAGATAAGTGAGAGAGGTGGTGGGCAACTGAAATTCTTCCTGCAGCCCCATTACCAGGTTTCCCCACCACTGATGACTTTACCTTAGCACACATCTGTGACCATGGAAGGACAGAGTTCAGCCTGTCATCTGCCCTAAACAGTTCCACTGCTTTGAACAGAAGTCAGGAAGATTCATATACCACAAAAAATTTTCACAATCCTTATATTAAATTCAGTCCAAAAATAGAAGTTTGAGAGAAAAATGCCTTCATTATAAATGCCTCTATAAAGACATTCTAGTTTATATGTGTGTTTGTGTGTGTATTTCTTGTTTTTCAGGTTATTTTTGTTAACTTTTGCTTTTATTTCTATATTTTTCTATGTTGTTGTATGACAATAACAGTAGGGTCCCTGGGCTGGGGAGATATCTCAGTAGTATAAGCACCTGCCTGGCAAGCGCAGGGTCCTGAGTTCAATCCCCGGCACAGCAAAAAACAAACAAACAAAGAAACAAAAAATAGTAGAGTTACTTGATTTTTTGTGCCCCTCATCTTCAAGATTGTAATCATTAAGCTTTATGACTATTTTGATAATTAATGCTACGGTATTTCTCTTTAGTATTGTTCAAGTATTAGCACACACAAAATTGTCTCATCTAGTATATATTTACTGTTTGTTAATATTTTCTTTGTCTTGATGTTTGTGCTATAACTATAAATCTCTTTTCTGTAGTTAAGGATGATATATATTGGCTCTTTGGATAGGTTAATATCCAGGATATCTTTGCTACTACGATGTTGATGTTATTGTTGGTATCATATTGTTGCTGTTAATTAGTTTGCTCTGTATCCCAATATTGGATTGCTTTTTCCATTAAGAACATTGTGGTCCGTTATTAGCAAACTGGGTGCCAGGCAACTTACACTGAAAACACAGCAGTCTCCTCTACCAAATAAACAAAGGTGATTGGATTATGGAACAAAGGCAAAAGCCCATAGTTAATCAGGCCCAGAATGGAACATTGAAAAGTAGACAGTGACCAAAGAGGTCTCCATACTAACAACAAAGTCTTCTACTGTAATTAACCTGCAAACTTCAACAAAATCAAAATCAATGGAAAAAATGAGAATGCAAAGCAAAAAAAAAAAAATCCTAAGTTCCCAACTCCCCTAAAACTTATTAAAAAAGTAATAAGAAAGAGAAAATCAAAAGATACACAGTATTATCTGAAAGGATATCAGAGGAGATTTTTAAAAAGTAAGATTATTGATGAGCTTAAAGAAGGGACCTAAGAAACAAAATCATCAAGTGTTTGTAGAAGACAATAATAATAAGTTAAGCTAAATGAAATGATAGAAAACATGAATGACCAGTTTGGTAAAGAACTATAGTCCACAGGAATGCATCAAACAAATTCAAGAAATAAATAATTATATTGAAAGCATGGACAACAGAAGCAATCAATGTAAGTACAGAGTGTTAAAACTAGAAGATAGGAGGGCCAGGGAGATAGTTCAGTGGCATAAGCACCTGCCTGGCAAGTGCAAGGTCCCAAATTTGATCCTTGGAACTGAAAAAAAAAGAAAAGAAAACCTAGAAGATAG
>NW_004524629.1:8691640-8698943 GCF_000260255.1 Octodon degus
CTAGGCCAAAATGAAGAAATGAAAACAACAAGCAAGGCAAACACTTACAAAGAAAAAAGTGAAAAGGAAAATAGCAACAAGGAAACAATGCAATAAGGAAAATATGTACAGGAAAATAATTCAATAATTACAGTAGTAAGTGAATAACTTTTGGTAATAACTTGTAACTGGAGTCTCAGTTCCTCAACTGACACAAATTGGGAGATTAAATAATGAAACAACAAATCCAAGAAACACATTGTATGCAGGAAACATATTTAACCCTCACCTACAACTTCATAGGCTAAAAAATCAAAGGATGGAAAACAATGTTTCATGCAATTGCACCTTGAAAACAGACACGAATAACTATTTTCAGACAAAGGGGACATAAAGATGTTATTTCACATGGTTTATTATAACACTTCGACAGGAAGAGAGACCAATTATAAATAAATAATTATGAATATATATTCATCCAACACCATTCCACCTCAGAAATCAAGGAACAAAATTAGAAAGTTCTAGAGTCTAATTATAATGTGATATAGTACATCAGAAAAGCAGAATACCTCAAGGTCCTAGAAAAATAACAGCAACCCAAATCCAAAGCTAGTAAAAGGAAGAAAATTATAAAGATCATCATAGAAGTTAATGAAATTGAAGCTAAAAAATGAAGAATTGATATATTGAAAAGATGGTTCTTTGATATAATAAGCAAACTAGACTAACATTTAGCCAATCTTACCCAAAAATAAAAGACTGAATTCAATGCAATTAAAAATGGAAAATGTGAAATCACAACCAATACCACCAAGGTCCAGTAGATTATTAGCAACTGCTTTGAAACCCTGTACTGTTAATTTGGAGAATAAAAAAATAAAAAGACAGATTTCTAGATACATATGAATTACCAAAATGTCACCAACAAAATATAAAACCCCTGAATAATCCAATAATAAGCAATGAAATTGAAGCAGTAGTAAAAATCCTACCAACTAAAAAAAGCTCAGGTTCCTATAGTTGCAATCATTAATTTTACAAAAACTTCAGGAATATTTTATTCACAATATCCCTAAAGGAAGGCAAAGTACTTCCTGAGTCAAACATGATTTTGCACATCTATAATTTCAGTGCTTAGGAGTGAAGGGTATAGGTAGAAGGATCTCTGCAAGTTTAATGCCAGTTTGGGCTCAACGTGTGTTCAAGGACAGCCTGAACTGTACAAGAAAACCTGGTCTGTAAAAGGTAAAACAAAACAAAAAAATTATTTTTCTTCCCAGAAGCTAGCATTACACTAACTTCAAAACCAGACAAAGATTTCTAGTAGTATTTAGAAAGGAATTCTACAGGCCAATCTCTTTAGAATAGAATACATAGATACAAAAATCTTGAATAAAATACAGGCAAAAAGAGTGTAACAAGTTATCAAAAAGATCACACACTATGACCACACAAACTTTCCCCCGGGAATGCAAGGATGGTTGAACATATATAAATTAACAAACACAATCTCTAATGTAAACAGAACCCAGGATCACATAATCATGTCAATGAATTCCAAAAAAGGCTTTGACAAACTCCAACATACATTTATAATTTAAATAAGTGTTAAATAAAATAGGTATGAAAAAATCTTATCTCCATCTGATAAAAACCAGTTATGAGAAAACTACAACCAATTTCATAGTAAATAAGAAAAAAATGAAAACATTCTCTCTAAAATCAGAGGCAGGATAAGAATGTTCATTATCATTCTTATTAATATGATATTTAAAATATTATTGGAGACTGGAGAGATAGCTGAGCAGCATAACAGACTGCACAGCAAGCCCAAGGTTCTCACTTCAATCTCCAGTAAAACAAACAAAAGAACAACAACAGAATATATATATCTCAGAGCAGTCAGATCAGAGAAAGAAAGAAATGAAACATATATGTGTAGAAAGAACTCAAATGATAATTATTTAAAAATGATATAATCCTCTACATAGAGGACCCAAAACATCCATCAATAGACTTCTAGAGTTAAGAACCGAATTCAGCAATATAAAGGATATAAAATCAGCCCACAAAAAACAATAGCATATATCCACACCAATAACGAATTCACTGAGAATGAATTTAGGAGAAAATTATCATTTGCAATATCACCTAAAAAAATTAAATACTTAGCAATTGCCTAAACAAGAAATTGAAAGCCAAAACCTGAGAATGAAATAGAAATCTAAGAACCAGATACATTTAGAATCTCTAATAAACTTGAGCAGAAATCAACCTTTTCATAATATATTATAATCAAACTGTCAAAAACTCAGAAGGAATATTAAAATCTTCAATTAGTTGATGACTCAAGTGCAACAGCAAGTTTCCCAGCAGAAACTCTAAAGGCTTGGAGGAGTAGAAAAGTATGTATTTTAAAGCCAGAAAGAAAATAATTACAAATGTAGATTCCTCTATGATTAAAAAAATCTATCATTCTAAACTAAAGGAACAATAGTTTTAAAGATAAGCATAGACTTAAGCAATTCATGATGACTAAGCCAAAATTATAGAACACATTTTAAAAATAACAAATACAAAAGAAGTCAATCACACCCTTAAGAGCACAAGAGAAAATAAATCTCATTAGCAAACTATGTAAAAAATGAGAGTAAAATGAATTAAACACTAGAAAAATAATGGAATGATAGGATTGGTGTATTCCTTCCCATCATAACCCTCAAAGTAAATGTTCTTCATTCCCCAACTAAAACTGTAAGTTGCCCGCAAGAACATAGTTCTCTGCAAAGACATACACAGACTGACAGTCAAAAGCTGGAAAATGATACTCAAACATCTGGAATCTTAAATCAAGAAGGAGCATATGTAAATATAACACACCTCACAAAGCAGGGGTCAATCTAAAATTATTCAGAAGAGATAAAGATGGTCAATACATTTGGGGGAGTGAAATAATCCCTCAAGATAAGATAACAACTGCAAAAATATGTACACTGATCTTTGGTGTACCTAGTTTCATAAACAAACATGACTTGACATGGAGAGATAGCTAGACAACAATACTCTTATTGTGGGTAACTTCAAAACACTACTCTCATAGATACATAAGTCACTGAGACTAAAACTTAAAAAATGACTACACTATAAATTAAATGTACTTGATAGATACCTGCAGAGTGCTCTATTCAATAGTAGCAGAGAACATGTACTTTTCAGTATTCACAGAAATTTTTCCAAAATAGGCCATATTGTAATTCTTAATAAGTGAGAAGTAGGAGACTTGGGAACCCTAGTCTTGCCCCTACCTATCCATGCCACAGAGTTCTGCTTAGTCTGGTCACCCCTTCTCACCCTGAAGACCACTAGGGAGACCTGGTAGGCTAACCTTGCCTCCCACCAGCCTTCCTGCTAGAGTTCTACTGAGCATGCCTGTCTTCACCCGAAAGACCACCAGGGAGACCTGAGTACCACAGGAAAGTTCAGGAGCCTTGGGGAACCTTACCATGTGCCTACCCATCGTTGAGAGAGCCTTGCAGAACTTTAGCCTCTATGCAACATCATTGGATATATATTGAACTTCAGCTTGCCTTCTTCACCTTAATGAATTAGAAGCCACATTGAACACCACACAGCAGGAGTTTTGGTGAGCTTACCCTGCCCTCCCACCCTCCTGAGAGCCTTACTGACCTGCACCCCAGCAACCTACCATGGCTGCAGAGTCAGCAAGAACATTGGGAGTTTTAAAAATGACAAAAGGAAGGATCAAAAAGGCAATCTCAGACCTCTAGCCCATTCAAAACAAGTCCAGAAGATAAGGTCATAGAACATGAAAGTCATACACATGAAATTGCCGAAATGATAACAACTGAAGTAAAGAAACAACTTCATCAGGCTGTGGAGGAAACCAGATCATAATAATCTCTCAGTTAAAAAAGTAAATGACAACAATTATGAAACAATTGCTTGAAACATCTAAGGAAGATATAGAAAAAAATAGGTGGGAATAGGAAAATGATGGAAACACTGAATGGACAATACAAGAAAGAACTAGAATGTATGAAGCAGATTCAAACAGGTATACAGGAAACTAAGAATTCCATTGAAAACTGGCAAAACCACTAGAATGAAACAGAAGATAGAACTTCAGACCCTGAAGATAGCATTGCAACTAGTGAACATGAAGGAAACATGTCTTAAAAATAATGAGAAACCCGGAAATAACAGTATAACAGCTACAGTATGATGCCACAAAAACAATATAAGACTAATAGGCATAAATAAAACAGTTGCACTTAACACAGAGGACATAAAATGAATGTTTTCAGAAGTATTAACAGAAAATTTCCCAAGCATGGGAAAAAATATGATATACAGTTAGTGAGGCACATAGAACTTCAGCTAGCCATAATCAAAATAAATATTCTCCCAGAAACATAATAATCAAGATCCCCAAAATTGGGGACATGGAGATAGCTTAGCAATCTAAGTGCCTACCTAGGCAAACAAAAGGACCCAGGTTTGATCGCCAGTACAATGTGCCATGCCAGCTTCACTCTGGGCCCAACAAGCCAGCCATCAAATATGGTACAGTGATGTATGGCTGTAATCCCAGATCTGGAGAGGCCTAAACAGGAGGATAATTATGAGTCTAAGCTGCCTAGTGAGACACTGTAACAAATACATAAAATTTTAAAAAGTGGTCCCAGAAACTGAGCAAAAGGTCAGAACATTAAAAGCTATCAGAAAGAAGAGACAGATCAGCTATGATATAAACCACATCAGAATCACAGCAGATTTCTCAACACAGACCATCAAATCAAGAAGAGCTTGGAGTGAGATATTTGAAGTCCTGAAAGGAAACAACTTTCAACCCAGATTGATGTATCCTGAAAAACTATCAAGTTTAATGGAGATAATAGATACTTCAGTGACAAATAACAAGTGAAGAAATTCATGATAACCAAACCAACCCTACAACAAGAACTGACAGATATTTTAGAAAGAGACAAAGATGACCACAACTTCAAAAACAACAGAAGAAAAACACCAAGCAGAACAAACAATTAAGCAAAGGTGAAAATTAGTGATCTTATAGTAGAAAAACAACATGACATAGATAAGCAAATACATATCAGTTTAACTGTCAATGTAAATGACCTCAATGCACGAGTAAAAAGAAACAGACTGGAAGAGTTGATCAAAACCAATATCCAATAATATGCTGCATATAAGAAACACATTTAATTCTAAAAAAATTAATAGACTGAACACAAAGGATGGAAAACAACACTCCATATGAGAGGAACTCAGAAAAAAAGCAAGGGTAGTTATTCTGCTTGCTGAAAATGTCAACTTCAAAGCAAATGTGATAAAAAGAAACAAAGACAATCACTATATACTTATTAGGGGAAAATTTCAAGAGGAAGATATAACAATTATAAATATATATGTGCCCAATGTAGGGGCACCCAACTACATAAGACAAATTTTAATAGCCATGAAAAATCTAATAAGTAATAACATAATTTTACTGAGGGACTTTACCATCCCATTGACACAAAGAGATAGATCAACCATGCAAAAAATAAGCAAAGAAACAACAGAACTAAAGCAAACTTACAAAGAAATGGAGTTAGTAGATCTTTAGAGTGTTCCACTCAACAGCATCAGAGTACACATTTTTCTCAGCTGCACATGGAACAATGTCTAAAATAGATCATGTGCTGGCTGGCATGCAAAACATGCTTAAGTACATGCAAAGGAATCAAATTTCCCATGCATATTTTCTGACCAGAGTGCAGAGAAACTGGAAATTACTGACAAAAGAAACAGCTAAAACTCTATAAAAACACAGAAACTAGACAATAAGTCATGGATGAAATTAAAGAATAAATTAAACAATATTTACAATCAAACAAAAATGTAGATACAATTTCCTGGAACCTGTGGGATTCTGCCAAATCTGTCTTAAGGAAATTTGTAGCAATACATTCTCACATCAGAGAAACTGAATGAACAATCTTATACTGCACCTCAAACTCCTAGAAAAAGAAGGGTAAGTCAAACCCAAAGCCCCCAAAAGGCAGGAAATTACAAAGATCAGAGCAGAAATAAATGCTATGAAGATGAAGAAAACCATACACAGAATTAATGAGTCAAAGAGCTAGTTCTTTGAAAAAGTAAGCAAAGTTGATAAGCCCCTAGCCATCCTCAATAAAAAATGAAATAAAAATTTCAAATGAATGCAATGATGAATGAAAGGGTGAAATCAGTAAAGATCCTACAAAAATTCAGAAGATTATCAATACTTATTTCCAAAATATTTACTCTCAGAGGACGGAAAATACAGAAGAAATGGACACATTCTTAGATACACAAGAAATATCAAAGCTGAATCAAGAAGATATAAAAATTCTGAATAACCCAAAATCATTCAATGAAAGTGAAAATGTAATAATAAACCTACCAACAAAGAAAATCCCAGGTCCTAATGGATTTGTTGCTGAACACTACAAGACATTTATGGAGGACCTAATGCCAACACTTGTCAATCTCTTCAATGAAATTGAAAGGGAAGCAATTATCCCAAACTCATTTAGGTAGGCAAATATTACTTTAATACCAAAACAAGAGAAGGACTCAACCAAACAAGAGATATAGGTTAAGATCCCTGATTAACATAGATAGGAAAATCTTCAATAAAATACCAGTAAACAATTCAGCAAATCATCAAGAAAATTGTACACCACTACCAAATGGAATTCATCCCAGGAATGTAGGGATGGTTCAGTATACATAAAACCATAAATATAATAACATGACATCAACAGAGCCAAAGAGAAAAATCACATTATCATCTCAATAGATGCACAAAAAGCTTTTGACAATGTTCAACACTCATTCATGATAAAAACACTACAGAAAATCAAAACAGATGGTTTTTACCTCAACCTGATAAAAACCATCTATGACAAACCAACAACAAAGATCATATTAAATGGAAAAAATTGAAAACCTTCACCTTAAAATCAGAAATAAGAGAAGGATGCCCATTGTCACCTCTCTTGCTCAGTATAGCTTTGGAAACATTAGCCAGAGCAATTAGACAAGAGAAAAAATAAAAATAATATGATTGGAAAGGAAGAAGTGAAATTATCATTATTTGCAGATGACATGATAGACAAAGAAAACCACAAAAACTCCAGTAAGAGACTTTTAGATTTAATAACCAAATTCAGAAGCACAGCAGGATACAAAGTTAATACTCTAAAATCAATAGCATTTCTATCCACAAACAATGAATGCACCAATAGAGAAATTA
>NW_004524629.1:8699043-8700165 GCF_000260255.1 Octodon degus
CAGAGACACTAAATTTCGTGGAAGAGAAAGTAGGAGGAACTCTTGAAGACAGAGGGTAGGCAAAAACTTCATGAACAGAAATCAAATCGCATGGGAAACAGTTGAAAGAATTAACAACTGGGACCTGCTCTTACTGAGAAGATTTTTCATGTCAAAAGAAATTACCAACAAAGTGAAAAGGCAGCCCACAAATTGAAAAAAATCATGACAAATAAGTACTCAGACAAAGATCTGCTCTCTAGAATTTATAAACAACTAAAAAACTCTAGGGCCCGAGAATTTAAAGACCCAATCCATAAATGGGCATCCAAGATGAACACACACTTCCCAGAGGATGAAATTAAAGAAGCGAATAAATATATGTAAAAATGCTCCACATCACTACCCATCCATGAAATGCAATTTAAAACAACATTGAGATATCATCTCACCCCAGAAAGAATGGCTATCATAACGAAATCAACCAACAACAAATGTTGGAGAGGCTGTGGGGAAAAAGGAAACATTCTCCACTGCTGGTGGGAATGTAGACTGATGCAACCGTTATGGAAATCAGTATGGAGACTCCTTAGAAAAGTTGCACTGGAAATCTCATTTAAACCAACTATTCCTCTACTGGGAATTTTCCCAGAGGATCTGAAAACACCATATCATAGTGATGTATGTGTGCCTATGTTTATAGCAGCACAGTTTGTGATAGCCAAATCTAGGAAACAACCATGATGCCCATCACCTGAGGAATGGTTGAAAAAGATGTGGTATTTTTACACAATGGAGTATTATTCAGCTATTGAGAATGATAAACTCCAAGCCTTTATATTGAAGTGTATGCCACTTTAACATATACTCATAAGTGAAATAAACCAGACACACATGTGTAAATATCATATAGTTTCCCTAGTATAAGAACTTAAAAGAAGTACAAATAGAAAGGTATAATACAAGTAAAAAGAAAGCAGGATCTCAAGGACTAACTAATCAAAAGCGGGAAAGGGGAAGAGCTAGGAAACATGAAAATTTCAAGCTATACAGTTATATGTAGAAGATGGGCAAGGCAATGATCCTGAGTATCTCCAGAAGATTTTTGAATCTAGCAGTTAATTGGAAAGATTCTCACCCTGA
>NW_004524629.1:8700493-8701543 GCF_000260255.1 Octodon degus
TGGTGCTGGAAAAACTGGCTTTTCACATGCCAAAGGCTTAAAATAGACCAATGACTATCACCATTCATAAACTATAGTCAAAATGGGTGAAAGATGTAAACATTAAGACGGAAACACTAAATCCTCTGGAAGAGAAAGTAAGTAGAAACCTTGAGGACATAGGAGTAAATAAAGAGTTCATGAAGAAAAATCAAACTACATGGGAAATACTTCAAAGAATCAACAATTGGGATCTCATGTTTCTGAAAAGTTTCTGCAAATCAAAAGAAATCACCCACAGTGTAAATAGAAAAACCCACCAATTAGGAAGAAAATTATAGTGGACTGTCCTTCAGACAAAGGACTCCTATCTAGAACATATAAATATTTTTTTTAAATGAGCCTTCAAAATTCTTAGATGCCATCCAGAAATGGACATCTGGGATGAGTAGACATTTCCCACATGAAGAGACACAAATGGCAAATAAATATATGGAGAAACATTCAACATCATCAGTCGTTCAAGAGACACAAATTAAAACAAACCTGGGATACTGTCTTACACCAGAAAGAATGACTATCATCCAGAAGTCAACCAATAACAAGTGCTAGAGGGGCAGGGCAGATGGCTCAGTGGAATAAGCGCTTCCCTGGCAAGGACAAGGACCTGAGTTCAATCCCCACTTCCAAAAAAAAAAAAAAAAAAAAAAAAAAAAAAAAACAACAAAAAAAAAAAAAAAAAAAAAAGGCCAATAAAAGCAAGTCCTAGAAAGGCCTTGGAGAAAAAGGAACCCATCTCCACTTTTTGTGCGATTGCAGGCTGGTATAACAATTATAGATGTCAGTATGGAGATTCCTCAAAAAGCTAGTATTGGAGATCCCATTCAGGGCAGCTATTTCCCTCCTGGGTATTTTTCCAAAAGAACTGAAATCAACATTCCATAAGGCTATATCTGCACCCATGTTTATAGCAGTGCAATTTGTCATAGCTATATATTGGAGATAACACAAATAACAAACAAATGAGGAATTTATAACACAGATATGGTATTTTCCTATTACTGTTTTTTT
>NW_004524629.1:8708498-8709854 GCF_000260255.1 Octodon degus
AGATAGATATATTCTCTTAATGAATAGAGGGATTTGTTCTAATGGTGTTTGTAAATAGAATACCATGTCTGCATCTTGTACAGCAATTAACCAATAGGAAGAATGTATGCAATGTGTGAATTATTGAAACTGTCCTACCAATTTCATTTGAAACTGTCTCATTGCTATTTGTATCTCAATAAAATTATGAAAAAAATTTAAAAAAACTGTAAAAAGATAAAAATTTGCTCAGCACTCCAGAATATAGAAAAGTTATAAAGATAAAGGCTTTAGTTAGGAAGATAAAATCATTGTTTATAGGAGAGGTGGAAGGAGTGAAAAGAAGTATTGAAAATCAGAGTTGAAATGGAGAAAGCTTTTGAGAAAGAGGGAAAAGCTGAACAGGGGAAAGAGCAGGTATTAAGCTCTAAACTGAGTACATGTCACAGGAAACAGAAGCAAGGCATTCTGGCTAGAAGGTGGTGAGGATGGGGAGTGTGTGGACCTGTGAGACAGTAGAGCAAACAGGCTACTTCCTCTGATGTTTGTAGTCTTGACACCGAGATGTTATCTTCACTTGGAGAGAACACACAGTCATTAAGAAATGTAAGCAAGATCAAGATGGGATAAAACTTGCAATCTTGCGGTGTCAGATTCCCAGAGAGCTGTGATTGCAGACATGCCTGGCTCAGAGCTCATTGCTTTGTTATCTGCCATCCCTCATTAGGATATATGATTCATGAGGGCAGCAGTGTCTTTTTTTCCTACTAATTTATTTCCAGTGATTCTAGGAGTACCTACTAATCATGGATATTAAATAAGTATTTTTGCATAAAAAAGAAATGTAAGGAAGAGAAGCAAAGTATTTTATCTCGTGAAATACAAACGTTGTGTAAAGAGAACATCTAGGTAATAAAAGAATAGAAATGGGGTTCAACTGGGGAATGCTGGTGGTTGATAAGAATGGGAGATTGTTGGTGTAACAGTAGAGGTTAAATACATGATAGTTTATGTATCCATTTTACTAGGCTATAATGTGCAAATAACTGGTAAAATGTTATTTTTAGTATTCCTGTGGACCAATATATTCTGAGACTAGTATAATATTCAATGGGCCTTGAATAAAGCATATTGACCTTTGCTATGGTTTAGGTGGGGTTGTTCTGCAAGTGTTCATTTGTGGGAATGTAGGTCCTCAGTGTGGCAGTTTTGAAGTCTAAGGTCAAGGGCCATGAGACTTGGTGTCCAATCAGGGCCTGTCCCCCATCAGGCGTAACTTACTGCTCTATTTCTATGAAGCAGAAGAGGCAGAAGTGTTTCTTTATTCCTCATTGTAAGAGCACTGATGTTATTTATGTAGGTGAAGTGCTCAGGACT
>NW_004524629.1:8709954-8714042 GCF_000260255.1 Octodon degus
TGCCAGGGATCAAACCCTGAATGTTGCACTATGCCAAAGCAGACACTTTAGTCTGCTGAGTTATCTGCCCAGCCCTCTTATTATTGTGTTTTGAATTTCTTATAACTTTTTGTTATTTTTTTCTTTTTTGTTTGTTTTTTCTTTAAAAGAATCTTGCACATTTATATCTGGTAGCCTAAGCAACTAATTTGAAGATAGCATCATGTAGTGTAGCAACCACTGTTGAATTCCTATTACTTTGTTTAGTGAAATTTGTATCATTTATAATGCTGGGTTTCTTCTATCACTACTTTGTATTCTTTAAAAAATAAAAAAGTATGTGCAGAATAAATAAATAAATAAATAAATAATCTTTTGCATCCAATAACATCTCAGTGGAATGAAAGTAGAAATCAACAGCAAAAGAAACCACACAGACATGTAAAGATTGAATAATATAGTCTTTTGACATATCAGTGATTTATTGAAGAAATGAGAGAAAAATTAAAACTTTCCTTGAACAAAATTATAATGCTAACATAATATTGCATGAACAGTGGGATGCAATGAAAGAAGGTTTAAAAAAGAAGTTGATAGCCATGAGTGCCTACATTAGAAACAGGATGCTTTTAACTCAATAGCCTAACGACGGATCTCAAAGTCCTAAAAAATCTAGAATAATTCTAGCCCAAACACAGTAAACAGATATAATAAAGATCAAAACTCAAACAAAAGAAACAGTAAAAAGAAAAAGCAAAGTATCAGTGAATCAATTTTCTTGAAAGATAAACAAGATTTATAGATCTTTGGGTAAATTAACAAGAGAGAAGTCTGAGAATAAGAAAATTTAAAATGCAAAATGGGACATTAAAAAAGATGCCAGTGAAATTCAGGTAAATATTATTATTTTAAAAATTTAGGTAATCATTAAAAAGTATTATGAAAACATATTTTAATGAATTTGAAGATATAGAAGAAATGGATGAATTTTTAGGCACATATGACTTATGACAATCAAACCAAAAACACATTTTTTAAAAAATTTACACAGATCAGTTACAAAGCACTCAGATTTTAGTCTTGTTTGGTTTTGTACTCTAGTAACTTGAAGACATCAGATAGTAGCATGGAGATACTTTTTAGAAAAATTTCATGCCTGGATAATGAATAAGTGAACCATTAGACTTCTAATTTTCATCTATTAGCTTCTATCTTCTCTTCCCTTCCTTTGACTTTCCTCTAAAGTCAAGATGATCATTCAGTACGTCAAAGCAGCTATGACAGCATAACTGAGGATGTTTATGGAAGAGGATTTCTAGAACTGCTTCAAAGTGGCAAGAATGATGGGATAAGTGTGTTTGAATCTTAAGGTTTGGTATTTGAAGGGTAAATTTGTTTTTAATAGAATATTTTTAATTAAAAAATAAACATTCATTGTATTTTTATGTGATACCTCAGGGGTCTTAATGCTCTTGTTTACTTTAGCTTGTTTTAATTGCAATTTTTCACACAAGACTTAAAAGATCTTCAACATGCTATCAGCCCTGTAGTGTTTGCTCCAGCACCAGTAGAATACATGTGACACAAACATGATGTTCTGTTGTCTGCTGTGTATAGAATATCTTTATTTCATGCACAATTTAATAGGATATCTTTAATACTTCAGCCACAGAGTGAAAATTCTGAGGGGCACCATGTCTGCAGGGGGAGGAATACATGATAATACCTAACTAAAGCTGAAACTGAGGTTAAGTGTGACCAATGGCACTTTTTAAAATGACACTTCTTGTTAAATCTCAAAACTGAATGCATGTCACAAAGTACATTTTATGTTAAGAAAACCAGGATATTTGATAGAATGTATTCTTAAAATCATAGGTGTCTTCTTAAAATCCTAACTTTATTTTACATCAGTGTGGCATATGGTATGAATGCAATTATACATTTTAATGAACATGAATCTTTTCCTATTAGCAAATGATGTTGAGCAAATATTTTAAAATATTTACTCTGCATATAGTATTGTTATGATAAAACAGTGTAGGTGTTTAACAAATACAACATTTGTATAGTTTTATTTCTTAGAGTAGAAAATACTATATATCTGAGTGTACATACATACAAGTATACTTTTGGGATATACATATATATGTTATGCACATAATAATTTGACAAAATGAAAAAAAAATAAACATAGATTAAAAATCAAAACAAAGGGCTGGACACATAGCTCAGTGAACTAAAGCACCTGCTTAGGCAGGCGTGGTGACTAGGATTTGATTCCAGGCTTGCTGTGCTAGCCCTGTGCCCAGAGCACACTGAGGTGGAAACTAAGACTGGATATGGTGGCACATGTCTGTAATCCCAGCGCTTGGGAGGCTGAAAACAGGAGGATCTCTATGAGTCTGATCTGTATAGTGAGACCCTGTAGACCCTATACTAAATACATTTTTTAAAAAATTCTGGAGCTTCACTTTAAAAGTGATAACACAGAATCAAGTATCATTTGTACCCATTATGGATTCAAAGAAAATAGGTAAAGAAGCTGACCTCATTTTACTAGAATATTTCTGAAAATAGGGACTGTCAGCCAGTACCAAGGCCTGCCCTAGAAAGGAGCTTGCAGGCAAAGTTACACTATTGTGTTGTCCAATTAGGATTTTGAACTTTGTGTTGGGAGGACTGCATTATACCATGTCTATCATGGTCAGGTACCATCTGTTACTCTAAAGTTATGACTAGGATGACTCAAGTTGGCTCCCCTTTCTCATTTATTTCAGTTTATTTTTTTCTCTTATGGTAATTTTACAAAAGATTAGAAGCTACTAGAAGTCCAAGACATCATCAATTAATTCCAAATAAATTTATTAAACACTTGTACTTCCCTGTACATGAGAGAAAACAAATAAACATGGTGTGGAAAAAGAACAGGAAAAAATGTAACATATAAACAGAGCTGAAAGAAGCAAGTAAAGATACACCATATCTGGCCAGCCAAACCTTAATTAAGAAAGTTTATTGGAGGAGGAAAGACCAGAAAAGCTTAGTTTTTAGTAATGTGGAAAAATGTGACAGGTAAAGAAGCAAGAAAAAGATATACTAATTAGAGACCTAGTCTTGGTTACTTTTCTCTGATTGCTGGGACAAAATATCAAGACACAAAATTAAGGTAGGACAGGTTTATTTAACTCATGGTTTGTGGAGGTTTAAGTCCATTCGATGCTGGCTCTAAGGCAGAGTGGCATATGGCAGAAGGCAGCAGTTCATGGTAGTGGAAGGCAGCAAAACCAAGAGTAAAATGGAAAGAGCAAGAGCAAACCTCTTTCCTTCCCTTGCATTGTATGCAGGCCAAACCTCTTCCCCTGGGGTGAGTGTAGCACTCACACCCTTAATCCCAACATTGGACCAAGAATCAATGAAAAACTCTAGAAGTCCACCCCATGACTATATGAGGTTTTTGGGGGTACATCTAGACACAAACCATAATAGGCCTAAAGGTACAAAACATCCTAATTCAATTGAAAATGGCAGGACATCTGGATATCAAGATTAAAGAGTAAGCTTGAATTTACATGCAGAGGAATAAGAGAGGTGGTAAAAGTTAAGTCTAGAATTGTAGAACATACATGTAATCCCAGCACTTGGAGCTTTGAGGAAGGATTGATGAATGTTCTAGGCTACCTGTGGCTATGTAGCAAGTTCAAGACCAGCCGGGACTACAAAAGTGAAATCTGATTTCAAAAAACAAAAAATGACAATATCTGTGAATAATTTTTTAAAAATAAGGCTATTGCACTAGTGTCTTTCAAATGATATTCAAGGACTCAAGTACAGAGATATATCTTGGAAAAATTCAAGGGACTTGAATTTTATTAATTATAAACTTGGATGAACAATAAGATACATTTTCATTTTTACCAGTTCTAATATGAAATTTAACTTGTCATAAAATTATAATGGTACTAGTAGTACCTATGCCTTTGTCAACAAAAGAAATCAAGTGTGTTCATTTTATATTATAGCTGTCACAGATATCTTGGACTCATTTATATGTTATTCCTCTACCTTTAAAACATTGATAGTTTTGAGACCTACCATTACATCTTGCT
>NW_004524629.1:8720737-8723013 GCF_000260255.1 Octodon degus
ATGTGAGCAGCTTTCCTCCGTAGCAGGTCTTTCCACCATGTTGTTTCTGCCTTGGAGATGGCTGCCTATGGAATGAACCCACAGAAATGTGAGCCTGAATAGCCTCTTCTCATTTAAGTAATGAGCTTGAATATTTTGTCTCAGCAACAAGAGTAACTGAGACAGATTTGCTACCTGGAGTGGGGTTGTTGTGATTAAATCTGAGCATGTGGTTTAGAAGCCTTTGGAACCGGTTGTAGGAGGTGTCTGAAGAAGTTAGGAGATGCTGGCTGGAGAAACCCTAGAATGATACAAGCCATATTTAATGGGAGATTCTGGTCAGAGTGCGAAAGACTAGAATGCTGACAAAAATGTAAATAGTAAAAGCTAGTTTCAGGAGGTATTAGTTGGGAACAAGTACTATATTGACAGTTGGATTTGAGACAGTTTGAATTTATAAGACTTTGTGAGACATTTGAGTTCTGGATGGCAAACTAATTATCTGGAGGAGGAAATTTTAAGACAACACAATATTCAGGCCATGGTATAGGTACTGCATGCTGTTTTTAGTGATGCTTGTGAACAAATAACAGAATCAAATAATTTAACAAATGTGCAACATTATTAGAAAGCAAACAAGCACCTGAAAAGAAGGGATCTTGGGGGAGCTTGGCTAGTAAAAATATTAGCATTGAAAAGAAGCCAAGTACTTTACATCAGGATAGTACAAAAGATGCCTTGAAGACATATCAGGAATCAGTAAGATATCACTCCACAGGCTCAAAGGAGCAACAGTGAAAGGCTGCTTTGAAAAGACAGTCTCTGGCTAGGGAGATAGCTCAGCAGCTTAAGTGCCTGCCTGGCAAGCACAAGGTCCTGAGTTCAATCCCAGTACCAAAAATAAATAAATAAATAAATAAACAAACGAAAAGGCAGTCTCTGGGTCTCCTATTTGGAAATGGTAGCTTAGAAAATTGTTTCTCCAAGACTTATTTCACAGTTCTAAGCCACTCAGGTAAAGACTTTTGAAAGCATGATCCAAGGAGGACTGGTAGCAGACTTCAGCACTATCCATGTGAAGTTGATTTTTACAGTTAAGTACAATGCAAGAGGTGTTGGGTAAGTGAAGCTTCCACCCACATTTTAAAGGATAACCTTGGAGGCTAGCCAGTGCATGAGGCTGTTTGCTTGATGGTGAAAGTGCAGTAGAGAACCTAGAAATTTGGGATACCAGAAATGTGGACTGTCTGCTGAAGAATGCTATGAAACTTCTAAAATTTAGGAGAAAATAATTGCAATTTTAGAAAATAAAAATATTTAAGAAACAGAAATCTGAGATTCATAAGAGAAAAATTAATAAAATGAATATGATTGAAACTGCATTTTCTGATTTATGAAAGACACTAAAAGACAAGGACTAGTGAAGCCACCAGCTGAGAGAAAATATTACATACATATTTTATTTTTATCATCTTACAACAAATTATAAGTATTCTTTACAAATTCTGGATAGGCAGGCACACACACACACACACACACACACACCCCAAATCTGAACAAAGATTTTTATTCAGAGTATATGAAATCATTCCTACAATTCCATTCTAAAAAGTTAAAGATAAATAGCTCAATTAAACAATTGCCAAAATTTTTATGAGACATTTGACACTATGGTCAACAATACAACTCTAAATAATAGCTTATTTTAGAAAATGAAAGTTTAGAATTATTAGTGTATTAATAATCATATTTCAGGAACCCAGGGAACATGCATGCTTTTCTCTATGTATAATACACAGAAATATTAAAAATATATAATATATATAGGCAATGTTCTATCCCCTCTTTCTCCAAATTGCCACTTCCACAGATAGCTCAGTGGAATAAGCGCTTCCCTGGCAAGCGCAAGGTCCTGAGTTCAATCCCCAGCTCCAGAAAAAAAAAAAGACCATCTATTAAAAAAAAATTGCCACTTCCCTATCACTTAGCAAGCCCCTGGTATTCAGTTCCTACACATATCTTTCTCAGTTATTAGAAGCGACCTCTTTTTATTTATTCTTTATGTGAATTCACAATTGATACTGTTAACTCTATTGTTTAATACTCTCAGTAATCTCTTGTAGCAATCACTAAAAATAAATGAAGTGAAAAACTTCAAAGGAAGAAATAGCTTTGCTTGGGTTTGCAGCGGTATTAGTTCATGTTTGTGTGACCCCATTGTGTTAGCACTGTGATGAGGCAGCAACATCAGAGTGTGGTATGCGTGGTAGAGGAATACTGCTTACCTCGTGATAGTG
>NW_004524629.1:8723633-8752287 GCF_000260255.1 Octodon degus
GGACCAGGGTTTGATCTCTGGTCCTGCATGCCACATTGGCCCTTCTCCCAAGGTATGCTGAGCCAGCCACCAAGTCCAGGCACATACTTGTAATCCCAGCACTAGGGAGGCTGAAAACAAGAGGATCACTATGAGTCCAAGCTGTGTAGTGAGACCCCATACCAAATACATAAATGAAAAAAAGAAGAACCTGTCCTGATTCATATTATCATGTTGAATACTTAGAAATGAATAGAGAATAAACTCATCATATTATCAATATGAATTTCTTGTATTAATGCTTTTAAAAACCTTTATAAAGTTAAATTTCCTCATTTGGAAGGTGAAAATTGAGAATTTTTTTAAAAGACAAGAGTGTTTACATCTCTTAAGGGGCTAAAGAGGAATGTTAAGAGGGAAGCATCTATGGGAATATGCTAAGCCACAGTAGGATGCTTCCTCCTACAGAAAGCACCACCTTGCTATCTTCCTTCTTCTGTTGCCAGCACCAAACACTGCTAAGGTTGCTGGTTATAGAAGTTGTGTGAGAAAAACAGCTTTGCAGTGCTCCTTGATATCGACATCAGCTTCCTGGGAGTAAGGCTACCCCATTAGAGGGCACCTGATCACAGCAGGCAACAGTCCTCTCCTCCGGACAGCAAGCCTCCTTGGGATCTGGCCATATGGTAGACTCCTGAGAAATAATACTGGGAAGACTTTTTCAGAATTTAGTGATAGATTGGCAAGAGATGCGAAGGGTGAAATAGAGAGGAGATGGCATGGGATTGCAAGTCTGGGACTGTAGAAGAGTGCAGGGCCAGGAAGACAGATGGGATTGTGCGATTGCAAGGATATTTGACATTAGATAAACAACTTGTCTGTTTGCCTCTTTAAACCCCATTTATTACTACTTAGACTGAATTGATTTTTTTCATGGCAAATATTGACTCATCCTTCAAAAACCCCAGCTAAAATGTCACCTCCCTGGAGAAGCCTTTCAGACACTCCCCAGGCATTAAGTTGCTTTCTAGGGCCCACAGAGCACACAGTGCACACACTGTTCATGCTGCTATGATAATATTTCCATGCTGCTTGTACATTCTCCCTCCCTTCCCACTGGATCAGAGCGGTGAAAAGACTGCTGCTTCTGAAGTAGACAGGTCTGATTCTGTTTCCAGATCTGATACTATCACACTGTGGTCTTAGAAATACTTGACTAGGGTACATGTAACATGGAAACAGCCGTGGCCATCTTTTAGGACAGTTGTGGTTTAACCAGAAACACACTCTAGAGTCTGCCACATTGGTGATATTCCGTCTGTACTCTTCTCTCTGTCTTAAGATAATTTTTTTTAAAAGATAATATCTTCTGTTGCAGAAGATATGGGAGCCACAAGAAGAACTGACAGCAGGACTGGATGACTATAGCTTTAGAGGTCTCACTGAGATGAGTCTCTCTCTAAGTGAGCCCAGAGCCATGGGAACTACTCACATTTATTGAGGGCTACAAACAGGCTAAGGAATGTGCATAACTAATTTGGTATAAATAAACTGCTATCTCTATTGCCTCCCAGCATTCACCAAACTCCAAGTTCACATATCACTAGTAGGTAACTTCCCAGATAAAGGAATAAATAACAGACAGGGCACTGCCTCCAGGAATCCGTTACTACCTTGGAATCACAAGGGCCAGTTTCCTTAGGTTCTGCTCCTGGTTCGTTGCCCCTTGGGACGGTATATCAGTATATCACTACAATTTTCTCTGAAGGTAGAGGATTAGGTTCTTGGAATCTGTCTCCCAACACTGCAGAAACTCAAGAAATGTCTCATAAGTGAATGAACTGGTCCATTGTCTGTGTTCCTTAGCTCCAAGAAATTATTCCTTATAACCACCATAATGTGATTTTTATTTTCTTTTATTGCTGTAAGCTGCATACAAGGCAGTGGGCCATTCATGCACTGCACCACCAACATGTTTTACTGTTCAAAATCCTTTGCTGACCGTGGTATCACATGCCTATCATTACAGCACTCTGAAAGGCTGAGGTTTGATGACAGCAAATTCAAGTCCATCTTGGGAAATTTAGAAGCTTAACAAGACCTGGAAACAAACAAACAGACAAATAAGCAAATAAACAGTGCTATAGCTCAGTGTACAGGTCCCGGGTTCAATCCTTAGTGAAAAAAAAAATCAAAAACCTATTTTCTTTTTGCCTGCCCTCCCTTTGGGCATGTTGGTGAGAGTCTACTTGGGCTCCTTGTAGTCTGTGTGGGATTATGTGAGTTAGTTCTTGTAATTAAATTATAGTGATGCATCAGTTCATGAACTTAATTCTTTCCATAATTCTTGTCAAAGAATTCTTTCCACAATTCTGATTGCACTGACCCGAGGCATGGAAAGAATTAAGTTCCTGAACCAAAGTACCACTGTGTAAGTAGCAGTGACCTCTTGACGATACATGTGCCCAAATGAGATTTCAAGTTCTATCACTTCAGCTAGCAATATTCAGGATGGGAGCTCCTCAGAGCTTGAGTCCTTGAGTGATTACAGTGGGCAGAGTGCTCGTTTTCTGTCCACCATCTAGAAAGCACAAGTTGGATAATGAAGGATACTACTTAGCCTACTTAAGTCACTGAGGTTGTGGAGTTGTTTATTTTTACAGC
The DNA here is from genome assembly GCF_000260255.1 of Octodon degus. Taxonomy (NCBI): domain Eukaryota; kingdom Metazoa; phylum Chordata; class Mammalia; order Rodentia; family Octodontidae; genus Octodon; species Octodon degus. The sequence continues at coordinate 8,726,277 of NW_004524629.1, forward strand.
CCACTCTTACCATGAGGAAACTGGGTAGCAATGAGCAGAATGTCTAGAATTACATTCAATAAAGGACAATGACCAAAGGAATGCTCAATAAATCAATTTTGTAATAGCTATTTTAGAAGCATTTTTCAGAAATATGCAGTAGCATAAACATTACAGAACTCATACAGTGCCTGGAGAAGTATTACCAAATTTTATAGATGGGTCAAGACAAGTTCACAATTTCTTTCCATGAGAATTTTTTTAAAATGTAAATAATTTCAAGTCATAAACACTGGTTTTGAATTCCTAATAGGCAAAATTTTGTCACATTTACACAGGAAATATTAGAAGTACAGAATTCATGTAAATGAACCCTCTACTCTTAGGAAACCTACAATTTACTGGGGAGTGGGAATACATCAAATAGTCATGAAATAACAACAAAGTTTGGTTTGCTTAGATTCTAACTTACAGGTGCAAGCTGATGAGCTATAAAAGCAAAAACAAGAAACATTAATTTGTGATAGTTGAATGGCAATCTTTATAGAAAGAAAATTGAGAGCAAGAATATAGCACCTTATTTGAGTTTTTTCCATGATTAAGCTAGACATGTTGTACTGTAAGAAACAAGGGATTAATTTTACCCCTACTTCCCAGGACTGAGTACTGATGGCTGAGATGTATTTTTCTCTCTTCCATCTGCTTTAGGGTTGTTTCTACATGCATTTCACCCTGAAATTTAACTTTTGTGCTAGCACTACATTGTATTAGGAACTATCCGTTCCAATTTTTGTCTCTGCTATTAGACACTAAGAACAGGAATCACATTTTTTCCCGGAAACTAGCATCTAGTACAGTGGTTGACAACTAAGTAGACATGAAGTAATATTTATGAGAGAATTATCATTTGGTTATAGTACCATTTAATGGCTCAAAGAAAATTCTAAAATCTGGATAATATAGATGAACTTATTAGAAAACATCTTAATTAGTATCTATGTTATTTCTGTCTTTAAGGATTTTATGCAGAGATAAAAATCATGTAGGCAAATTATTCCTATTCCACCAATGCCAGGTTCATAAAGGATGCCTAAATGGCCTTTCAATAGATAATGAAAAACATGGGTGATTTGAAGCTCAAAGTGATTTTTGTATTTTTGTGGATCCATCAACAGAAAAAAGAGCCATGCTTTCCTACCAGTCTGGAGGGCAGAAGGTTTCATGTGTTATACACCAGCTGACTTAACTGGTCCTGACAGCACACAGGCCATTAATAATGCTTTCTAGCCCGTCACATGCATGTGCAGGCTTAAAAGCCTTATTCCCACAGGGCCATTAGAGGGAGACTGGATCTGTTGTAACATATGTGCCTGTTGGGCAGATTTTGGCTGATTACCAAGGGAAATGCCAGGTCTGGCTAGCGACCTGCCTGACAGGACAGAGATGTCACACAGCTATCATCTAGAAAGTTGGGAGAAGAGACTTCCTATGAAGGTACCAAAAAATGTGGACGAGAAATATGCATTCTCAAGAAAAAATCATTTAGTAAGTCTATGCTTTCAGATTTATGTGCTTTGCCACATTTAATTCTCATCTAAAATGAGGGCCATAAATTCAGATAATCAATGCAAGAAACCAGATTCCAAGCAGATTTCTTGGACTGGAAAGGTCTTGCATGTAATCTCAGTACAGATTGCCCTCTTGTGCCTCTATGTTGCTAAGCACATAGAGGTTGGAGGTCTGAAAAGAACAGGCTGTGAGAGAAAGAAGAGGAGGAAATTTAAGATTTCTTTGTGGTGAGAACCATTTTATTTTATGTCTGCCTGCTTTGTTCTGAAATCACCTCAGTACCTCTGAGTATTTTATTATTCAGACCCTTTCTCCATTTACAGAAAGTGTACAAGGTTTAATGGAGTCCCTTAGCTTCTCCCTTTGAAATATTCATGGGCCTTTCGCAGTTTTTTTCATGCTCACCTTCTCCTCCATTAGGGACGAAATCTTGGAGGAGCTCAAGGAATGGAGAAGGCACAGCAGATGGATATGGTTGTGCTTATTTCCATCTCTGTGCTGGAGGAAAGAAATTGCTCGTTCCCCAAGGACGCTGTCTACTTCTCTAGATCACAAAGAAAGAGGTCGGAGAAACTGCACATCCTGGGAAAGGAGCCTCGGCTGTGCTGTTTGTCAGTCTATGTCTCTCCAACCCCTTAGATAAGAGATTTCGGCCTCAAACGAACAATGAGAAATTGCCTCCGTGAAAGGTCAGTAAATAGCAACACAGCATTAATGGACCCCACAGTTATCAAAACAGCACCTCTCCTCTCCTCCTTTGAGACCCTACATGACCTTCAGATTACTCACCTGGATCCTTTCCATGCTGTCAAAGACCTTTCTTGTCTCAATCATAGCCTCAGCAGCAGTCGCAGCAATGTGACCGGATCTTTCAGGGATACAAATTCTGGCTTACTAAATAGAAACATATATCCATATCCACTTGAGTTCCATACACAAAATGGCATACTGGGCCAGCTGAAGTAGAGCACACCTGCAATTCCAACACTTGGGAAGCCTAGGCAGGAGGGATGCACGGAGGTTGTGGCCATTCTCCCACACCATCTGTTCAAGGTCACTCTGAGCAGCATAGCAAGACAGTCTCCGAAGAGGCCATACTACTTTCTATGTACATTCTCCTTTACACTTTTTTTTTGTAGTACTTGGCATTGAACTCAGGACCCTGCACTTGCCAGGCAGGTGCCTATTCTAATGAGCTATCTCCCCAGGCCTACACTTTAATCATCTCCTATGTTGCTTATAATGCTAAGTATAATGTAAATGTTAGGCAAATAACTGCTGCAGTGCACTTTTCAGGAAGTAGTGAAAAGAAAGCAAAGTGTACCTACTTCATTCAGATCCAGTGTATTTTTCTAAATATTTCTGATCTGCAGGTTGTTTGAGTATATGCAGGGTGGAATCTATGCATGTACCATCAACTTTCATTAAGCAATCTTCACTTAACAATTACTTACCTGGCATGAATCTCTTCCTAGGGCAGTCTGTTTCCTCTAGTAGCTATATCAAATACATGCACTGTGGCACTAACCATAATAATCTTCTCACATCAACATAATCCCCTTTGAAAAATAACAAAGCTGAGGCACAGAGAAATCAAAACACTTTAAGGCTTTATTTATATGACCTTAGAGTAGAATCAACTCTGATTCTAAAGCACAAGCTTTTTCCCTTTCTGCCTTTCCTATTAGAGAACATCTGATATTTCCAATCCTAAGTACCATTGAAAAATTAATAAAGAAAAAAGGTTTTAAACCAGAAGAACCACTCTAATTTTAAACTTGTGTGGAATCTTTGTATAATCCCAGTTAGATGAATAAATTAAAAATAAATTGAAACCATACACAGAATAATAATTGTCCCTTGTATGCTTATATAAATACTATATTATGTAATTGGACTATAAATCATATTAAATGGAAGAATTATTATGGGAAAGAACCATGAAAGTGTGTTATATACCCAGTGAAAAAATGAGCAAAACTTAGAGATGCGAAAAGTAAGTAAAATATAAAATGAATACCTTAAAAATGAGAAGGGCAGTACATTTGTTTCTCTAGGACATAAAAAATTGTTCTCCCCTTTCCTAGGAATTCTTTCACTTAGCATATGCAAAACTCCATAGTCACAGCATAAGCTATGAATGTAACATCTACTTCTGGTCACTGAATGTACATGTACAACTAAACTTTAATTAAATACTTATTGTGCTCTAAGGCAATGATCTAAAGATTTCCTTCCTATTGTCACATTTAATCTTCAGAATGATATGAAGTTCATATTTGTATTAATATTTATAGATAAGCACACACAGTGCAGAGGGTTTAATGTAACTTGTTCCAGGTTACTTAGAAAATGGCAGAAATGGAATTCAAACTCGGGGGGAATGTTTCCTGACCCTAATCTCTAACCTCCCATTGTACACCACTTTACAACTAAAATTTGGCTGTCAACTAGGTCACAAAATGACAAAGATGGAAAAGCAAAGCCTGGAAATAGTTTTCACAGCTCTGACCTCTGATCCACATCCCCCAAAATGCAGTCTTATGTTGATATCAGTGAGGAGAAGGCTGAGAACCCCAGAAAAATAAAATCATTCCCCAGTAAAGGGCTAATACTGAGTTACTACAGAATTGTATGGGTAAAAGATGTCAATTAAATATAAAAAGCCAAAGTACTTCATATGATTCTTTTATAACAGAAGATGTAAGGTAAAAAGGGGAAAAAAGAGTAATAATTGACATTATGTCTAAAAACGAGCTCTGATTGCATTTAAAAAAATAGCTGACTTACTTGCACTGACATGTTAAAAAATAAATTTGTCTAGGATCTATATTGCAGGTTTATCTTCTATGAGAAACTGAAAGTATAAATAAATTAAAGAGTAAAATACAAGACAATAGAAAACAAGGGCATGGATCTTTTGTAGGTGGGACAAGGGCTAAAAAAAGATTAAGATGTATTAAGTACTAACTACCTGCAATAAGTGTAATCATTATGTACTGCAAACAAATAGTAATAAAAATTAAAAAATATATCTTTTCTTCTCAGTTCTGCCAGAAAGGGGCAGGCACCTGCTTTAATTATAGCACTGAGGGAAGCAGAGCGAAGAAAGTGCTTAAGTCACTGGTACCAACTTGGAACCACAGCTCCTACTCCTTGTTCCTGTGTATTTTTCCTCTTTACAAGAGGTAACTTTTTTCAGACGCTTTAAAATGCAGAAAAATATTATGAAATTATCTTTGCTTTTGAAGAAAGTTGGGAATCTTGCTTGCAACCTCAATTTACTAAATCACAAGGTGATTTTTCCCCACAGGTCAAATGAATATAATGATCAGGGCTTTCATCTCTGAAGTCTGATCATAAGGTTCAGACATCAGCTGCATATACTCCACTCTGTCAGAATCAGATACAATAAAGCAGGATTAGGGTCTAAAAGAGACTTGTGAGGTCTCAGTGAAACTGACTCTTAGGTTCCAGCTCTTCTCCCATAACATTCTTTTGTCTCACACCTCTCACACCATCAGCTCATTTACTTTGTGACATGGTCCTTGCTGCCACATTGCAATGACTTCATGTTACTTCTCATTTAAGTTAAAATGTTTACCTGCATAGTATACCTAAGACCTATTCCTACACATCATTAGCAACTATTTTACCACCCTCTGTAATTCCTACAGTTTTGCTGTCCAGTGCAAGGTAGTTAATACTATCTACTACATCAGAATAAGTGAAAGCATTTATATAAAAATGATTTAAGATGTCTAGCTGGCTATGGTGTTCTTACTGTAAGAATTGCTGAAGTTCTGGAATATTCCCTGTGTCTAAGTCTTGTGCTTTTTTTTAAATTCAGAAGGATTTTTTTGGCCCACTCAGGATACATTAAGGGCAGGTCAGATTGGTATGAGGATCTGGGGATCAAACCACAGAATTCTGAGCCTGACTTCTTTGCTTAAGCAGGTACTTCAACAACTGAGCTAATGGGCAGGCCCCCTTGTGCTGTTTTTCTGAACTCCCCCTCAAAGAATTAAGTTTCTTTCCGAGCCTAGGGATCTGAACTACCCTTGAGTTAGTTTTGGCTAAAATAATGGCAGAAGAGATAGTATGGCTTGTAAGTTTTTGCTCTACTGACTAGTTGCCTTTGAGAAATGCAAGACAAATGTAAAAAAGAATCAGGATTGTCCAAGTCGCACAAAAAAACCTCTCAGCCCCTAACACAAATGAGACCTTAGTGAACTTCAACAAAAGTCCATTTGACTATGCATGCATGAATTAAGTCAGTTGAAAGCAAAAGAACTACTTATACATTTCTGAACATGAACATGATTTCTGTTTTAAACTAATAAGTTTGGGGTAACTCAGTAGAGAAGCAATAGTTACCAGCATATCATGACCCAAAAATACAGACCAGGTTTCTGCAATTTTATAATATCCCAACCCTGGAGCTGGGATATTTGTATAAATAGTCCCATTCTAACCCTTAATCATAAACTGGCGGCGAAGTCACTGGTAATCTATATGATTAAGAAGATTCTCAATGATTTACTACTACAAACAAAAACTGTTGCTGTACAGGTAGCTCCTTTTCAAGCTTTAAAGAGCATAAACACTTAGAGTAAACTGAGATCTATCTAGATAGGTCCACAGAATATAGTAGTGAAAGAGTTCCTTTCTATTGAAATAAAAAGGAAAGTCTTCACAGATTAAAAATAAGAGACAATTCCAAACTTATGTCTTCCTTCATACAAAATCAAGAATCAAATGTTGGCAAGATTGAGTGGCAATGTTCTAGAGCCTTGATTCTCTAGTCTGATTGCATACTAGTGCCATCTGGGAACCTTAGAAAGTGTTGTAGTTCAGTGTAAGCCCCACTATCTTTTATGTAATTGTTATGTTATTATGAGGTGTGTGCTGAGAATTGAGACTTAAGAAAATAACAACTCCCCAGATAATTCTTGGGAGTTATACATACACAACTCTAAATTTGCTCTGCAACACCATTTCAAATTAAGAAGAGGAAATTTTTTTTTTAATGAGAAAAATATCTCTATGTGGCGTAGTCATTAAGATTTCTTGAAATGAACCAAATTACTTGCCCCTCAGGAAGGCTTGTAACTCAACTCACATCACTTGCAAGTACAGTGTCTCTGTTCTGACTTATAGTTAGAGTTGAGAGACTCAGGGCCACAGAAATCTGAATGAGCACTTCTTCAATTGCACATACATTGAACTTTTCCACAGAGTTGGGTGATTTGGCAGATGTGCATTGTTACACTCAGAAATGTGAATGTGCACTTATTCTAAGCATATTTTTCACAATATAGATGCTTAAACTTACTATTAGTAGCTGTCTGTAACCCACATTTGCTGACAATTCTTAGTTTAATTGAATGAAGAATGGTCTTGCCATGCATGACCTTGAGCGGTTTTAGTTTGTATTGACCATGGATCCACTTCACAAGCATCGTCATGAATACAAGCCTGGACTGAGGTGCCAACACTAACCGCAGTGCAGCCTGTCAATGTGGCACACAGGCCCTTCTCATTTCCCTTCTTCTTACTATCGGAAGTTAGATGGATATAGTTTCCCATTGTAAACAAACATAGGCAGAGAAAGAACATGGCACCAAAGTTTGATGCTTATTTACTTACTTTTACTGTTAATGAAGCACTTTTAAAGATGTAATTTTAATTGTTCAATCAAGCATAGTGTGAAAGAATCCTTCTAGAGTAGTTCTTCCCTGCTGAGTCTTGATTGGGAAACAGGAATTTAAAGGTATCAATGTTCATAATGGCCTTACCTGGAATGAGTTGCAATATCAAAATCAATAAGTATGAAATAATTATGGAGCACTTAAAAAGTTCCAGAATCTATGTTTAAGTCTTTATAAGCATTGGTCTATGTAACTTAATACTTACAATTGCCTTAAATATAGTAGTTGTTATTGTCTTTGTTTATATATGAGAAAAATAAAGTACAGAAAAGATCAATGATTTCCATGAAGTCCCTCAACAAAGTAAATAAATGCTGATTGGATTCTTGACTGGTGATGTCATGCCATTTACCATAGTAACATGTTACTCTCTTGAGCATGCAGCCTACTGAAGGGCACCTCCCACAATCAAAGCACATGCAATTAGCTGGAGACGAGACTTTTCAAATAACATGATTTATTCTGTAATGAGAAAACTAAATCAGTAGAAGATCAAATATTTAAGTTGTACAGGTCACAGTTCTGGGGCACTGTGAACATAACTGGTGGTGCTAAGATTCAGATCTATTAGATCCATGGTTCCTGATAGTGTGCACTGGAGTGATGATAGGTTTCTCAGTGGGTACCAGGTTAGCAACAAGTCACTGTGGTGCGCCATTTTGCAGTAAGCTGACTAGAATAATAACACGCTCTATCTGCAATCGCAAACCTTTTAGAGAGGAGCGCCCAAGTCTCAACCCCAACCCCACTTATTTATTGCAAAACACCAATGTTGTGATTAAACCTGAACATTGAAGTTTTAGTTCAAAAATAAAAAAAATCTTCATACATTAACATCTTTTGTCTCACAAGTAAAACAAATAATAAATATACCATAGGCTCATCTCCATTGTACCATGCATTTCCAGTTAGCTAGAAAAAGATGATTTTGAATGCTTCCACCACAAACAAAGTCTAAATACTTGGGAAAGTAAATTGATGTACCAGGATTTCAATATCACATAATGTCTAAGATTATATAAACATCACATGATACCCCATAAATTTCTTTCCTGGCTGCTTTGTTTGGCAAAGTTTCCTTGTACTCCCTCCCCAGTGCCCCTCTACCTTGGTAGTTTCACTTTAGAATTATCCAACTATTGACTTTGTTCTCTGAAACTATGAGCCAAGTAAACATTTCCTTCTTAAATTTGTGTGGCAGGTATTTTGTTCCAGAGATGAAACATGTTTAATACTGCAGTAGCAAACAGAAGCACCAAAATGACACCAAAGATTTAGAGGCAGATTTATTTTATGCTGATGGGCACTGATTGGGATCGTTCCTAAAATATCAGGCCCTGATCTCTGGTAGTCTAGACTTACCTGGGATAAGCAAACAGGAAACACACAGGCAGAACAGCTTGCTAACTGGGGACTGGTTTGTATGTGTGCATCATAGTAATCAGATGCTTCTAAGAGACAGAAGCAAATGAGGCTAGAATCGGAACTATTACCCAGGAGCTAAGAAGTGATGTATACTGACTGAGAGAGCTGTGTTCTGTTACAAAATAGAGAGCTTGAGAAGATGTGGGTCAAAGTGCAGAGAATTTCACATTGTGATTTACATAGTTCCTATTCGATTAGATAGGAGACCTAACATTTACTAAACATTGTGGTGACAATGTATTCTACACTTGAAACTGCTCAGATAGCAGATGTTAAGTTTTCTCACTACAGAAATAAAAACTGTAAGACTGAGAGGTAATACATTTTTTAAATTAACTCAATTTATTAAAATATGTACATATTTTGAAAGATCATATTGTATACTGTATATATATAATTTTTCAATTAAAATTAAAAGAATTAAAGGAAAATTAAAATCTTAAATCAACTCAGGGAATGTTTTCATGTTTCAATACATATGTGGAATGATTATGTTATCTTGGTGAGGGTACTCAAATAATAGTAATATTCACAGCTTTGTTGGGATTTTTACTAAGATACAGCTGTACAGTGCCCTTCTTAGGTCTCCTCACTGAATTTCTGCCCACCTCAATTTTATTTATCTTTGAGGACAGGATTCCTGTCCTTCAGGTACCTTCACAAGAACTGATCTCATCTCAGATGATTGCTACAGTGACCTCCAGATGACCTTAGCTTCATTATCATCCCATCTGCATGCTATGTGACACCACTGCCAGCACCATGACAGTTGACCATGCCATGACGATGATTAAAAAAAAAAAAGAAGAAGAAAAGAGGTGACACCTGAATCACTGGAAAATAGCAGCTGATTCCCAGAAGAGATCTGAATAAACTTTCCCTTAGTCTGTTCCACACCACTCATTTCCTTTGTCCTCTATCTATAACTTCCCAGCCCCTCAAAAGGTCAAGAATTTATTTGTAATCTCAGGCACTCAGGAGGCTGAGATAAGGAGGTCACAAGTTTGAGACCAACTTGTGATGTAGACTACTCTGAATGAGCTACAAAGCCATAAGCTGGCTTTCTCTATTAACAGTGTGAGCTTGGACAGCCAAGGCTTATGTGCTTTGCCTGATGAGCCAGAAGTTGGCATGAGGAAAAAACTCCCTATGCCACTGGTCACAGTGGAGGTCTCCATGACCTCTGATGCTGTGGAATCTCCAAAGGCAAGATAGCATTTCAGCTCCAGACTGTCTGACTGCACAAAATTCTCCAGAGGTAAATATTAACCCTAGGGAAGGACAAGTTTCCCATTAATCAATGGCAAAACATTTTGTTTTACTAGATCTTGCTCGGAGTCAGTGTCCCTTGTTTCTTTGTTCCCAGAGTCTCAATGCACACCTCCTGGGAAAGCTTGTGCATTCAATAAAAAGTGAAGATTTCAGAGATTCTGGGTATTAGCCTGATAAAAGCTTTGACCTGCTGGGCCCCTTTGCATACTAAATCATTGGCTCTGCCTCTTTTAGCCTTTTTTGTACTCTCACTGAGGTTACTGGGGGACTGATCAGCCTGATAAACCTAGACAACTTAGTGAGATCCTGGCTCAAAATAAAATAAAAAGACCTGGTAGCACAGTGTAGAGTGGCCCTGGGTTTGGTCTCCAGTTCTGCAGACAAAACAATAAATAGGAACTTTCTTCACTTCTGAGTGTTTAGTATCACTTACTGGTTCAAGGCTTTCAAATGGAAAAAGGACTCAGTTTGAAGACCAAAAGCTGGCAGAAATTCTTCTGTTTATTTTTCAGAAAAAAAATATTTTTTTTATCTCTCCAGTGTACCTCTTGAAAACCTCTATGTTTGTTCTGTTTCTCCTTGGTTACTTTCCATCTCTAAATAGATCATTTTCAGTTCACTCCAGAGATTCTTTTCCTTTTCCATTCCTTAATGCTAAAATTTCCAGAGCTCAGCCTCAGTCTTCTGCATTACTTAGTTCCTGCCTCCTTCCTGGGTACCAGCCTGTATTTTTTCATTTTTATCTTTTGTAGCTGTGCGTTCAAAAACCACACCTTAAGGTTAGATTTCCTTCTGAACAACTGTTCTGTGGGCAACCTGACCAAAACACACCTGGTTGTTTTGGATGCTGTCATTTTTCGGTATAAAAGGGTTGAAAGTAGAACTTTTGAAGCATGGTAGCAGGTGATATGTTTGACGGAAATCGAAGCTTCACCTAATTTGTTTGAAAGGAAACACTGTGTCAATGAAGCAGACTATTTCAAGTCCATAGAGTGGCTGCCGGTAGATGAGTGTGTCCTGCTTGCTGGGAGAGCCCAGACATCAACATTTCGAAGATTCAAAGCACCTATTTTAGTAAAGATCTCCTTCCTTTCATTTTTCCCTAGATACAACTATCTATATTTATATGGAACAGTATATGCAAATTCACTCGTGTGTGTGTGTGTGTGTGTGTGTGTGTATGTGTGTGTGTATGTGTATGCATATGTATACTGCTCACGTGTACACACACTCATACCCCTACCTGTGTTAAATGACTTGACAATGGTGAGAGGTTAAACATATAAAACTAAAATTTGTCTCTTCATCACATTTTCCATTTTTATATATAAAATTATGGTATGTATAAACAATAGAGTACAACTCTGTCTTAAAGAAAAATAGATGAATCATTTCTAGGAAAACGGATATATTTTGAGACCATAAGATTAAGTGCAATAAATCAGACACAGGAGCTGAAATATCTTATTGTTTCTTTTATATGAGAAACTCAAAATATAAATTGAAAAAAGAAGATAGATAATAGAAGATAGGGAGGCAGATCTTTTGCAAAAGGGAAGAGAATTGAGAGATGGGGGAGGCAAAGGCGACACTGGGAAGGAGATAAACCAGGAGCTAGGGTGTGTCCTGCTCATGAACCAACCCCGCACAGTGAGTGTAATTATTATGTACTACAAACATGTACTAATCAAAACTTAAAATGTTTAAATTACCTTTAATTTAAAAACATTAAATTAATGTAACACAGTAGAAAGGAGATGGATCAGACAGTGCTTGCTTTTTAAAGTTCTCTTGCATTTAGTGGTTGTGTGATAGTTAGCTTTAGTTTCCTTGTCTATAAATTGGTAAGCAATACTTACATCTCTGAGTCATTTTTCACACACCTCACAGATGCATCCAACCTGCGGCCCATCTTTGTTTTTGTCTTCTTTTTAATATGACATTAAAAGTATTTTCAAAAGGAAAAAATTTACTTGTATGCACTAACTGTATTTATATGTATAATCCAAGACAAATCTCTCTCCACTTAAAAAATAAGTAAATAACTTTCAGTTTTTATTCTTTCTTTTGAGTTTTTACATTAGGGAGACAATACAATATTTACACATGTGCATCTGGTTTATTTCACTTATGAGTAGCCTGAAGTTGCATCTACTTACGTATGCAGTCTTCGAGTTTGTTTTTCTTTATAACTGACTAATACTGCATTGTATAAAACTACCACATCTTTTTCATCCATTCTTCAGGTGATGGGCATTTTGGTTGTTCCCAAGATTTGGCTATCACAAATTGTGCTGCTATAAACATGAGCACACATGTATCACTTTGATATGATGTTTTCAGTTCTTTTGGAAAAATTCTCAGGAGAGGGATAGCTGGATTAAATGGGATTTCTAGTCCTTGTTTTTTGAGGAATCTCCACACTGATTTCCATAATGGTTGAACCAGTCTACATTCCCACCAGCAGTGGAAAAGGGTTCCTTTTTCCCCACAGCCTCTCCAATATTTGTTATTGAGAGATTTCTTTTTTTAAATAATTTTATTGAGAAACAAATAGCAATGAGACAGTTTCACAACCAATTACTAGAACATTTTCAGTAATTAATACATTGCATATTGTCTCAGTGGTTAGTCATTGTACAAGGAAAACAACCAGTTAATCTGCAAGTTATAAAGATGCCACTTAAAAGCTATCCTACAGGGAGAGGGGCTTCCAGACCCTGCATCTGCAGCCTTTCTCTAGTTTTGTTCTGGTGGGGTTGGGTTGGAGGACAATTGACTGTGGAGAAAGACAGAAGTACAAACAGCTCAGCTGCAAGTCAGATCACTTTTCCTGTCTCGCACAGGGCACCAAAGCAGATTCTTAGAAATTACAAGTACCAGATAGGAAAAGCCACAAAGAAAAGCCTTCCTAGGGAATTTTATGTAAGGCTGAATCTACAAAACTGATTGTCCCTGGAATCAAATCTTGCAGTAGAAAGTTCTTTATTCTGAAGTGAACTGGAGAATGACAGCTGACTCATCTGTCCTAACAAACCAGAACACATGACTAATTTTCTTCAAAGCATGCGGAATAAGTGAAAAGATGGAAGAGAAAACTTTGTATTAATCCACTTCAGAGACAGTGAGAAGAGGATGGAAGGGGCCAGAATCTCAGTGACTCCTCTCTGGTAGCTAGCTCTGTGTACTCTCATTTAGTCTTGAGACCAAGAAGCAGAGAGATCAGAATGTGATTTCTCATCCCACTCAATTCAGCATTAATGGCATAAAATCCCATTAGTGCACTCTAGGGGTTCATTTCAAAACAGACAATGGTTTCTGAATCAGCCTTCCATGCATAATCATCTTGCAATGGGGAAATTACACAATCAAAAATTTAGCAAAGGACCATGAAAGGCAGCTATGCAGTCACACCATTTGCACGGAGGAGCAAGGAGAGGATCACTTTGGGGCCAGCAAGATTTTTTTTGGCTCATAACCATAGCTAGATTCTCATGATCAAACCAGCAAGATATGCTAAATTATTTTGGAAGAGAAAGAGGAAGGAATCTTATAATAATTTTATTAATAGTGAAAATTATCTTTTCTGCTTAAGGTACTCCTATGCACCCTAGCAGCCTTTGTAAAAGAATATTTTCAAGATTGCTCTTGTTGCGATCAAGACTCAAGCCCACGAAGGCTGTCCCCAGCCTCGTGTTCAGTCTGTAAGTCCTAGGCAAGGGGCATCCCAAAAGGCTACACTGTCCACTGCCTTGCGAGTCCAATATGAGACTCTGAGACAGAATAAAATCCTGCTTTCTGGATCCAGTGCCTTTAGCCTTATTTTTCCACATGCTTCCTTTGAAGTGTGAGGAGGGACGGCATTGTGCAGCCTTCACTATAATCAATTCCAACCACTTGAGATGTGGTAGTGAGACTGTCCTCAAACCAATAGCAAACAGCCAAGTGCAGGAGCAGACCACAGTGCTGTATGTTATGCAGTTGGTGAGAGCAAAGGACAGGCAAGCAGAATTCCGGAGCTATGTGCAACCCCGACACGAAGCCACCTGCCAGACTATAGAAGCTTTACTCTTCATTTCCTCAAAAGCCAGTCAGAGAATACTTACCTGTGCACTTTCCCCATTATGCTTGAATATAAGCCCAGTAAGGCCTTCAGAAGGAATTAGTTGCTTCTGTGATTTCTAATTCAAATGGAGCAAAAAACCCTGGGCTGATTGGTAACTTGAATGGAAAAACAAGAAAGAAATTTATTTATTTAGTGTGTCTGCACTGGAAAGCAGGAAGACTAGCCCTAAGCCCTATCTTTGAGAGGACTGATAAGAACTTCAGGGCTATATGCAGAAGGAATAAAAGCTAAGGTTGAAGTATGCAAGATGCAAGCACAGGACTGGGGAGATGGCTCAGTAGAATAAGCGCTTCCCTGGCAAGTTCAAGGGCCTGAGTTCAATCCCTGGTTCTGAAAAAAAAAAAAAAAAGATGGAAGCACAGTTATATAGTCTTGGTCAGTCTGTGTTCTGGTTGATTATTACCTCAGGTCTGGTTTGTTGAGATTTTGTTGGCTCCAGGTAATCTTTATCACTTGAGGTTGTGCTTCAGCACCCATTTTGAGATGATTTTAGAAACTGCTTAGAGAGGGCTATTTGCTATTTCAGGTCCTGAGATGGAATAATATGTCCTACTCAGGAGACAATCCCATCATGGAATTATCTTCCTGCAAGTCTCCTGTGTCTAGAATCTTGCAAATATTTTAGTGACTCGTGGTGCTTTCAGTGCCCACAGTACCCCACATGGTGGCTGTTGGGATCCAGTTCTTAGCCAGCTCCTGAAAGCATGGGCCAAGGAACCTGGTCAGCATCATAGCTCTGTCAGTGAGCTAGTCACCCTGACACTCTGGCTGCACTGCAACACCCATGCTTTTCATTCCTTACATATTTCCCATCACATTTATATAGCACACTTCCTCTTTTAGCAGAAATATATATCTAATATCCAATACCTATGTCACCAAAATAGATATACACTATATATATACACACATGAACTGTATATATATATATATATATGCTTTATAAATAATTTAATGCTACATTTATTGAAATGTCATGAGATTCATACAAGTTATCTTTGACCTCTAAAATTACAAGAGGTGCTCAAAATGGTGGTCATTAACTTCCAGACATTCATTAACATAGTGAGCTGCTGCTTAGATAACCTTAGTCATTGAGATTGTAGCACATGCATTTTCAATTTCTCCTCTAAGGGCTGAGGATGTAGTGGGCTTTCTGTCATATAGTACATCTTCTAAGGTCCCTGAGATAAGGGTACCACCATCTATTGAAAAAACATGTGTATCAGTCAGTGTTTACTAGAGAAACAGATATAACACAAAATATACAAGTACATAGGAATTTATAAGATTGGTTTACAATTACCACACACAGCGTTGGATGAGGAAGAGTACAGAGGGTGTCTGCACACTGAGGACTGAAGGATTCAGTCAAAGTTCTAGAGCTCACTGAAATGCTCTATGTGAGTTTGAATCAGGAGACTAATGAGTCTGCCACAGAAGGCTGGAGAGTCTGCACCAGAAGGCTGAAGGCTCTGTGCTTGAAGCAGAAGAGTCTGCACTGGAAACCAGGAGATGACATACAAAGAAAAGGTGAAAACTAGTGTTCCTCCCAAGGAACTGAAGAAGATCCATTCTTTTTAATTGTACCTTTATACCATCCAGGAAAGAAGCCACCCTAGCAGAACGGTCTTCCACATTCTAGGGTATGTGCACAACCCATCTTAGTTAAGCTTCTCTTACTCAAGTTGACACAATTAATAAGCCATCACAATGGCATGTTGTTTTTCCATTCCTGAAGAATGCATACATTTTTAGGTTTCTATCTCTCTCTGTCTCTGTCTCTCTCTCTCTGTCTCTCTCTCTCTGTCTCTCTGTCTGTCTGTCTGTCTCTCTCTCTCTCTCTCTCTCTCTCTCTCTCTCTGTCTCTCTCTCTCTCATCTATCCATTGTCTACCTATCTTTCATCTATCTATCTGTCTGTCTGTCTGTCTGTCTGTCTGTCTGTCTGTCTATAATCTTCTTAATACTTACAACCAAGGAATAAACAATTCTATTAGTAGGCTGACTCTCAATTTCTTCTATTTATTTTTTTCCTGCTATTAACCATATTGAAATCTAATTATGCTAAGCTAAGGCTATTTCAGTCTATATTTTGGTCTTTGTGTCTTCAGTCATTCCCTTCTTCAATTTCTCCTGCTGCTACAGTAATCTTATAATAACAATGCATTTTTACATTGCATTGCTTAAGTGGCTTAAGTTATTGGCATGTGAATGAATTAAATTACTCATCAAATAAAATCAAAAGGCCTTTAGCCTACCATTTAAAGCCACCAATAAAAAATTCCTTCTTACTTTGTTTTTTGATCTTTATTTTGACCATAAATTCCTCCTTATATTTATAATTTCACCTGTAAAATTTCTAAATATTTCCCAGTTTCCATTTTCCTGAACAGCTCTGTGATTTCAACTGTTTAGAGTGAAGATAACATCTGGCTTATCTATGGAAAGGAGATCATCATTCCAAAGATCTTGGGTTTAAGAATCAGTGACACAGTGTAGTCAATTATCTACTGCTACTGAATCTGGAAAACATTGAAGATACAAGAGTATGGCTATCATTTTGCAACAGCAATTTGAGACCTATACATAAGGTCACAAATTGAGAGCTGGATAAAAGAACCACTCTGCTGGTAACTGGGGCCAACATATAGAAGCAAGAAGTTCAAGGCCCAGAAAAACAGAAGACTCTTGAAGGCACATGTACTTTGAGTTCTGTGCAGGCAAAACACTCACTTAGTCTTCCTGTTCTGGGTTCCCTAGGCTATCTTAATTCATAGAATAAATCCCTATTAACTTAAAGTGTTTTAAGTAGATATCTCTTTCTTGCAAGTAACAACTTTTTAAGGACAGCCAAATCAGACCTCTTGTAGTGCCTGAAATACATCTTTCCACTTCTCACACCATCTGTCTGAAGGCCCTCAACTCTTATCTTATCCCAGTCTTTAGCATACATTCAAATGTCATTTCTTATCTCCTTACTTCTATATGTAGTACCCTCCTCTCAGGATAAAACTGCAATCAGCTTTTCTGCCATTTGGAAGTGACAGGAGAATTTGAGGATTTAACAACTTCTGATGCATTGGATCTTGGTGCAGAGTGTTTGGAAAAGAAGAAACAAGGCAACCTTCTACTTTGTTTCAAAAGAAGGGAGTTCTCCTTCCTATTCTGTCTAGAGATAACCCAACTCCATGAATCAAAAGAGGTTTGGAGCATTGGTAAAAGCTTTAGTTTTTAGTTTCTCTTTGGGTGGTCCTTTTCCTTTTCCTCATCCAAATATGCTCTTTGAGGCATTTTAATGTTGTAGTCCTGTCTTAGTTACTTTTTACTCATTGCTAGGACAAATAGCCCACACTCAAAATGGAGGAAGGAAAGGTTTATTTAGCTCACAGTTACTGGAGGGTTCAGTCCATATTCCAAGGCTTCCAAGACAAACAACAGCAGTTCATGCAGCAGAGAACAATGAAGAGCAGCCTCTCTCTTCCTTCTGAGCTGACTGCAAAGACCAGTGCTCCACAGTGAAGACTGGAGCTCCAATGTGGCGCGACTGCCAAGATCAAGCTCCTCCAAAGACTGAGATTTCTCCACGGAAGCAGGGTGGAAGGGCAGGAAACCAGGCAGGGCAGCTTCCTGCCCACCTGCAGGGGGAGGCCCCCATGCTGAGAACTGCAGGAGCTGATTCAGCCAAGTTGACACAATGCATCAACTAACACAAGCCCCATGGCCCCATTTTGTGGTAAAGTTCGAGTAATCTGGAAATTACCCAAAAATAATTTCCCTAAGTGACTTGAGAGGATCACATTATTCCCTCTCTTCCTGTGTCAGACACCTCCAACTGAACACTTCCGACTTTCCATTCATTTAAGGTACTGCTCACGATCACCTCCAGTCTCTCTCATTAGCATTCTTTCTCAGTGTGCTCCTGCTACCTGCCTATGTGGTCCTCTGCATATTTTCCCCAGAGGCTTTAGTTTGCAATAATTCAAGCTAAAACTCATCTTCTCCCTCTTTTTGTGGATTCTGTTTTATGCTGCAGAAGAATTTTATTTCTTTTTTCTAGCATGCTAAAGAAGGCTGCTGAACCTCATCAGCCTTGACTCTGCCATGACAGCTGGAACAGTTGGGTTGTAGTTACTTCCTTTTTCACAGAGATTGCAATTCTGAGATTCACTACTCTGGAGCTTCTTTTCAAAAAACTACTTACAGTTTTGTTCATTAAAGCTTTCACTTGAACATCTTCTTCCACATGTCTTCAGTTCTGTCAAGATCATATTAAAATTTTGGATGTGGTTCCACCATTTGTTCTGCTGAAGACTGCCCATGATCCTTATTGATTCTGAGTGCCATTGACAGTCTGGAATTGAAATATCATTCCTATAGACTCTTTTATGACTGCTTTAGTTACCTGTCTTTCTAACCTTATTACTCTTGCTAGAAACTCCTATTATAGAGACCTTCTTTTTCTAGTTCATGCTAATCATCTTGTTCCCAAAATCTCTTATACCCTGCTATAACTAAACTCTTTCTGAAAATACAACCATGTAATTGAAGTACTGGTGCATCAAAAAGAACTGTTTTCTCTAGACTTCTAGAAGTCAGATTTCTACTTCATGACCTTGTTTTCTTGGCCACAGTTGAACAATGACTCCAAAGTCAACTGTTGGTCCACTTTTTTTTTGGAGAATTTAAATTGAGAGTTTCAGGGAGTCACAGATGTGTCAGTTATTATAGTGACACAATTTTCGTGGGGAAGGTTTTCAGCTTTTGTGTCTGGGGTCCTGTGAGCTGCTTTGGTTTGAGTCCCTACCTGAATCTCATTGTCAAACTTCCCTTGGAGTCCAAGGGATAGTCTACTATCTGTCCAGCCTTTCAAAATAATCTTAAAAAGACAATTAGTGCTGATGATTATAAATCTTATTTCACTTGCCTCTAAGAACTGAAAAATGATTCTCAAGTAGCCATCTTTAGGGGAGAATGAGACTTAAATACAACTGGGTAGAATCAGACTCTGGGTTTGTGTGTGTGTGTGTGTGTGTGTGTGTGCGCGCGAGCACATTTTTTTTCCTTTGGATAAGCATAATTAATAAAGGTTATGATGGATACAAAAGAAAGAAATAGTGAATGTAAAGATACTTATGTGAAGAACTGTGTAAGAGGAGGGGTAACATAGTAACATGAAGGACTTGATGTGATTAATTCCAGGGATGATAGGGCTCTGTGTTTTGTGGAGTTGAAGAGAACATGTTTTGTGGAGTTGAAGAGAACATGATTCTGAAGCTCACTTCTTCACCCATGATACTGTGCTGAGAAAACATGTAAAAGACAGAAGTTCAGTCTAAATTCACAGTTCTTCTGACCTCAAATGCTAGGATGAGGACTATGTAAAGGTATGCTCTTGAACCTACTGTTAGATCCACACTTGTCCTCTTGTTAGTAGAGACATGACCTTTCTTAAGTGTACATGCCCCATCGCACACAGTGTTGAAGAACTGAAGGAATTTTGGGGAAGTTAACTATAATATTAGGAGTATAACTTCTTGCTATGCAGTGGACTAAAGAGCCAGGGAAACTTGTTCTCAGACTTGGTGCTTATCTAGTCTCATAAGTGCAGAGAGGAGAATAATATTGGCAAGATCTCCATCCTCTTGGGGGTTTACATCTTCATGGAAGAAGATAATAAATAAACAAGTAAAACATTAAGAAAATTTCAGATCATTTCAGTAATTATAAAGTAAATAAAATAAGCTGATTTTCTAGGCAAAAGGTAGCAAAGACTCTGTATATAATATTTGATCTAAGCCTCTTGAGGGATTCAAACATATATTATGCCCCTATTTGCAAAGAAGTGTAAATGTTAAGTAGAAGAAAAATGTAATGAAGTTGAGAATTTTGTTCACTGTATATTCCTTGAGAGAAAAATCATCCAAAGAAACTTAATGTGTTGAAGATCTGGGTTGCTTTTTTCTTCTAGAAGACAAGGAAGAGTGGGAACATGGGGTAATTATGTCCTTCAAACTTCCTAGACTGGCTTGGTAAGAAGACAGAAGTCCTTGAAACCCATTCTCACAGAAAATGAAAGAGTCAAATGAGTGGAAAAAGAAAGACCATAAAGGTAGCATCATAGAGACAGACCAGGGTAATGGGAATGATGTTTATGTGCAGCTGTGGTTTTAGAATGCTGGGTAAAATAAAGGTGACCAAATCAGATCTATGAGAACAGGCTATCTTACTGAATGGTAAAGGACTAGAATGACACTATGTCTAGGTCTTTCTGGTTTAGTTTTGGTTAACCTTGAGTGATTTTAAATGAGATCTCTTTAAAGACCATGCCAGCGGGGCCCAGGGAGATGACTCAGTAGAATAAGCGCTTGTCTGGAAAGCACAGGGTCCTGAGCTTAATCTCGGGTACCACAAAAAAACAAAACACAACAAAAACATTCCAGGTCTGACAACGTATTATAAGGTTATAAGGTATATCTCTGTAGTATATTTTGCTGGGATTAAGGGTGTGACACTGGGATTAAAAATGCTTGATTCATGAGCTAGTCCACTGATTGGCCCAGCACAGTTCTGGGTACAGATAAAGATAAAGCCCACTCACTCTGGGGATGTTAGTACGTGCAAGTGTGTGTAGCCGTTTGTGTGCTATCACAAATGGCTGCACACACTCCATCTGCGGCGACTGCAGCCTCTTGAGCATTTGTTGCAGCGACTTTCCTTTTCAAGCCTTTCTTCCCACTGCTACCACTCTGTTCACCGGCCTTTGCCATGTTGTTTTCTACAAATTGTTCTTTTCAATAAACTAATAGAAATTAGTAGTATACTTATCTGAGCTATGCTATGTATTCTTTTCCTAACCTTCTTTTCTCCTTTCCCACATTGCAGTTGTTCCTTCCTTTGGAACAGTTCCTTTCCCTTTCATAATATCTAGTATACATTTTGGATCTCATTTACTCTTTCAGTTTCTTACACTAGGGAGATGATACACTGCACATGCAAGTCTGCTTTACTTTATTTATTTATTTATTTATTTATTTATTTATTTATTTATTTATTTATTTTGGTGGAACCAGGGATTGAGCTCAGGCCCTTGCACTTGCAAGGTAAGCGCTTATTCTACTGAGCTATCTCCCCACTCCTTTACTTCACTTATGAGTACAGTCCCTAGTTGCATCCATTTACCTATGAAAACCTCATGTTAACCTTTCCTTATAGTAGTACTCCATTGTATAAAAACATCATGTCTCTTTTATCCATTCCTTCACTGATGGACATTTGGGGTATTTCTAAGATTTATTTACTACAAAATGTGTTGCTGTAAATATGGGTGTATATATTGCTGTAGTATGATTTTTTTTTTTATTTCTGAGAAAATGTCCAGAAGGGACTATCTGGATCCAATTGGATCTCTACTCCCAGATTTTTTAGGCCATTCTACAATGATTTTCATAGTAGTTGTACCAGTTTACACTCCCACCAAGAGTGGAGAAGGGTTCCTTTTTCCCCACAGCCTCACCAGCATTTGTTATTGTTTGATTTCTTAAAGACAGGTTGCCTTTGCTATTATAAGCCTCTTTTGTTTCCAAATGAATTTTAGGAAATTTTTCTTTAGATCTGAGAAGTATGTTATTGGCATTCTGATTGGGATTGAATTAAATCTGTATAGTATTTTGGAAAGTTTAGCCATTTTCTCAAGGTTGTTTCTTCACAACCATGAACAAGAGACATCTTTCCAAGGGCTGGCCAAATAGCTCAGTGGATTAAAGTGCCTGCAAGCAGGCACAGGGGCTGGAGGTTTGATCCTGAGGCCTGCTGTGCTGGCCCTGCCTCTGGGGTGTGCTGAGACTGGGAGTGGTGGCCTGTGCCTGTAATCCCTGCTCTTGGAAGGCTGTAAACATGTGAAGCACTATGAGTCTGATTTAGTAGTAAGACCCTGAACACCCTGTAGACCCTTCCCTAAGATAAAAAGAGAGACATCTTTCCATTTCATTATATCCTGTTGGATCTCTTTTTCAGAGTACTGTAACTTTCAGAGTATAGATATTTTACTTGTTTTGTTGGATTGACCTAAGGTTTTTTTTGGTGGGGGGAGATACTATTGTGAAGGGTATTATTTCCCTAATTTCTCTCTCAGTGAACTTGTTTTTACACAAGAATTCTATTTCTTTTTGAGTGTTGTCTTTGAATCCAGCTATGCTTCTGATTTTGGATATTAAATCCAAAGTTCTTTTCATAGATTTTTTGGGGTTTTCCATGTAGAGAAACATGTTATCTGCAAATAATGATAATTTAACTTCTTCTTTTGTAATTTTTATTCCTTTTATTTCTCTCTCTCTCTTGTCTATCTGTTCTGACTAATGCTTGCAGAACAATATTGAAGAAGAATGTAGACAGTGCACTTCCTTTCCTTGTTCTTGATTTTAGAATGAAAGCTTTCCATTTTTGTTCATTTAGTATGATGTTGGCTGTTAGTTTGTCATAGATGGCTTTTGTCAAGTTCAGGTAAAGACCATTTATTCCACTTTTCTGAAGGGTTTTTACAATGAATGAGTGCTTGACTTTATCAGAAGTTTCTTCTGCATCTATTGAAATGATCATGCCATTTTGTCTTTGGTTCTGTTGATATGGTGCATCACATTTATTGATTGGGATATGTTGAAATATTCCTACGTTCCTGGAGTGAATCCCACTTGGTCATGGTATATAATCTGCTTGATGATTTGCTGCATTCTGCTTGCTAGTATTTTACTGAGGATTTTAATGTATGGTATCTTGAGAGCTTGTTTGAGGTTCTAGCAGGGGAGCACAGGTACTCGTATACTCTTGACTGAGGAACTGTCCTCCTCTGTTGGGGGTGGTCCTCCTCTTTGACTAAGCGCACAGCTTCAGGCGGGATGCACACAGATCATTGAGGGAAAAGGGGACACCTGCCTAACCAGCCAGATTAGTTGAATCAACCCTGGCAATCAATGGGGTGACAGATGTCACAGCCAGATTGCCCTCATGTCCTTAATGTATCTTATCTAGGAAGATTTGCCTGCAGTTCTTTTTTACTTGTGTCTTTCTCTGGTTTTGGTGTTAGGATAATGCTTGCCTCCAGGAGTGAATAATGGAGAATTGCTTCCCTTTATTTCAATTAAATAGCTTAAAGAGTATTGACTTTAAATCTTCTCTAAATCTCTTGAAGAATTCATGCAAGAATCCCTCAAAAGTTGGGATTTTATTTGTTGGTAGTTTTTAATTACTTAACTAGAATTTGGTTATTCAGAAATTTTATATCTTCTTGATTAAGCATTTGTAATTCATACATTTCTAGGAATCTATCCATTTCTTCTATGATTTACATGCTATGGGTGTAAACATTTTCAAAGTAGATGTCAATTATCTTCTGAATTTCTACAGGATCTGTAATGATTTCACACTCTTCATTCCTTATTGCATGAATTTGAGTTTTTGTTTCCTTTTTTCCATAAGGTTAGCTAGGGGCTTATAAGTTTTACTTACTCTTTCAAAGAACTAACTCTTGATTCATTAATTATTTGTATCATTTTCTTAGTCTCAGTTGCATTAAATTCTTTTTTTAACATTTATTTATTTATTTATTGTGTGTGTGTGTGTGTGTGTGTGGCCAGCTCAGCCCACCAGGGGGTGGGGCTGGCTGGCTTGTGGTGCTGGGGGATTGAACTGCGGTCCCTGTGCTTTGCCAAGCTTGTTCCAAGTAGGTGCCTTAGACCACTGAGCCATCTCGCCAGCCCCAGTTGCATTAATTTCTGCTCTGTTCTTATAATTTCTTCCCTTGAATGGTCTTTGGGCTTGAGTCACTCTTCTTTTGTAGATGCTTGAGGTGCAACTTTAGGTTATTTGTTCTCCTTCTGTTTTTCTACTGTGAGAATTCACCTCTCCAAATTTCCCTCTGAGGACTCTGAAAATTCTAGTGAATTTTATTTGCATTTTTGTTTGATAATAGATATTGTTTCATTTCTACTTTAATTTTATCTGTGACTTGATGGTCGCTCAGAAGAGTGTTATTTAATTTCCATGTGTTTATGATTTTTTGTGGTTTAATTTACAATTTCATTGCACTAAAGTCAGATAATATGCATGGGATAATTTCAGTTCATTTGCATTTAGTTAAGCATATTCTATAGGCTAGTATATGGTCTATTTTAGAGAATGTCTTGGCAGCTGAGAAGAGTATATATTCTGATATTGGGTGGAACACTGTAAATGTCTACTAAATTCATTTTTTTCACACGTTTGATTCAGTTCTATTATTTTTATGCTAATTTTTTTAGTTCATCTATCTCTTTGTGACAATGGGGCAGTAAGTTCTCCTGCTACAATTATGTTGTTATTTATCTATTTTTAATGTTGATTAATAATTGATTTTTATAATTTTTGCACCTATATTTGGATCATTTATAATTGTTGTCTCTTCTTGAATTTTTTGTCCTAAAACATATGTAACGACCTTTATGTCTTTTGATCATTCTTAGTTTGAAATTCACATTGCCTGCAAACAGAATAGCTACCTCCACTTTTTTATGGTTTCCTTTTGAATGGAATATTGTTTTCCAGCCTTTTACTTTTAGTCTATGATTTTTTTTAAGTTAAACATGTTTAATGTATACAGACTATTATTAGACCTTATTTTTTGACCCATACTGCCAGTCTGTCTTTTGATTGTTGAATTGAGGCCATTTACATTTATAGTTATAACTGACATTTATTGGCTTATCTTTGTCATGATACTTTCCTGCTGTTGTTTCCCTACTTTTCCTTTGTGTTTAACTATTTGCCCTGCTTAGTGTTTTCCTTCCATAGTTATTCTTGTAGTTATGGTCATTTTTACCTCTGACTAGCACATCTTTCAGTACCCTCTGGAATGTGGTTTTGAATTTCTACAGTTCTTATTTGTCAGGGAAATATCCTATTTCTCCATTAATTTTTAAATATTGTTTTGTAGGTTACATCAATCTCAGTTGGAAGTTGTTTCCTTTGAAGGCTTGAAATACTTCTCTCCAAGCTCTTGACTTGAAGATTTGTATTAAGAAGACTGCCATGATTCCATGGAGTTTCTTTTATAGGTAATCTGTTTCTTATTTCTAACAGATTTTAATATTCTGTTCTCTTGATTATTATATGTCAGAGTGTAGATTTATTTCGATCATGACTAATTTGAGGTCTATATTCCTCACTTAACTGTGTGTGAGTTTCTTTCCATGTTTGGAATACTTTCTATTATTACTTCTCCAAGTGAGTTCTTTAAGTCATTTGCGTTTACTTTTGCTTTTTCATTGGCACCAGTTATTATCATATCAGTTTTCTTTGCATTGTATTGCAGTTGTTGAATTTTTATTTCCTCTGTTTTGCTATTTTCAAGAGATCTTTCTTTTATTATTCCAGATGAGATTCTATTTTCAAAGTCTGGAAGTCTGTCTTCAGTTTTTGTTCAAGCAGTTTTGCCAGATTTCAATGGAAATTTTAATTTCCTCAATTATCAGTTTAAATCAGCGTCATGCGTTCTATTTCTTTTCTACTGACCATTCATGGTTTTCATCTTTTTCCTATCATACTAGTTTTTAAAAATCTCTCTCTACTCTAGATTTTCTGAGCAATTCTTTTATAAATGTTGGTATTTATTTTTTTTTACCAGAGTTACTTCTGATATTTTGACTTCTTTTTCTTGTCATTTCCAGTTTCACATTTAGTTTTCTGTGATGACATTTTTGAGTTTTTATAGTAGGTGGCTATACCACTACTATCAAGAAGCTACTAGGAAAAACATTCTTTCTTCAAGGATGTCTCCTGTTTGTAGGATATTCTTGATTTGTGTCTGTCCCAAGATCCTATCTTTCAAATTAATTAAGAGCTGGATATTGGTATCTGTTTGACTCAGTTCCCAATCTTTTGATGTAGTACTATGGTGA
>NW_004524629.1:8752683-8771385 GCF_000260255.1 Octodon degus
CTTCAAAAAAAAAAAAAAAAAGTAAGATAACTGAGAAGAGAGTAGAGGCAAGGCTGGAGGATGAAATATGGACAAAGGATGGCCATGGAAGGTTTGGTAAACTAGCAAAAGGAGTAGAAAAGAAAAAATGAAGGAGGATTATCAAGGGATTATCTGAACTTGGTTTGGGTTTAGGGAATGGTAATAGTTTTTAGTACCTGGAATCCTCTCCAGCCATTTAGTAGAAAGAAAGAAAGAAAGAAAGAAAGAAAGAAAGAAAGAAAGAAAGAAAGAAAGAAAGAAAAAAAGAAAGAAAAAAGAAGAAAGGAAGATTAAATTGAGAGAAAATGGTTTGTTGTTAAATCCTGGATTCTGCCTGGGCTGGTTGCTAGTCCTGAGGTGTACATGGTTGCTGGTCCCATGTTCTGGATATAATTTCTATACTTCATAACATAATATTATTTTATGATACAAAACAGACACATTTGGGACCCTGAGACAGAATAGGAAGGAAATGCAAAAAGACCTGAAAAAAATAAAAAAATTAACAAAGGGTAAATTTTAACATGTCAGAGAGGAAAACTCTGTGTTATGAAATGGAAAGACAACCATATCTTTATTATCATATACTCCTAATACAGAAATAATAGAAGTTGAAAGAAAAAAATAAAACTAATAGTGGTAATGATTATAATAATGCTATGTGTGGGTTGATAGAGTTTACCAACATCCAGCAAGCTATCCAATAATCAAAAAGTGATGAAAATATGTTACTATAAAATATTTATGCACCTCTGGGCCAAACAATATGGAACTCCTTTGTTATTTATTCAAAACAAGAAAATTCAAAAAGTCATTAACAATTTAGATTAGGTTTAATAGACCAAGTAATTGAAAAATATGGGATAGTGAAACACCAACCAGGACATCCATCATTAACATCTTCACCATAATGTTTAATGGGTTTCAATTTGATTGAAATTAAACCATCCACAGAAAAAAGGTAAGGCTATCACAAAGTATAAAGTATGTCTTTAAAAAAGACAATAATACTAATGGAATTTGGAAAAAGTCCGAATGTTAGAACCCAGATTATAATGTTGCATTTTTTTATTGAATGCTTAAGATACACTATACCCAGAAAATTATTGAATACATTTAATAAAATTTCCATTTGCATATTTGTTATATTATCTTATAAAAATTATGAAAAAAACATTTTGGTCATCCTGTATTTCAATAATTGGACCAGGACCGGCCTGATAGCTCAGCAGACTAAAGTGCCTGCTTAGGCAAAGTGCAGTGGCCGGGGTTCCATCCCTGGCACGCCATGCCAGCAACTGAGACAGTGTGGTGGCACATGCCTGTAATCCCAGCACTTGGGAGGCTGAAAACAGGAGAATCACTACCAGTCTGATATATATAGTGAGACTCTATAGACCCTGTAGATCCTGTCCTAAATAGAAAAACAAAACAAACAAAAAAAAATTGGACCAGGTAGTGATTAAGTGTCAGGCACTTTCTTTCAGATTCCATGTTAGTTAGCTTTTTGCCACTGAAGCAAGATGCCTGATGTACACAGCTTAAAGGAGAAAAGGGTTATTGGGGATCATGGTTCCAGAGGATTCTGTCTTTGGTAAGTTGACACCCAGACAGATAGCATGGTGGAGCTGAGCTCCTTCACCTCATGGTAGTCAGGTGAAAGGTGAGGAACCAGAGAACAGGGTGACTAGAGACATCACACCCCCAATGACTTAATTCCTACAGCTGAGCTTTACTTCCTAATAAGTCCATTCAGCTGTCCCTTGATATGGTCAGTATTTTAATGATTCGATTGTAACAAAGATGTAGAGCTTAGACTTATAGACACCTAATGAGTAATGAAAAGCAAGATGAAGACTGACACCTTTGTCTTTAATTTTGTGGTCATATCCCTGATCAACTCTTCATATAGGCATATCAATCACTTTAGAACTTTTAATATAAGGCTTAGTCACCTTAAATTGGCCTAACCTATCTTATTCCCTTTTGAGACTGAGGTCATCAAGATAAAAGGAATGAAATTAATTTCAGGATTTTTACTAAAATCCAATTACTGGCTTATATAATGTTCATCTTCAGATCCTCTAGAGTAATTCTTTTGGCCTGTCAGTTGTTGTCTTAAACTAGTAATCGAGTCACACTGCATGAAAAAAAAAAGCCTCAGAGGCCACCCCAGGATGCAGTCACCTCCCCACTGGGAACAGTTGGGAACGGAAGCTGCCCATGCTGTCAAGTCATAGTATTCCCTCAACTCTGTAAATCCAAGACTGAGACAATGACCAACACTCTGATGCCAACACAGCACACCACCCCATAAAACTGGTTCTGTGCCTTTGTTACTAGGCCAGTATGACTCTCTTCGCCCAACCAGGATCCCGTCTGTTGAAGCTTCGTTCCTTAAACTGAAGCTCATTCCTTATTTATTCTTCCTTTTCATTGTTAAGAGGATGATTTGATCTTTGTCAGAAATGTGCAGCTCTTCAGCTTCCAGTTTTCAAGCTAACGTTCCTTATCCTGTTTTTTTACTTTCCAGCTTCAGTTTTCACCTGTAAATTCCTAGTGATTGCCTCAGTTTTAAATTATCTCTCAAGACTTCAAGTCTTATCTTGTTGCCCTGAGAATCAAGTCTTCAATACTTAGGTCTTTGGAAGACACTGCATATTTAAACCATGACAAGCATTAGAATATTTTAACTCCTTTCATCTTCATAAATAATCATTGAAATAAATATAATTTCCTCTGTCTTAACGATGAAAAACTGAGTGCCAGAAACATAATTTGTCCAAAGATGTACAAATAAGAAGAAGAAAACTCAGATTAGATACAGTTCAACTGGCTAAAGGGGAATGTGTTTTTAAAAAACAAAAAGCAAAACTTCTTCCATATTCCTTTACTTGGCTTGCACTGTCATTAGCACCTTGCATAATCATAATGTACTTGTTAAATCAGGAAACAAACATTAGCAAAAGTACTTTGAGTCGTCCAATCTTAAATCCCAGGAAAAGAAGTTGACCCAGATCTTCTTTTAGTGCACTGGAAGCAGTTGAGGACTGCAGAGATAGGTGTTGAATATGATGCTTTTTGGTTTAAAGAGTGAGATTGAAGGTACGGGAACATTTGGCATAATCTCAGGTTGACACGTTTGCATAAGGGCAATAAGTAAGGGGAGATTCTAAATGTGAACAGATTGTTACTCCAAATATGGTAGGTTATTAAGCGTGTCTGTTGTTTGGGGGTACAGGATACTTATCTTGTTTGGGGTATAAAGTAAATTATCTCACAGGTAAGTTGGATTAGACCAAAAAAATAGAGAGAGTAGTCTCTTGGAAGAAGGAAGAAAGAAGAATTTGTCTGATACTTATTGTCCTCTCTTTAGTCAAAATTAGTCCACAGAGTTTTTGTCAAATTACCCCACACTGATTTTTAGTGTTTTTATTAGTAGTATAAGTTTACAAAACACAATTATGTTCATCTTGAGAAATCAGTACACATACATACTGCATCTTGATCATTCTTGTTCCCTTCCCTGATCCCTACCCTTCCTCTCCCCCTTCCTCAGATTTCCCATCCACCTTCATGGAATCTACACTTCTCATTCATGTTGTTAGGTGGGACTGGTGGAAACCACAATCCACACTCTGTATCTTCATGTAATCCCAAGAGCATAGGCCTATCCACAGTTCTAGTTCATGCAATTTTGAACTATAGCTCAGTCAGTTCTTAGCTCAGTTTCCAAATGGAGCCCCCTATTTACTGCCTACTTACATAAAGAGACAATGTTTTACTTCTGGGGAGGTATGCAAGTGTGTGTGTGTGTGTGTGTGTGTGTGTGTGTGTGTAGCCCTCCCCTCTTGTCTACCTTTGATATTATCTCCCTGTGACAACTGGGGCATGTGATGGGATGAGAGTGGAGAGAAAGCCACAACTTCACTTTGCCTTTCTAACCCCTTCTCCATGGTCCTGCCTAAACATGAGACAGTGTATTTGTGTAAATGAACATTTAGGCTTAGCCTTCCTACCTGCTAGAGCACTCAAAAATAAATAAATATATAATATAATCAGTGGGCTATACAGGAGTGTGTTGCAAGCTCATCCAATAGGATACAAAAGAAAATATAATTTCAATTCATATATTTTAAAATCAATCCCCAGCACCACATGCCATGCCACCTCCAGGCACTGAGCTGGCCACCAAGTCTGAGCATGGTGGTGCACGCTTGTAATCCCAGTGCTGGAGAGGCTGAGACAGGAGGATCCCTACAAGTCTCAACTGCATAGCAAGACCCTATACCAAATAAATACATAAATAAAATGTTTTTTTAAAGGGCATGGGCCAGCCAGATAGCTCAGTGGACTAAAGTGCCTGCTTAGGCAGGCACAAGGACTAGGTTCAATCCCTGACACCAGCCCCACCTCAATGATAGGGACTGAGACTGGGCATAGTGGCACACACCTGTAATCCCAGTGCTTGGGAGGCTAAAAACAGGAGGATCACTACGAGTCCAATCGGTATAGTGAGACCCTGCAGACTCTGTACTAAATATAAATAAATAAATAAATAAAGACTTATTATACATGTTTTTAATCATATACAATTAGTTAACACAGAAATATAACCCCATTCTTGTTGAATCAGTATATGTGTTTGAAAACACATGCTTAAACCATCTTGTTTCTCAAATTTGTTCCATCAGAAGTTTAGGGATCACTAGTAGTAATATCTCACTGAATGATCATTATAATTTTTTTCTACAGAAAGCTTAACTTTCCCCATTTGGTCTGGAGCCAATTCTAACTTCCTCATAAGGGCCTGGTCCCATAGCACATTACATTATTCAGCACACAGTACTTTCAAACCACTCACTCTTCATTTAAATATTCATTTAGTATGGAACACCAGGAGACAGATTGGACTGTGGTAATTTATTTATGTATTTAATTTTGAATTAGAAAGTATGGCATAAGAAGTCTATGATCACCACAGGGTGAGAACCGACTTCTGAATATCGGCGCACATTACTTTGCAGAGTTCCTAGGAATTCCTGTTAAAACAGTAAAATCCTGTACCAGAAACCAGAAATACAGTGTCTGTTTGTTGTGGTCACTCAGTTCAGTTGTATGTGTGGCTGGCCCTGTAGGTTTGTCACACAGATGCTCCACAGGTTCCACAATTTCTCGTGCCCTAGAAGGCCCGTGATTGCTGAACTGCAAGGCTGGAGATCACAGAGGGGTTAGAGATGGCTGAGAGCTGTTTACACAGAGCGCCACAGCTGGGAAAGGAAAGGCACTGAGACTTCCAGGAGGACTGTACACTTTCTGCTTCAAAGGGTCACATAGAGTGGGATCGTTGTCCCCATTACACAGACAGTTGCAACTCTACTAACCTCAGCTTTTTCACCTACATAAGGGCAAGCTGAATGGAAGTGTCAGAGCTGGACTTTGAGCCTGAGACTGATTCAAAGCCCACGCACTTTCTATTGTGTCATCTTTCCTCTTTTAGCTCACACGGGTTTATTACATATGCTAGTAAACTAGATCTGCATGCAGCTCTGAAGATATATAAATTACCCCAGATTTGAGTAAGCTTGAGTGAGTTTTCAGCTCCATAATGTCCTAGATGAATATATATTACATAATATATGTTATATATATAAAATGCAATATATAATAATATATATTATATAATATAACATACATAATATATAATGTGTGTATATATTATATATAATATATAATGTATGTATATATTATAACATACATAATATATAATGGATATATGTAATATATATATATTCATCTAGTATATATTCTTTGAACATTTACTATATTCCAGGCACTATTACATGCCTTGGACATAGTTATAATCACAAAATATCCTTACTGTCTGTCTTGCTGAGAAGAAAACCATAAATAAGTAAGCAAATCCATGAGTTTTTTTCATAATCCTAAATGAAAGCAACAAAATGAAGATGACATGCTAAGGATGTCATCGTGCTGTGTCCTGGGGAGGCCTCCCACAGAAGTCATACTTCACCTTCATCCTTAATGATGAGAAGGGCCCAGCAGTGCCAAGAGCTCCAGAGCAGCAAGCACAAACACCAAGGTGGGAGCAAGCCTGTGTGACTGAGAATAAACAGTGTGAGCGGAGTTTAGTAGAAACCGCAGTCAGTGGAGAGAACAATCAGAGAGAGACAAGTTCTTGATAATATCAAGGTTTCTCTCCTGAAGTTATTTATTTAGTTTCATGATGGTGCTACTGCCCAGAATCCTGGTGATATATTGGGATTGGAAAGCCAGACATATGAGTACAGCTCCTTCTTTATAAAATAGAAACTCTTGGACCCACATTTCCAGGCCCCTTGCCTATAGAAAGTTCCCTGTCATGTAGGATGCCATCTAGGTTTCTTAATTCACAATGTGATTCATCTTTTTTAGTAGCGTTCCAGATGTTACTTGAAGAATACATTAAAAGAAGGAAAATGGAAATAGGAAAACAGTTAGAAAGCAGATTAGGATTGTGTGATGGTGACAGCAGTCGCATTTAAATAGTCACAATCTATTTTGGGGATAGAGTTGATGAAGTTAGCTGATGAGATTAAGAGGAGAAGGCCAAAACTAACTTTGAATCTTGACTTGGATGGTAGGTCTGTATCAGAGATGGAGAAGTCAGGAAGGAGGGGAGGTGGTGGTGAAAGATTACAGCGATGGCCAGAGTGAAATGTGTGGTTCTCACCAGGATATTATTCCTCCAGCAACACTGCTGGTGGCAGGCTTTTCTGTATGTGCTACTCTTCCCAGAGAAACAGGAACAAGTAGTTCGCATTTTTTTAAGAATATGAAGGTGCTATTCTGTGTACCCTGTAGGATTCTAGTAAAATCTCTTCTTCATAATTCCCATTTAAAGACCTATGTGATTTCAGTCACATTTATGTGTTTTCTCCTCCAAAGGTCAAGCTCTATAATAGTTTTGAGTACGTCCCTCTTTCTTGATCATTCTAAATTTCAAAGGATTTTGGAGTTTTATATAAAGACCCTGCTACCCCTGAGCTATTTCAGAATAAATTTCTAGCACAATGCCTCATAACTTCATCTCTTATGTGTATTTCTGAGGGAAAGTTGGTTGCACATAACCATATGATAACCGTCAAAATGAAGAATTTACACTGGGACACGGTTTCCTTCTTATTTCAGATACTACTCAAGTTTCACCAGTTGTCCTAGTGAAATGTTACAGCTAAATGTTGGTTGGTGAAAGTATCACTTTATTTGTCTAAGTCCAGCAGAATGATGCTTTGGTTTTCACACAACAGGATTGTCAGGTAATCCACTTTTTGAGTCCCCAACATTTTCTTCGGAGTCATCATGTGCGAATCCTAGGAGTTTGAAGCCATCTCCAAAGAGTTTCCTTGGTAAACAATCCCTGTTGGCCTCCTGACCAAGCTCCCATAGGCAACTCCAGGACAGGCAGTCCAGCTGGTAACCGGGCTGCTCCTTCTGTCGTCCCCCAGTCCGTGGGCCCACTCCTCAGCCCCATGTCTGGGCCCAGGTAACACAGCACTCCTTTCTTCTAAGTCTTAGTCACCCTGGGAGACTCTTGTGGAATAAAGCACAAACCTACTAATGATGCCCTCTTTTCAGACCATTCTCTCCCGTTCTTTGCTCACTTTTTCCCCCAAAGCAACCGCCATCTTCCCCTCCAGCCCCAGGAGCCTTCTTTTCTGTAGGCTCAGTTCCCTGTCCCAGGGTCTCCAGGAGAACAGGGTTTTCATGCTCAAATGCCTAACAAGCCAGGCAGGAGGAAAAGCTGGGTAAAATGCAATAGAGCAGGGTGTGTACTGAGGCTAACTGCCCCTTCTCGATGTACTAGCAGCGCCTCAAACCTGCTACCGAAGCTGCTGCTTTGGTCCAGGTCTTCTGCACCAAGAGAACCAATCAGTGGGACAGCAGTAGGAAACGGCATTTCAAACATGCTCTGGGAGAGACAGTTCAGAGGCTGAATTCTGCCAAAGAGTTGAATAATTCTAGCTTTTCTAAACCTAATAAATAAAGTAAATGAATAAATAAGAATCTTTGCTCCTCTGGA
The DNA here is from genome assembly GCF_000260255.1 of Octodon degus. Classification (NCBI taxonomy): domain Eukaryota; kingdom Metazoa; phylum Chordata; class Mammalia; order Rodentia; family Octodontidae; genus Octodon; species Octodon degus. Next base: position 8,760,788 of record NW_004524629.1, read on the forward strand.
GTTAGGGAGAATAGGCCTAGCTACTTTCTTAAAAGGGGAAAAAAGTCCCTGCATTGTCTCAACCCGAAGCTAAGGTAGTAAGATACAGCTAACTTCACCATTCACGTTATTTTCCTATGCTGCTTTTAATTACTGCTAAGTACTGTACAGGCCGTGCTACGAAAGCAGTGCACAGTGCCACACAGCTCTCCAGGAACGCTGTTCCTCTTTGTATTACCCGGTTCTCACCCAGCTCTGTTCTGCTTTGTAGCGGGAATCCAGCTCTGTGTGTGTGTGTGTGTGTGTGTGTGTGTGTGTGTGCGTGTGCGTGTGTGTGTGTGTGTGTGTGTGTGTGGTGTGCGTGTCCTGGAAACACGACAGCACTTTCCCAAGCTGCAGTCCCAGCTCGGACGAGGCTGCAGACAGGAGCCACACCGCCCCCTGCTGTCCGACACAGCGGGTCGCTGCAGACAGCAGCACCCGCCCAGCAGCGACCTCACCAAACCTCTGCGGTGGACGCTCACTGCCTCTCCTCCCGGTGTCCGAAGACGCCGCCATTAGATCTCTCCCGACTCGGTCACCCGGCCACCGGCGTCTCCTTTACGCGGCAGGCGGGAGAGCGCACGGGGCGCGGGGCAGCGGCTTCCCGGGCTCGCGAGTCACCCTTTCCCTCTGGAAAAGCTCCATCTGCGCTAGCCTGAGGCGGGATTCTCCGCTCCCACACTGGGAAGACCCCGCTGCTCATTCGCGGTGCCCACCCGCTGCCCGGTCGCAGCTGTCAACCGCGGTTAAGGCGATGCCGGCAGGAGCAGCTACCGCCGCCGCCTCCGCCTCCGCCTTCCCGCGCTGAACTCCGGCGCGCCGCTGCCCCCTCGGGGCCGGCGCCAGCACTGCAGGCGCCTGTGCTGGGGCTGACCGCAACCGGGTGTCACCGGGTGCTTTCTTTAAAGGGAGCATTTTACAGTTCCATTCAACCCTTGGGATTAGGAGATGTGGTTCCCGGGTTTATTAGTAATGAATGAATGAATGAATGAATGAATGAATGAATGAATGAATGAGAAAATCGTGTGCGTGCCCGCGCGCGCGTGGGTGGTGATGGTGGTGTGTGTGCGTGTGTGCGGTGCGTTGTGTATAGGAGGCTGTGGGGAGACAGAGAAAGGTGGGTAGCACACCACAAAAGAATGTTGTTTGTGGTGACAGGATAATGGGGGGGGGGTAAGGAATAGCAAAACTGAAGAGGATTACAAAGCAAGGCTGGAAAGTGACAGTGATGAGTGATGAGGGACTAGGCAGACAGCGAGGGTGCGGGAAGAAAGCGGGGAGCAACAGTTTGAGGGGAGAAGGGCGGGGCTCGTGCGCGCATCGCGGGGAGGATCTGAGGTCCGCGAGAGGGAAAGTTTCATTCTGGTGAAGTGAACCTTGTGAACGTTTCAATACACCTCTCTCCTATTTTACATTCCATTTTGTTTGGCAGCTGCTAGAAATGAGTTTCCATTTTTCTGTCTTAATATTCTCTTGTCTGCCACATCACCGAGATCATTAGAGGCAGAAACAATTATGTCATCCGCTGGCGCCTGACAGCAGCCTCCGTGCACGGGCTCCCCGCTCCCGCCTCGCTGTCAGCAGTCGCGCCCGCTTTGTTATTCCGATTCGCGCTTCCCCACCCGGCTCTCCGCACCGACCTCTTCGGGCGCTCTGGTCCTTTGGGAAATAGACCGGTAGCTGCTCAGAATCCAAATGCGTGTCACAAACACTGTCTCGCGAAGGCTTCTGCCACCTACCCGTCAACAAACAGGCAAAACAAAGCTTCCACAGCAGCAGAGAGCCGCAAAAAATTAGTTCTTTTGGATCACGTCTGCAACTCCTGACCTAATCTCTTTCATTTTCTCTAAAAGAATAAAAGAAAACGATTTTTCAGTCTGTGTTAGCTTTTGCTACCTCTGAGCTGTAAAAAGGTTGAAAGGAATTTTCTGTACTCCAGCCTTCGTTACTATTTTGCCAACATTACCCAGGCCTGTTCCAGCTTTCTTTTTTTCTTTTTCTTTCTTTTTCTTTGGGGGGGGGGGTGGGGAGTCACATTTAGAAAGCCTGGGCAAGACTATAAAAACTGTTTTGGCAGGAGATAAATCATTGCATATGGGCGTGGGCAGTACTGCCCAAACTCATTTCCCACAACAAATGGTTTCATGGAAATGTTGTGGCCAATACAGCATATTTTGCCATATTGAACAGTGTTTGCCTCCATGTAAGACTGCACGGGGGTGGGAGCTCCCTGGGTTAGCATTATTTTCTTCATCCGGAGGGAACTCTCCTAGGAGTGGCCCTCCTTGGAGTTTGATCCCCATTCTGTGATATGCCAAGGATACTTAAAGATAGAAACTCATTTTGGAAATAAACCATGTCTTTTTTCATTTTGGTCAATGGATGTTGATGCAGATGAGCAAGAGAAAGATAAAAAAGTTACCTTGGTACCTCAACATATGAAACCTTTCTGTAGCATGCTTGTCATCATAGAAGAGGAGTTGAATTATTCCTCTGCAATAAGTTCAGAGGCTAACCCATATATGGACATGCCTTGTGTGCTTAGAAAATGCTCCCTGGATGGACAACAAACAATGGATGCTCCCACAGGTGCTCACCAGGCAAGTGCTGCTTGCTAAATAACTGCTTACAGGGTAAAGGTAGGGTTCAATGATGCGTGTTTGCCTAGATATTTGTAAGGTCCTGGCTTTGACCCCATCATTGCCTCCAAATAAAATAATTGTTTACTTACCTTAACATTTATGTAAACATTTGCATTTTACCTTCTCTATTTCCTTTTAATCTATTTTTTATGCTATGTATTTCTACTTGAAATTATTTGCGCATTTGCTGAGGGTATCCAGTCAGGGGACCCGTAGTCTGCTTTGGGCTTCACTGGGAGTGTGGTCAAGAATTTCCCAGGGTAGTGGTCACACAGCACTGTCCAGGGCCAGCTCAGCTGTGATGCGGCAAAGAGAGCTTGCCACAGAAACCACACGGACGCAGTGAGTCCTACATCCATATGCGCGGGAGGTGGGAACCTCCCTAACTATATTTTCCAGCAGTAGTGTATATATTTATATGTGTATAGAAATGAATAAAATTTCACAGGATATACTTTCCTCATTCATACACATATCTACCATATTTCTTACCTTAGTTTTCAGTGATTTGACTTTAGATTCAGAGACCTGTCATTATATGCATGCAAAGAACGTTCAGGAATACCTCACACAGATCTCTAAATTGCTGTTTGTATTAGTTTCTCAAGGCTCCTATAACGAACATTCTTGGAGGCCTACAATACAAAACTATATTTCTCACACTTCTTGAGCTGAGGGCCAGAAACTAAGATGTTGGCAAGGTCAGCTTTCCCCAAGGCCTCTCTTCTTGGGTTGCATATGGCTGTCTTCAGGCTGTGCTCCTCCACGGGCTCACGGCCCTGGTCTCTTCCCTTCTTATAAAGATTTTAGTCATACTGGACTATAGTTCACCTTTGTGACGCACTTAATCTTAGCTCCCTCTTGAAATGCCACATTCCCAAGTATGATCACTTAGATTTTGAAGTACATAGGGCAGGGACTTGTCACATAAATTAAAGAGGACCCAGTTCTGCTACCAAAAGTTCTCTTTCCAAGTTCCACAGGAACAGAGACATCTTCAAAGGAAGCAACACTCACATCAGATGCAGAAGGTCTAGGGGCCTGGGATTCCATTTCTCAGCTGGCAGTGTAATCTCAAGTAGGACTTAATTTTCTAAGATAGGTTTATTTTTATGTGCAACATGCTCTGTTGGTACTCCCTAAGTCATCCTCAAGGCAGACAATTTTTAGGGTCCATGTACTTAAGGTAATCAGTGAAAGAAATTCTGTAAAATTCTATGTGCTAGGGGCCAGGGAGATAGCTCAGTGCTTACTTGCCTGGCGAGCGCGGGGCCCTGAGTTCAATCCTCAGTAACACACACACACACACACACACACACACACACACACGCAAAAAAAAAAAATCTATGTGCTGCTTCAGTGTGGAGTATTTTAATAATTAACCTTCTGACTGGCAACTTTGCAATAAGAGGCCAGGCTGTGGTGAAGAGCGGATCTGTAGAGGTACGCAGATCTCAGTCTGAATTCTAGTTCATTCACTTCTAGGCACAGACCACTTCCTGTCATTGCAGCAGAATGATAGGAATTTTGTGGCTCACGGCTGTCAAGGCTGGGAAGCCCAAGGTTGAGGGACTGGCATCTGTCAAGGGCCTTCGTGTACCATCATCCTCTTCATAATGAGCTGATTTGTAACAGCACAGACCCATGCCCCGCCCTCATGGCCTAATTACATCTGATTAGGCTCCACTTCCCAACATTGTTGGATTGGAAAGGAAGTTTTGGGGGAACGCATGTAAACCTTATCAGTTCTTTTGGGTCACCATTTAATTTTGAAAAATTTAGTTAACTCTTTTTCTTTTTTTCTTGTCTCTCATTTTCTTTTAGTTACTCCTTATATAAAATAGGACTAGTAATATAAATGACCTAACAGGGTTAATATGAGAATTAGGGAAAATAATTTGTACAAGGGATCTGTCTTTTCCACACAGTGTTCACTGCTCACCTGGTTCTACCTAGACCCAAATGGCGTATGAAAAGATCATCAAACTACTTCATTTGAATCTTTAAAGAACTGACTTATGTGTCCCAGTCAAATGTGTGTCTTCCTAGGCAGACATGAGCTTCAGGAGAACAGGATCTTGTCCTTGGGCAGTAGGTAGATTAGTACAGGACCTGGCCCCAGTGATCTCCTGAGAGGATTTGAGAATGAACTAACAAATGGTAGAACAGCACAGTGATTGGGCTTTGGGTAGTCATACCGCTCTAGTCTTTTTCCATCAGTCCTATTAAGTTACTTGGTCACAAGTGTAAATGAATCTTTTTTTTTTTGGACAGGGTTGACAGGGTCTTACTACGTAGATCAGACTTGTAGTGATTCTCCTGTTGTCAGCTTCTCAAGCCCTGGGATTACAGACGTGTACCACCATGCCCCGTGGCAATCATTGCCTCAGCTCCCCCAGGGGGCAGGGCCGGCACAGCACTTGGGGGATGGAACCCCATCTGATGCACTCTGCCTAAGCAGGCGCTTTGATCTGCTGAGCTATCTGGCAGGCTCTTGTAAAGCAATCTTATGTCCCTGTTTGCCACACATTTTCATGCCACCTTCTTTTTCAAGCTAAATCTCACATCATATCAGCCAATGGTGCTTTCACATCCAGGTCATGAGCATCACGTTATTTAGTTCTCGTTATTATACACACTTGCTCATTTTGAATTAATTCCTATGATACGGACAGGACTATACTTTAGAGTATTTTATTTTTTTGCAAAGAGGATAATGTATTTAGCAAATGCTATAGATACAGGAGATTTTAAGAGGGACTAAATGTGGCAATTAATGCTAATGAGACTTCTGTTAGCATGTAATATTCTTGGTGTTATAATCACGCATCACAGAATGCAGAGCCTCAGTTTGTTCAACAGATGCTGATCTGAATGGCCATATTCTCTTCCCATGAATAAGTTAGCCTTAGTTAAATGTACCATTAAAAATAACCACTTAGGATATTAATGAAAACCGTGACTGTCATCATGGGGAAATTTTTTTAACCTTTGCTTCTTTATTTCTTCTTTCCTAGAGGTCTTCCGAAGGATGAAAAGCGTAGTTCCTGTACATGGTGCTTCAAGTTAGGAAACATAGAACGTTTTTCACCACATCCCAGGGACTGCGGCCCCATACTCTTAACACTGACCATCCTGGGAGATGAACCCTCCTTCATTGTAAGCTTACCGTTTTTCTCAATATGCATTTAGGATATCAGACAGAATTGCACAGTTAGGATCCACAGAGGCCCAACTGGTAGAGAAGCAGAGAGCTTATTTTCCCACTAGTGCCAATTCTCTTTTTTTTTTTTTTTTTTTTTTTTTTTTCCAACTGAGTTAAGTCTTTTTATTCTTTTGGTAATCTCTTCCAGGGTTAACTACTTCCATTGTAGGTGATGAAATATGTAAGGCTCCACTTCAAATGTTGGCACTGCTATGAACATAGTCTCTTTCCCTTCTCTGCAACTCAGAATTAAAACTTTGATTCTTGTTTTATATTCCAGTCTCAGAAGTAGTTCCACTGCAGAAGTTATTTGCAGGCAGTCTTATGCTTTTTAGCAGTGGTCTCTGACCAGGTTCTATCTTCTCCATGAACACTACCAATGGACTTAGTTTGATATGTATTAAACTAAGAGGCATTCTCTCAAATGAGTTTAAATGCACTTTATTTTTAGACAACCTACATGATGTGTTTTTTCCCTAAAAAACAATGCCTCCACTCCAAATAAATCACGGTCAAAATAAACGAAGAGTTCAAGATGACATCAGTCCCATTTGTCTAAAATCCTGGTGTTGTGTAGATGACAAGCAGCAGCCAGTTATGACAAGTGATAGATCCAAGGTTACCATCAAATCCATTAACATTTTTCCATTTCTAAACCATCCTTAAAGAAAATCATAAATGGGGTCACACCATCCTCACGGTAGTCCAGGAGAGCAACCATGCCATCTGGATTCATGTTTGCACCAATAAAGAACTGATAGTTTTTGAAATTAGCAAGGATGTGCTTGATTTGCTCTGCAACCCCCGTCATAAACGGTTTTACTCTTTCTGGTCTTTGTTCTTCAAGTTTGCCTTTGATTGATTTCATATAATCTTTGATGTATTTCTTATAGGCCTCTTTTGTGAAGCTGGTTTCCTGCAAGTGATGGTTCGTTACAATATCTACACCAGTGACTACTGTGCTTTCGGTGCCTTCGCCCTCTGGGCCTTCAGCGGAGGCACTGCCACCAATGAGCGCGTCGTCAATGGCACCCTCTGTTCTACTGGCCATCTTGCCCTCCACCTCCAGGCACAGCCCGTCCTCGATCTCCCGGATCTTGTAAATGTCGGAGAACATCTCATCGTGGCTGATGAGGTCCCGGTAGATAATCATGATGGTGGCTGAGGGAGGTGGCGGCCACGCAAGCTTAGCAGGAGCCCGGAGCTCAGAGCGAGCGGTGCAGCCTGAGCGGCGCTCGGGGGGAGGGGGGAGCGGGCGGAAAAAGCGCCAATTCTCTACTACACATTGGGATTAAAGAGTAAAAATGCCAGGATGGTGCTATTAGGAATAAGAAGTCTCCTTTGAGGATAACTGATTTAGGCTTCTCACTGAAAACGGAAGTTGTAGTATGAAGGATTAATGTGTACACAGCAAAAGCTCTGTGTCTTTCTGGCTTGTGTCACTAGTTACCCTCACAGGCAGACTGTCCACACCTGAGAACATGAGTACATGGTGAGAATGAAGGTCAGGTGGAGAAATTTCTGTCAGAAAATCCCTGTGCATTGATAGGAACGACCCATGCTCCCTCTTGTTCCATTTATCTCTTGTCTGGGCTGCTTTAAGCTCCAGGCCTGGCCAATAGGTTCAGGACAGTGGTGCTAGACAGGGCTGGACAAGAGCTAAGTGAGGAAGTGTTGATTATGCCTGGGATTGTGTTAATAAGGAGAGCGTAGCCCAAATATCTTGCACGGAGGAAATTTCTTTGTCCAAAGGGAGTTCTGTTTCATCTTGCTAAGTCCCTTGATTCTGGTACTTTTTGGTGTGTTTGCTTTTCTATCCTTTAAGAATTTGATCAAATATTAATACTGCATCTCTAGGCAAATCAATTCTACTTCAAGGTGAATATTATAGTGATTACTGGTATACAGCCTAGGTAGGGGTTTACATGTTAAGAACAAGAGAAAAAACTCAGCACTATAGGTGGGGTTAATTGTGTAAAAGACAAAAATTAAAGAAAGGAGAGAGAAGTTTCAGAGCCTGAGGATTTGGAATCTATGCTAATACAACAAGGATTTCTGATTGAGCCTGTGTTCACAACAGTGACACAGTATGGCAGAGTTTGGTCCATTGATAATTATTATTTAATGTATGTATAGGGTCTCAAAACACAGCTCTGGCTCATAGGGATCCTCCTTTCTTCAGCCTGCACAGTGTTGGGATCACAGGTATGTGTCACCATGCCTGCTCTCAGTGGCCAGTTCAGTGTGCCCAGGGGTGGGCTGGCATGGACAGTGGTGCCGAGGATCAAACCCTGGTCCCTGTACTTGCCTAAGTAGGTGCTTAGTCTCATTGTCTCATTGGCCCTTCCACTGATAATTAACTGGAAGCTTTTGATGACTCAAACTGGAGGTGCCCTGGACCACTGATGAACCATTTTTCTTAACCCAACCAGTATTTTCTCCCATTGTTGAATTTCTGATCGCTTTGCCTGTTGTGTTCTTCCTACTTGTAGGAATATCTTCTTTGCACAGGTAGAGCCCCACGTTAGAGATTTTGAAGGAACTAAGACATTTTACTAAGAGTTTGATGAGTTTCTTATTTGACCTAGGGTACCAGATATAGATAAGGTGACCAGCTAAAATGACCCAAAGTAAATATAACATAGCTAATAAAAAATTTACACTATCTCTTAGGAAAAAAAGTGGATATTTTAGTTTGAAAGTTCATGACTAGATATAATGACCTCTCATTGAGATCAGTTGTATCTATAAAATGTGAATCAAGGTGGGTATAGTGGTGCAAATTTATAATCCCAGCACTCAAAGCTAAGGGAGGAGGGTAGCCACAAGTTCAAGGTCAGACTTGGCCACATTGTGAGTTCAAGGCCAGTTTGAACTATGTCTTGGTTCCCTGTCTCAAAAACAAAAAATAAAAAAAGAAGGTGATTCTGTTTGATGATCCCCCCTGTGTGTTCTCAGACATAGTTCTAAGGGTTCACCATGTATCCTCAAAAGTTTGAGATCCTTTATCCAGGACATGGCTTTGACTGTTGAATGCTTATGCCAATTAGCTTAGTCTTGGGATAGAAGGGAAGAATTTAAGAAAGAAAGTGAAGAGAAGGCCTTTTCCTCTTCACAGCAACAACCATTAAGATTCTAGTTTTGAGATTATAAGCATCCATATTTTCCATGTTTGCCCAAGTTTTTCTTTTTTCATTTTTTTCCCCTTTGCATTGGAGAGAAGTATGTACTTTTGTTTCATGGACTTAGCTTAAGAAATCTGCTAGATCTATGATGATAGTATGGTAATTGGTAGAAAAATATTTTGTATGTGATAGATTTTTGGAAAAATTGGATATGACAATCTATTTTGACAAGTGTTTCCTGAGCCTGTGCTATAGTTGCAGTATTATTTGTATGTTAGGTCTGAGAGAATCACAAGGGTAAAAATACAAAGCCCTACACTTAAGATATTATAGTCAGATTCACCTTCTTTGCAGCTATCTGGTACTATTTCAAACATACTTTATAATTGGTGGATATAAACAGAGTGGAAAATGTGGTTGTAAACGAATGAATTTCAAACCCATAAGGAGTATTGATTTGTTATTCTTGAAGCTTCTGTGGCTTAAAGAAAAACTTCTCAGGCCATCTGGGAAAGCTTTAGAGATTCCAAATATTTTTCGTAAGATTGGTAATGGAGCATATATAATAAAGCCATTGGCTGGCTCTTGGCCCCAGATCCTAGGACTAATTCCAAGATGAGATTTTCCAAGGGAGAGTTGCTTTTTTATTGTTCATTGGATCCCTTTGGGTCACATGTATATATGTTAATGAGATAACTCTTGTTGGACTCCTAGTCAGTTTATGCAAATGAGATGATTCAAAAGGGTGGGAGGACAGGACAGCCATGTGGCTAGAGGAGTGGGGTTTTTAAGTCTGGTGACCTCTGAGCAGGGCAGGAGCTGGACAGTGTGTTCAAGCTTGTGGCTAATTATTCATTCATGCCTATGTTAAGAAACTCTGAAAAAAAAAAAAAAAAACCCTCTGAGATGAACCTTCTTTAGTTGAGAAAACTTTAACACAGATCAGTGTGCTAGGAGGGCATTGTGTCCTAGTGCCACAGGGAGAGAACATGGACATTTCACAGTTGATCTCTCCCAGACCTTGCTCTGTGCCCTCCTTTTGGCTGGTTCTGATTTGTATTCTTGTTCTAAATAAAACTAGAATCCTAAGTACACTATTTTCCTGAGATCTGTAAGTTATTCTCACAAGCTATTTGAACAGAAGCAATAGCAACAACCCTTTGACTTGTAGTCAGCTCATAGGAAATGAGGTTTATGTGAAAATTTCAAACTCTGAAATGAGCTCCATCTCGTTTGATGACTGCATTTTTAATTTTGAATTTGGTAAACACAGTGCATAAGAATACTTTTAGATTTTTTTTTTTTTGTGAAATACAAAAGTGGAAATTAGGTCCTTTAGCTGTCTCTTTGAATCAGCATAAGCATTTTTGTTCTGTCTAAAATCCTTTTCTTCTTTTTCATCTTTCTTTCTTCTTTCTTTCTTCTTTCTTCTTTCTTTTTTCTTTCTTTCTTTCTTTCTTTCTTTCTTTCTTTCTTTCTTTCTTTCTTTCTTTCTTTCTTTCCTTCCCTTCCTTCCATCCTTTCTTCTTCTTCTTCTTCTTCTTCTTCTTCTTCTTCTTCTTCTTCTTCTTCTTCTTCTTCTTCTTCTTCTTCTCTCCCTTCTTT
>NW_004524629.1:8771485-8790523 GCF_000260255.1 Octodon degus
TCCTTTCTTCTTCTTCTTCTTCTTCTTCTTCTTCTTCTTCTTCTTCTTCTTCTTCTTCTTCTTCTTCTTCTTCTTCTTCTTCTTCTTCTTCTTCTTCCTTCCTTCTTTCCTTCCTTTCTCCCTTCTTTCCTTTCTTTCTTTTTCTTTTTTTCCTTCCTGAGAATAGCACTTAAACTTTGAGCCTTTAAAGTATATTCTCAGCCTGTTTTCATTTTTATTTTGAGTCAAGTTCTCACTAAGTTACCAAGTTGCCCAGAGATTGCTTGCAGCTTTGGCCCTCTTGCTTCAGCCTCCTCAAGTGTGGGGTGTAGGGTGTGCACCCCAGCAGAGGGCACACGAGTTCTCACTCCCTCAGCTCCTCCCCTAATTGCTTAATATGTGACCAGACACTCTTGTCCCTTGTACTGTTTAATTAGCTGACATCAGTCTTTTCACTCCTAACTCCCTTATTTTTGATTTTCTCTAGACATGTCTTTTGCATAATGCTTCAGGAATTCTATAGATTCTGGAGACATTTTTTGAAGACAGCAGTGTTCAGAAAAACTAGAAAACTATTATGTTTTTGAAAGTAGAAATAATGGGCAATTTGGAAGATAATTTAGTTCTTCCCGCCCCAGTCACATAAGATCTCATTAAAGATTTCTTGAAGAAACTCCTGTAACAGATACTTTAAGGAACCATGTACCCACCTCCCCATGATTTTGATATTGCATTATAAGGGCTCATTGAGGTTTTCTCTCAGACTTCTTAATGCTTTATCTATAATATTCTACTGAGAATTTGTTTTTATTTCTTATGATTCCTTGAGAAAGAAACTGCATAAAGTACAGTTTGTTATTTCTTTGCTTAAGTGACAACAATTATTACACATAGCTTATTCACTTTTTTTTTCTTCTTCTTTTTTATTTTTTTAACAAAGGATAGAACTCAGGACCTTGTGCTTCCCAGGCAGGCACTTACACTGTTAAACTATATCCCAGAACTTGCTTAGTTTTGTAGATGATACACTGTTAAAAATCTTTCAAATGATTGTTCTGTATTTTTGTCTACCCTTTCATAGGTATTGGATATCACCACTTTCATTCCCAACTCATTCACGAAAGCCTTCTAGAAGCAGGGCTGCAAAACACATGGTCACTGACGTAGGCCAATGCAGACACATCTCCTTTTCACATTTATTTCATTTTGTTTTAAGATCACAGAAGAGCAGAGCATTCATACGTGTAAAGTAACAGAAGAAACAGAATTTAAATACATTTAAGGAAAAGAAAAAAAAAAACCTTTTATTTTATTTTTTTACACACACTGCGCTTTTTATTTTCCTTCACAGAGCTAGTATCCAGGGGGAAAAAATCCACCCAATAAACAGAAATAAAATACTCAATTGAAAAACCAAACCAAAAAATGGTCATGAATTTATATCATCAAGGGAAGATCAGTTCATGTCTACAGGGCTGAAAAAAGAAATATATTTATATATATTTATATGTATATAACATTGTTAATATGGAGAATTCTAACCAAGAGCAGGATTTGTACACCTTCAGTAGAGCAGTGAGAAGGCGGGTGAAGCAGTGGTGGGAAGAGGCTGGAGGTGAAGGTGATTCTCCTTGGCTTCTCTCCCCAGTGGTTCTCTCCCGTAAGCCTCCCCACTCCCAGTAAATACACAGCGGAACCCGGCCACAGTTCACCAGGACAAGTCTTTTATGTTTCCTGGTAAAGAGCAAAGATTTAGGAAAGCGGGCTTATAAAAAGCTCTGGGTAGCTTAGGATCGTTGCTGCGTGCCACAAAGCTATTAGTTCCATGTGTTTTCTTCGTTTGCAAAGAAGCAGAGTTTTAACTGTGCCTGGTACACAGAGAAGGCTTTAGCAGAGAAGGAGTAGCTGTAGGAGTAGATTCAGGAGCACCACCCCAAAACAAGTACCTCTGAAACCACCATGGAAATGTGAAGATTTTCTGTGGACAGGTCATCGCTCACTTGAAGAGAGCTTCATGTGTACTCTGAGCCCTTTGTGTATCTTTATCAGACAAAGCAATGTTAATGTTGGGAAATTGTAAATAAACCCTGATCTCAAAGTCCTTCTGTCCTTCCAGGCAATTCCCAAAAAGACAACTCTGGACTGACACTAAGCTGAGTCTCTGAGTCAGTGTGAGGCAAAAGGACTCCTGTTCAATTTATTCAGAGCAAGGCAGAAAAAAATAAGTTCCCCAGTAACTGCTTCAGAAACCATCTTGTCTGCTTAAATCTCCTCTCAGAGAACTTTCAGTTTTGATTCTGGATTTCACACTAATTCTTACTGTCTACAACTGTGACCACCTCAAATGTGTTTTTGTTATATTTTCCACTTATTTAAATATTATAGACTTTGACTTAAAAAAAAAATGAGGCCTGATTTCTGCTCATCTACTTGCTTGATTTCACAGCCTATAAGTCAAGTTACAGGAAACATGTCTCTCTCAATCAAAATGTATTGTCTTGGCTGTTCATTACAGCTTACCCATTGGAAGCTGCCTGGGACCACATGCTATGGCCATTCGCTCAAGAAAAGGACACACTTTCACTATAATGAGGCGCTCTGTCCAGAATGAGAAAAAACAAACAAACTACAACAACAAAAAACCCTTGATGTTCTTCTCATATGCACAACTTTCACATTTATTATAAGCATAATGCCAAACCTGGCTAGTTTCCTTCTTATGAAAGGTCATTAGGATGTAGTTCAAGAGTTAGATTTTGTAGGATTGTAAGCAAAAATAGCCCCAGCTATTTCAAAGCTATAATCTTAGCTTTTGAAATAGAGATGATGGAGTGATGATTCTGAGATAAGACTGGAGATGACAAACAGCTGCTTGGAATAGGTGGGCACAGCAACAAGTGAGCATTCAATTCTTATTTAGAATCAGTGTCAAGAGGCAAAAGAGGTTTAGAAATGTCATAAAGTTTCTCACTTTCAGGATGCGGAAGCCAAGAATGAGGAAATTTAAGTATCTCGCCAGTGGCATGTAGACAGATGTCTGTGTTCAGGGACAGGCTTACAAACAACTTTTTCTGACTTCCGGTCAAATACAACTTCCACTTCACTTTAAAGTATCTTTTAGAAAGAGGAGCACAATTTTAAATCTACTGTTAATGTGGCCTGAATTTATTTCTAGAATAGTCCTTGTAAAAAGACTTTCATCTTTGAAAGTCCTATCTTTGATATCTGTACAAGTTGTTCAGATTACAGGGTATTAAATCCATCTTCCTTGCTGAAAGAAAAGAGATACAGAGAGATAGATTGCTGGAATGAAAACAAAATCTTGAGTTTCATTTGATGACATTTGATGTATATTTTCACATCAGGATGTGTCATGCCTGCGATTCTTCCAGTTGAAAGGATTCTTCCTCTTATTTGTAAAATGTGGTATAAAGGTATAGAAACCTATATCAAAATAGAAAGTAGTACTACTACTACTTTCTTTGCTTTTTTTTTTAAAGAAAAAGTTATTTTTATAAGATAGCTCAGCAAGATATTTCTTAAGGATATAATATAACTCTTATATCCTGCAATATTTTAGAATTAAGATGACAGGCTTTCTCAATGCTTTTGTTGAATTTTTTAAATTGGGAAACGAAAGTGAAGTATGCTTTTCCTATCAGGGTGTAGGTGACTTCTTTGCAGCTACTTAAATAAGATTCTTAGGTGGTGAGGAAGCAATTGTAAGACACTTATAAGTTGTACAACACTTGCAGAACCCTTCAAGCTGTTCCTCTCTATCTCTTTATTCCCCTTGTTTTGAGGTCAAGCAAATGTTGGCAAATTTTAGGAGAATTCCCACCCAAGTCCAGCAGGATCAAGGTGCTCAACCACTTACATGTGACTTGAGCAGGGTGTGAAGCTCAAGGTGCAGCTTTGGGTCTGCCTCCCTTACCTGAGGCAGCCTATGTTCCATTTTGACCTGTGCAATGCTTTGGTTCTTTATTTTTATTTGATCTTTTTTCTTTAAGATTTACAGGTTTAGCTGAATTTGGCCCTGCATGAAAAATGAAGTTTACATAGTTTATATTATGTACATAAACTAGGCATTTACATTGATTTACACATGATTGGTGCCTAATTTATTAATCAGCACGGAGTATGTAAATGTGCTGAAAAGAAATCAAGATTTTAAATAAGTTTTCCACAATATCCATAAACATTCCATGGCTGTAAATGTTAAGCCTAAACCTAATGTTAGCACTAGCTTCTTTGCCAAGAGAAAAGTGATGTGAATTGCTGGGTGAAAACAAATTCTTTCTTGAATTTCATTTGGTGACATTTGAACAACATAGCTAAATGCAAATGAGAACGGTTTCCTTCTTTTCTCACCAGAATGCACATAAATGTAAACTCTATTTTGCATTTAGTGAGGTGTTTATAGATATTGTCAACCATGATGGAAAATTTACATCACTGGGGCAAGTTCAGACTTCGGAGGAAAAATATTTTAAGTACTTAAGAAGGGACACTTCCTAAACAGGATATATGTTTCTTAACTGAAGGATTTATCTCGCTACTTTTGTAGTATGTTCATTTGTCTTCTAAGTTTTTATAAATTTTTCACACCAGATATAGCATTGCACTTACATTGTTATAAAAACAAACAGCTACTGGGAGCCAAGTCTAAATCTAGGGTAATGTTTATGAGGATTGAAATAAAAATGAGGACATGGGTATTCTCAATATATACGGTACAGAAACAAATTTCTTTTAAGTAAATACTTACAAAATGGTCAAAATGGGGCTTCATGTATTTCTAAATGAAGCATAGCTCCTTTTTAAAAAATAAACCAAATTCATAACTTCTTCCATTTAAGTTTAAACTGTTATGCTAACCTTTTCTTATATATATATTATTGTAAACATAACACCTGTAAAAACTAAGAAAACACACACACACACACACACACACACACACAAATTTCTTTTCTACAAATAATTCAAAGCCTGCAAAAAAAATGCAAAATTCAAGAAGACGAGCCTTAGACACAGTCAAAGCATAACCAACTCAGAGATGAACATGAGACTCTGGAGCAAGTAGATAAGAACTCCATAGATAATAACTAAGAAAATTCCATGCTGAGGAGTTTTAGTTTTGTGTGCAAAGGAGGTAAGTTTATTTTCAGAGGTGAAACAGATTTTTGTTTCTGTCCTCCAAGAAAGTGAAAATCACAAGTACTTTTGCAAGGTCTCTATTATAGTCCCAGTTGTCTGATTACTTAGTAAAAAAAAAATGTCCATGGCCAGGAAGAAGTCTATCTGAGTTGAAAGACAAAAGCCTGTAGTATAGCTACTCTTTCCTAAGCTTTAAATCTTCTATAATAGAGGGATTTTATGTCTTGAAGCAAGATAAGCTGTTTCTCTAACAAGGCAAAAACTTTTCAATGAATAACTGCAGAAAGAGTATAATTAAATTTCTATAGCTATAAAAGCTAGACGAGTTTTCATCCTTCAGGAAGTGCCCTTGGTCACTCTCCAGGAAGTGTTGCTTCCACTTTTCTCAGCTAAAAGTTAGAACGAAGGAGTTTGTTTTATTAATTGGAGTTTCATTTTGTATACAAAGGGCATGAGAATTATTAGCCAATCATATTATTTGATGCATTCTACTCCTCTCAGTATGTTATTTGTACAAAGTTGATGCTTTTCAGTACTTTGATTGCCAATAGACAAGATTCCTAAAGAACTTTATAACAATACAATGAATTACTTTTATAAGTCTCTTATTTAGAGTTGATATTTTGATGTCAGTTCTCTGAGCTTACATTTGCTCTCAACTTTTATCAAATTACAGTGATTTCCCTAGTCCACAAAGCTTAGAGAATTTCCTTACACTATGAGACTTCTAGGGCCAATATTTTCTTTGAAACAAGAGCAAGAAAAAAAAATTAAAAATCAGAAATTTTTCAAGATATAGGCAAATACCACATTTTAAAATATTTGTTTAATTATGTTTAATATATGGTCCATTATATTAAAACCAAGATAACAAATGATACGGACATGGCCAAGACATTCCTTTCAATGGAGATACTTCTCCCGTAACACTAAGACCTTTTCTTTATGATACAGTGGAGATGATGAGAAGGCCAGGTAGATGAACAAAGCCTGTGGTGTGCCCCGGGGAACCTGTGCCTGGAAGTGACACTAAATGGTATCAGAATTAACTCCTGCTCCTTTTCCCTTCCTAAATCTTTAAATGATTAAGAAAACTCTAAAAGTTTCCATTTAAAGTTCGTAGATGACTCTTCAGTATATGGGGAATGTATGTCATTAAAAGTAATAACCACTTTTTTATACTAAGAAGACTGAACTGTTAGAGAAATCCCTGATTATGAATAAGTTATGGTGCATGGGACTGTGGCACGCCTGCTCTCTATCTTCCTAGCTACCTTCTTGGGTAAAAATTTCTGTCCTGTCTCAGAAACCTGCCATAAATGCTCTTATGTGTCCCAAAGCTCAACTTTTCCTTTATTTCATATCTAAACTGCAAAATTAAAAGAGAAATGTGATAAATTTATAAAACAAGTAATAGAATCCCCTAGAAGAGACTTAAAATGAAGCTTGTATCTTTTGTATTCCTCCTTCATTTCCTCTCATTCTTTCTTCCTTCTTCCCTTCCTTTCTTCTTTTTTTCTCTTCCTGCCTTCTTTCCTTCCTTATTTTATTCCTTCCTTCCTTCTTTTTTTTCTATTTTCTCTCTTTCCAGTTATGAAGTTTCTCATTTCACATCATGTGGTAGCTATTTCTAAGGCTCAAAGACTTGGTGAGCCACCATATTCGGCTCTGTGGGAGTGTATTCGGTTATGACCTCAGCTATACTCCTTTGTCCTTTCATAATCAAATCACTTCCAAAGCTTCCTATAGTCTAATGGTAAGCAGTGGTCAGAGATATCTACATGCAGAGCCAGATCTCTGAAAGACCTAAGAAAATCTTTCAGGTTACGTGGTGATACTAACTTTTATGGTTCTCATATAACTTCTATCTAGATTAATTACAACTTCCCCAGATCTCTTGGTTAAGGAGTTAGCTCATGTCTGTGTTAATATCATGATGACAAGTATAGACGCAAATTTGAATAGAGTAAGGGACGTGACTGTATTGTATTTCTTAGTGGCCTGGCCTAGTACCTCATGAACAATGGTAGTACAGACATCATCAGTGGAACAGAAGGGGTGATGTATGCATCCCAGCATGGTGTTAGCTAGACGCCACTGCAAAGGGGCACAAGAAGTGAGTTCTTTTTTCTTTCTTCAGATTAGTGCTCTAGCAGTATCTACAGAATGTGGGGAAGGACCTTGGGCAACTGTCTATCTCTCTGGTCTTGCTCACACTGTATTTTCTCTGAAAGAGGAAACAGTCTCTGCTCATGGAAATCTACAGGGCAAGTGTAGTGTTATTTGAAGATTAAGGAGAAGACAAAACAGGGCTTTAGCATCTCCATGTGGCTCATCATTCTCATGGAGTTAGTGCTTAAACATTCCCATTTCTGGGGAATTGCTCAGCAGATGCTGTTCATTTCTGCAGTGAAGCAAAGCCCAAGCCTGTTAAAAGCCAGGAAATGTATGAATCCCACAGGCTCACGAAATAAGAGTGAAATCTAAAACTCTCCCAGGTAATTTCATCCACTGACTACTCTGTTCCACTGTTCACTCACCCCATCAGTAGTAGGCACTTTCATTGACAGTGATATTCTGAGTGACTCCTGACTGGGTTCTGAAGATGGGACTAGGAGGAATATGGGGTCCTGCCCTTGGAAGGGGGCACAGCCTGGTTGGAATACACGCTGATGTCATGTGACAGCCATGAGTGGAGGAGGGAGTCTGCTCCTTACCTCCCTCCCCGCCATCTCTCCCAGCAACTCGTTACAGCCGCATCTCACAATTACAATGCAGGACAGTATCTACAGCACAGTGAGTCTATGTACACATGGACCATTCCCTTGGCATGCTTTAGAGAGAGACACACACACTCTCACACACGTACACTCACATGAGAGCGAGAGACTTGAGCACACACGCACAGTGGAAAAACTTAAAATGGCACTTCCTAGCATATGCGGCGTGACAAGTGCCCTGGAGGGCGGTGGGGCGAAGAGAGGTTGGCGGGTGGGCTAAAAGGAACTCTGTAGTGTGAGTGTGGGACGATAGAACACACTGGAAATACAGGGTGATCGCAAAGGTTGGAGAAAGAATGGAGGCAGAGGGCTCTGATAAAGGCTCAACCAAGATTCCATTGATCATCTGAAATGGCTACAAGTCAGCGCAAATGAGAACAGAATAAAGACATTATGGAAATATAAACACCAAAGGCAAGACCTTATATTTTTCCCCACAGATGAAAACAGATGAAGGAGGAAGGATAAATTGTGTGTGTGGGGGGGTTAATATTCACGTTTTTTTTCTTGGTCTTATTTTTACAATGTCCAGATGTCCCTACATGGTGCGGTCTTTACACAGCATTCGTTCGCTTAGTAGAGATATATATAGACATAGCATGGTAGAACATTTCATTTCCCACCCTGAATTATGCTCAATTTTTTATTGATTGACTTTAAATTTGTTTTAAATGTTGGATTTTCTTCATTTTCATATTTTCCCCTTCATTTATAAACACACAATGTTGTGAAATAAACAGTCTCCCCCCATCTTGCACACGTGCTCTCTCTCTCTCTCTCTCTCTTTCTCTCTGTATCCGGTGTGACACATTGTTGTGTGTTTTTTAAATTACTTTTAAATTTTTATTCTATTAACATTTGCTGAGAAGGCAGAGCAGAGATGCTGCCAGCAGCCACAGTGGTACGGCCAGACTGATGGATCCATTTATTCCTCTCACCGACCCAGGTCCTGCGGGAGTGAGAAAGGAGAGAGAAAAGAGAATAGTTATATCCTGATCATTTTTTGCTTCAGAGGACTGTTGACAGGACTCAGGTAAGGGATGGCCAAGTCTTGAGCTCCAGTGTCTGTGCTCTGTGTGCTCTTTAGGAATGGTTCTAAATCTTGTCTAATAATTCTCATTCTGAGGTTTAAGTGTCACAAAGAGCATCACTTATAGGTACACTTCCGAATCTAGAATTACTCTTGCCGGAGCAGCTCCTAAGCTGGCCATCGCCACTGTGGGATGTGCTGTGTGAGGCCAATCGACTCATCTGACCTGCTTTGCCCATGCCTCACCATCAGGCCGGCGCTGGCCCCTGAGGGGTCTTCAGCAGCTCAATGTGAGCTCTTCCTCTCACTTCATCACAGTGCCAATAAGCTGTCTCACCAATCGTGGCTCCTTAGTTTCTTAGAGAAATAGTACTTACCTATTTGTTAATTGGGAAGGCAATTATTAACAAGTAACTTTTGGAGGTGGGTGGCACCTTATCAAGCTAAAAGGTAAGGCAACACATTGTAGATTCTTCAGTGGAAAAATGGGTCATCTTGCTCCAAATCCTCCTCTGCCATTTTAAAAATCAGAAGCCAAATCAACGATGGCATGATAGATGTTAAGAAGGAGGTCCTTAACAGTAACAGTCCTGAGATTTGAACTTACCCAGGCCTGAAGCAGCCACCCTAGTAGGGCCAATGTTGGTTGGACTCACAAGAGCAGAAGCTGTAGGTCAGTCAAGAGCTTGTCGGTTGTATTTTGTTACCTTTTCTCTTTTTTTGTATATACTCCATTAAATTAAAATCAGTGTAGGCACTTTGGTTTTGAGGCTACAGACTTAGATAATGACATTCAAAAAAGAAACTGGCGAACTGTAACTATGGGTTCCTTTGAAGAATTTAGGGCACATATGCAGCTTGTGTGTGTTTGGGTGTCTGTGTGTGTATGTCTGTGTGTAAGTATGATGGCTTACAACTGTAGAGGAGTTTACAGTAACGTGGTATGTGAAAATTTTCATAATCTCTTTAAACACATACCAGTTCAGAGACAGGATAACAGGAGGAAATGTTCAATTCAAGAATGGCCCTAATTTGTGTTTTACGTAATTAATAAAAGAAATAGTGACAGTAACAACACAATAAGCATCTGCCTACTGGGCACTGCTATAAATACAAGCACATACCTGTCCTGAGCTAAGTACATAATTAAACTTGTTTTCCAGTGAAATAGGCACAGAGAGATAAATCCAACTACACCTTTCCCTCACTCATTAGCAGAGAGACTGTGTGCTTGATGTGGAATTTGGCTCCCCAGCCTTTGCTAGCCAGAAGTGAGCAGTGATTCATCAGAAGCCATGGCCATTGACTAAAGGAAACTTGGGTTGGATTAAATCAGTAACAAGCACAAACAAACCTAGAAAGAGATAGTCATTACCTTTATAGAAATGTTTCTGAATAAAATGTTTGGGGCTAGAATGTCTTCTTGGGAATATTAAGAACATGACTCAATAAAACAAAATATGAACTGGCCATTGCTTCTGTAACACACACTCTAAAAATACAAACAGAAGAACTATGAGCAGCATGGTTTCTATGTAGCGTGAGCGTCACCATGCACAGTGGAGACCAGCTACAGCTCTGATTCTGTGGATGACTACGCATTGTGGTGATAATGGTCACTTTAGCTGCTTTCCGTGTGAGCAGGCCCTGGGTGCAGCCCCCCGAACCTGATTAACTCCTTCACTGGGCCCGCATTGCAGGTGTCCCTGGGCTCAGTTCCACGTCCTTCTCCACTATCTCCTTGTCTTCCCCTACAGACATTTTGAACTTTGGGGATCTCAAAGCTCTTAAAAGAAATGTCCCAGGGCTTCTAGTCAGGTGGGTGGAATTCTTTATTTAGCTCCTTATTCCTTTCATTCCTTCATATACATTGCATGACATCAGCTTCTCGGAACATAGTACTAGTGTATCAATGAGACTTTCATAACAAGCAAAGACTACACAAACATTAAGGTCCTACATAGTTAAGGGAAAATGTTGTGTGTTTTACCCCAAGGATAATGTGAAATAAGTCTTCAGATGAGATTGGGCACATTCAGCATGGTGTGGACATAGATTGTCCTCAGAAAATGTCTCTTCCCATAATCTCACTTTTAGCTATAAAATAGTCTAAATTATGTGTCTGACATGCTGGAGCTGAGTAGTATTTGAGGAAGCCTAAAACAAAATCCCAGTCTTATCATTTTATTTGCATGGTAGTCAATACTTAAAAAAACAAAGTATTCATCATTGAAAATACTTTTCTTTCTTTGTATATGCACAAACATGTTCACAGGTAACGTTCTAGTACTCTTGCTAATGCCTGTATACATCTACAAGCACATGAAGAGGGAAAGATCCCAGGTAAATACTCACATGCGATAGCCACACGTAGTTTTAGTATACATGCTACAAAATTAGCTATTACTTTCATATGCTGTAATGGAGACTACCAATATGAGTATGGCAATAATCTTTAATTTTATCTTTAATGATATTACTATATATTTAAAGAGCATGGCGTATATCTCTTAAAGACATCGCCATTTCCATCAACTATTATTTATTAAGTGCTTTCATCTAGCTATTTAAAGTGTTTATGTCACTTGCTCTTGTCGTAATTGATTTTGACTCAATAAATAGACTTCAAAAATACCAGGGTAAATGGGTGATAGTTGGGAAATCACCACAAGTGCGTATGTAATTACAGACGTATACGAGTGCATAGGAGACTACTTCAGTTAATGGCTATTTCAGGGAAGAATAATCAGCAAAATCATTAATTATGTTTTAGTTCATAGTTATGAAATTTCTGCTTATTTATGGAAATGCAAATGATAAATCTTATTTTTTATGCCAGATGGCCAAGCTGAGCAAGTGCTTTCATATACTGACAGATAAAATGAAAGCAAGAGTCTGCAAACATAAATTAGCCTTAAGAATAGATGGGCAAATAAAAATCACAGTTCAAAGCCTTGCTGCATACATGGACCGGCCAGATAGCTCAGGGGACTAAAGCACCTGCTTAGGAGGAGCACAGCGGCCAGGGTTCAATCCCTGGTGTGCCGTGCCGGTCCTGCCCCCGGAGCATGCTGAGACAACAATTGAGACTGGGCGTGGTGGCGTGCAGCTATAATCCCAGCACTTGGGAGGCTGAAAACAGGAGAATCGCTATGAGTCCGATCTACACAGTGAGACCCTGTAGACCCTGTACATTAAAAAAAAATCTTTCTGCATGCTTTCAGATCACAGACAAAAGTCATATC
The DNA here is from genome assembly GCF_000260255.1 of Octodon degus. NCBI lineage: Eukaryota > Metazoa > Chordata > Mammalia > Rodentia > Octodontidae > Octodon > Octodon degus. Next base: position 8,783,677 of record NW_004524629.1, read on the forward strand.
TTGGTATTTACCTGCATTCTGTGTGTGTTACATGTGTGAATATACACAGATAGATGTGGCTTCTCAGAAGTATTCAGTTGACTGTACCATGATCATGATTGTTGTTAAAACAGAAGTTTGGGTTGCTGAAATCAATGAAATACTAACCCAGATGAAAAGGTAGTGGTTGGTGAGTTGAGCCAAGTGTTTAACATTTGACCCTAAGGGGCAAACCTCAGCTACAGGAGACTGTATACCGTGGACCCACACACCAGGCCACTTTCTCATCCCAGCACAGGGTAAAGGAAACTGTAGCAGGCAAATACTTTGTCATGACAAAGTCTTTACAACAGGGCAATGCTTCCAATTAAGGGCAAGATTAAGAAAACATCCTGAAATTGAGGAATATGAGAATCTTTTGGCAAGCCTCTAAACTACAAATATGAGCCAAATGATTAGTCTTTCAGCAACATCTCAAAGAAAGGCAAACATAATTTTTCAGCCCCCCTTTTTCGGCGTCCGTGAGGGATACTCTGCCTGTACTCCTCCTTCAAATGGGGCCAACAGTTCCTGAGTCCTGAGGGCTCCTCCTGTCCTGGGTTTGGGACTGGGTTTGAGCCTTCCTTGTAGCCACTAAGGAATCAAGTTTAGTTATGAGTTTATTCTGGATATAATTCAGCCATAAAAGAAGAAAAGAAAGGCTGAAGGAGTTTTAAAATTTGAATTTTTTTTTTTTTTTAGAATTGTTAGACTAATGGATTAAGTGACAATAAAACGAAATAACAATTTAAAATAATTTGTTAACAAAGAAGATGGTCAGTCTTCATAATCTGCCCAGTATCTCTCTTCTGTATTATCTAGACTTGAGGCCCAAGAAGGCTTCCCTGGGACGAGAAGCCATGTTAAAAGGTGAAAGTGATAAGATTGACTTTGGTGACACCTGCTGGCCACTTTCTGCCAGTACAGCTGCCTTGGGTGACTGAATTGAGGACTGAAGTTTGTAATTGCCATAGGCTAACTCAGATTATTGGAGGGAGTATAATGATGTTTCCACGGAGTATGGGCCTTAAAATTAAATCTGGACTCTTCCAACATTCATCCTCCGTGAAGTGAGACTTGGGTAGAGTGAAGTATTCGCACAGAAGAGTTGGAATCAAGTCTTTCCCGTCAGAACAGTCTTCTGCACATACATTTTAAAATTTTAGGCACATTTCTGGTGACACGAGGGTGCCTATCTTGCCATCACATTAGAACCCCACTGTGTCACACGTAACACTAGCCAGTGAAGATTCATGCCTAATTAATGAAACAGTAATCACAGTGTTGGGGAGAGAAGAAGGGCAGAAGAAGAGTCTGAGTTACTTTCCTTTCATTGCTGAGACAAAATGACGGAAGCCGAAATCAAAGGAGGAGAGGTTACTTAGCTCACAGTCGGTGGAGGTTTCAGTCAGTACTCAGCTGGCTCCAAGGCAGGGTGGGTGGCTCAGGAGAACAGTTCATCCGCAGAAGCAGCAAGAGCAAAAAAGGAGGGAGCAAGCTTCTTGTCCTGCCTTATACTGCGTGCAGGCTACCTGCCCTAAGATGGATGTGACACTCACACCCCCAATCAGAGCACTAGACAGTAAACCAATCTCTAGACTCAACTGCTTCCCAAGAGCCTGCCCTCATGACCGCTGGAGGCTTTTAGGGGACATCACACATGCCATAACGAGAGGACATGCTTTCACGCCCCAAATGATCCGGTCCATTTCCTACTGCTTTCTGTGAGGACTTGCTAGACTTGGCCAAAACAAGGTGCTGGCCCTTTCTTGGGAGGAAGGAAAAAAGGAACATTCTCTATGAAGCTCTTAGAAACCGGTCCTACGGACTAGATCCAACGGAAACAGGTTTTTGCCCTCTATAAAAGATCTCAGTTATTTCATTTCCTTTGGAGACTAAGAAAAGAAACCTTCATGCAAGACAATTTCTCATCAAGTACATAAGCAAGAGGACTCCCATGGGGTGGCGCCTGGCCACACTGGGGCCTCTTTGGTTCTGCACTGGGTGCAGACACTGTGAGAAATTAGCTACGGCACTGTAAAGAGGGATTCTTAATCAGTAATTGCTTTCATTTGCAAGGTCTGTTTTATGAAGTTTGGACAAGGTTATGCTTCTTTGTAGAGAAATTATGTGGCTTTTATGTCTCAGGGCTGCTGCATGAACACGGGAGAGCTGAAGATCATGAAATCCTGTTCCTTACCTGGGTCAGCAGCAGAAGACTGAGGCGTCCAAAGGCCTGGGAATATTAACTGCTCAAATGACTCACTCTAATAGATACTCTGGTCTCCATGCCTAGTCTAGATGTCACTGTCCAGCTATGTATTTATTTTAATAGGTGATGTTACTGTAAAATAAGCCTGATGTCACTTCTGAGAGTCCAGACATTGGGCAGAGAATGTGTCAAAACTGCAGTTCTGCACCGATTAAACAGGGACCCCTGCGATGGGGAAGGTAGGGCTTGGGAAGGGGAGCAGCAAACAGCTTGCTCAGACCCAGACCCAGACCCAGAGTTCTGAAAGTGAAAAACTGTCAAAAGCAATGTAAGACTCGAGGGTTGGATCTGAGGCTTTTGGAAATAAGAGAGTTCATAATTTGGGAACATAATGCTAAATGTATGATGGAAATTATCATTACAGGTTACTGAACTGAAATAAAAAATATAGAAGTCCACAACACATTGCTATGAAGTCTTAATTTTAACATACAGAAGGTAATCATAAATAAAGCCTACCTTTTTGCTTGAAGTGCACGGTGGTACCGATTTCTAAAAAAGAAATATTTAGCAAAATAAAAACAAATGTATATATGCATATATTTTAATCAACTAAGAATTACCATGAAAGTAGACCAGTACTCTCCACCGAAAGGAGACAGAGAAAAGGCAGAAAATGATGTTAGCAGGAAAAGAGACTGCTAAAGGTTGAAGAAGGGAAGATGGAAAGAGACATTTTGGTTGGAACAAATGTGCGACAAGTGCACGGTGTGCTGTGTTATGCATGTGAACTTGAAAATGGAAGGTGAAAGAAATCTGGGCGACCTTCCTAGGTTCCCATCCCTGGGCTGCCATTTGGCCCTTTGTTCACTCCACTTAAGCCACTAGCCTCCCGCTCTCCTTCAAACGAGTGACTCTACTCAAACTCTGTGAACTTTGTTCTTGCTCTCTTGTCTGCGAGAAATCTTCTCCTGGGTCCTGGCTGGCCAAGACTGCATTCAGATTTATGCTGACATGTTCCCAGTTCAGGAGGGAACGTGTCACCCTTTCAGGGGTGGCATTCTCTGTCATTCTCTCTACTTCTTACTAAGCTATGTGGCACCATTCTCTACCTGGAACCACATTAAAATTTACTTAGCTGTCTGCTTGTTTTGTGTACCCCATTGGAGTATACGCTCCCTGAAGGCTGCTGTGGTGTACATTTTGTTAAGCATTGAACATTAGGGCTTAGCTTAGTCCCTGGTATGCAGTAGTTTTCAATGAATGGTGCACAAAAACGAAATGTCAAAGTTAGAAGAGATCACATATTTTAGGTACATAGATATTCTTTTAAGTATTCTTATAAAATAAACTAGCATACTCCTGGCTCTTCAGAAATAAGTAAAATTTCCAGAAGGTACCGCCGTGAGTCTCAGGACAACTTAAGTTTGGCTAAATAATATAGCTCAAGGGGCCATTTGACACTTATTTTTTGACCATCACAACACAGCCCTGCATCCTGAATAACATGACTTCACTAAAGAAGCAGAATAAATGAACCCTTCAGCCAGAGAGAGCCTTGGGAGTTGGGTATTTGGGCACTGTATGGTCCTGCCTGAAATGTGTTCATGTTTTCTTGAGACTGAAGGTAAAGATCAAAATCCTTGGCGTCACCACTGCAGCTCCCCTTGCCACCCCTGCTCCCCAACCTCATCAAACTCTCTTAGCTCACCAGTTTGCCTTTGTGTTTCCTGGTGCCATGGGGCATATGTCCCAGGGCCATCTCATCCAGAAACCTCACTCTGGCTCAGAATTTAGCTTTCGCTTCTGCAAAGAAATCTTCCTTGATCCCCTCGGCACATTAGGACTCTTTATTGCATGCTCTGCTTTTCTTCATAGCACTCATTTCAACACCTGTGCTCATGTCATCGATGCTGTGATTGATACCAGTCTCTTTGGCACTGGACTTTTCATTCCATGGAGACAGGGTCTTTGTCTTTGAGGGACTGCTGTTGTAGCCCAGCCAGTACGGGTATTCTAAGTGTACATTGGCCCAAAACAGAAAAAGAAAAAAGCAGGTAGAAAAAATACATGCCAAGCGTCCTCCTAACCTAAAATGAAAATAGGGGTGGGGGACAGGGGCTATGAGAAACTAAATTCTTTCATCTGGGGCATAGCACAAAGGGCTCAGATATTTGTTCTCAAGATTTGGGGCTGCCCGTGAAGCCCTCTCGTCACAGATGTTAGTTTTCATTTGTCCATCCAAAATAGACCAAAAGGAGTTGTTCTGAAGTGGTGTAATGTATTCCGGGATTCTTATCAAGAAGTGCTCGATTGTCCTCCTGTCTGGTGTCTGAAAATGTTTGGCCACAGTTCAGTGTTAGCAAAATTAGTCCCATCCTGGCTGTCCCTAAGAACTGGTTTCATCTGCAGGTAGGGACAGTTTCTGAGAACTGGCCAGATATGGAAGAGGAGTCGAGCACGAGTGTCCTATGTGTTGAAATTGCCAGGTGAGCCCATGGGGCACTTCTGCACTTAGGTCAGTGAAGGATCTTACGGGCGGCTGCTGAATTAACACATGTATCACACTGCAAGGGCAGACAGAAGAACGTACCAAGGAGTCTCCATTGCCATCAGGGGACAGCCGCCGATCCCGTGCTTACCCTGGAGTGACTCTAGGTCCTTTCGGTGCAGAGAAAACTCGCTGACAACCTTCTCTGCACACCGCCTGATCCAACCGCTGAGCTGCCAAACTGTGTATTAATCACACAGTCACTACTCTCTTTCCTGATATTTGCTCTATCACTTTTTCCTTGCAATTAACATATTACTTTAAAATTTGTTGGAAAGGTACTGGAAGAAGAGTGTCCACTGTATAAGAAGAAGCTGAGGACCAGAGACGTTATACAAACTCAAAAGAAAGAAATGGGACTGAAATTGGGCTCCCAGCTCTACAGCCAGGAGCCAGAACATTATCTCCTGTGCCTAGTATTTTTTTTCTACACGAGCAAGGTGTCTCTAACTGGGATACTTAGTCATGATTGGGATAGTTAAATAACACAATCCTGGGCAGTAAAGCTCTGCTCCAGAGCAAAACATGACTGCTTCGGTCAAGGCTCTCTCTCGGTTCTTCATCATTTAGAATTTATTTGGACCTCTCAGGTCACAGAATGATAGCTTTAGCTAAAGGGGCTTAGATTCTTCACATTCAAGTGAAGCACATTTAGCTTTCCGTGGGTCAGGTCTGGTCCACGGGCTCCCCAGTAGTAATTTCAAGCAATTGTTCAGGCTCCAGGGCAGGCAAGAAGGTCAGGGAAGGTGCTTAAACTAGAAAACAACTCTTGACTTCTTTTATGTTCATATTCACTAAGGTGGGCATAATTAACCTGCCTGTTATAAATTAATCCACATACTGTAGCAGACATGTAATAAGCACTTAATTAAATAAGAGCTGTAGTCGCCAGTTTGGTGGTGGAAATCCTTTCTAGAGAGCATTTCAGTGAAATTTTTATAGAAGGAAAAAGTAGGTATGTTAGCAAATAAGCCGGGGAAATACAGGTCCAAATTTTGATGATAATATAAATTTTAGATATAACTACATAGCAGCAATATGATCAATGATACATGAGAACATTAGGAAATTCTAGGACAGAAAAATGACAGGAAAGTAGACTGGTTGCTCAGGAGAACACTGGCTGCGCTCCAGCAGGAGCCTCGCGCCGGTGTGGGCCGGCCTGAGGCTGCGAATTCTAGACATATGCTAGAGGACAGGCACTCCTCTGCCAAACAAAAGCAAGTTATTAATACATCACCAAATATTTCATTCTCCAAAGAGAATGTCAGAAAAAGGTCATATAGTATTATGTGTATTTTACTGAAGTAAATTAAAACGGCAAGCTATGTTACAAGTTAAAGTTTAGGCAGTCTTCCTATAAATCTACTTCTTTATGAAAATCAGATATTAAAACTTGAAATTCCATGTGTATCTAGGGAAACACCAAGAGTTTTTACTTTATATCTTACATTGTGATTTCCTAGCATTTTTTCCCTACGGAAGTAGAATATTCTCTCGTGACGCAAGAATAATCCCTGTATACAGTTGCGATTCAATCTTTGGAAATTTGGTTAGGTGCTGCCATCTTGTGGCGATTTTAAGATCGGCTCCTGTGTGCTGTCTAAAGGAATTGCCTCTGTCCATGGGGTGGCAATACAGCAAGAAAAACCTTTTTCCAGTTTCACAACAGGCATGAAATGTTACTCTTCAAGAGGGGATATTTCACGGTATAGGAAAAAAAAAAGGGGCCTTTAATAACTGAAATTGATTCTTCCTAGAGGTGTTTTTGATGAAATCTGCATTGCAGATAGTATTATTTGTGTAGGGGTTTCCTGGGCACACTCATTAGGACATACCCGTTTTTGTGTCTCTCATGAAAAATTTCAAATACGTACTGGTCTTGCTTCAGCAAATTCCCTTACAACTACACATGGCAGTCCAGGTTCATTAAAAATAAAATAAAATAAAATAAAACATCTACAGGGCTCCAATGGCTGGAACATCGGGAAATACTAGTGTAGACAACATTCCACACTTTATCCTGCAAACAAAGTGACTTTGCCCCATTCACTTTAATATATATA
>NW_004524629.1:8790780-8795899 GCF_000260255.1 Octodon degus
TCCAATGTTTAGCTCTTCTGATTAGATGGTAAACAAAACAAACCAAAACAAAACACTTGGGAAAGAATGTAACACTAAACACTAGGAAAGGCAAGTATCTTGGCAAGTATTTATGCCAACCTTCTTTGGCCTTTCAGTACCTGTGTTCAACTGTATAAGACAGACATGCACCATCACCCCTCCCCCCAAAAAAAGAGTCCACCTCTCTTGTTGGACTATGTATGTCCAACAAGACATACATATCTGAGTGGATGAATGAATGAATGCGTAAATCCCTCAGGAGCCTAGTTACAGCTTCAGAGGCTGGGGATTGTACTCTCTTCTTGGTACCACGGAGCCTTAACCCCAAGGCAGGTCTGTTGCTGAGAATTCAGTCTTCTACCAGCACCTCCCAAGTCCAGGGAGATAGAAAATATTCTGGAGGGCTGGGCTTTTTTTAAGAATGTCCTTATGCCTAGTGAGCACTGAAAAATAAACCAATAAAAATGCCAGACTCTTTTGTTCAAAGGTCAAAAATGCATTTTTTTTCTTATGTCTCACTCTTTCAAAATTATGTTTGAAAAAATCCAATATGCTTCCTTAAAAACTCCAAACTTAGAGTTTGGGAACTCCTCTTAGCAAATTTTTGTAATTTTGTTAATGGAAAATTTTGGTGTCTTGATTCCTTCCAGTTCTGTCTGGGCTTATACGTGGGGGTACAACAAACCCATAAGGAGACAGATTTTCTGTGGTTTAACCCTGGACTCAGTCAAAAGGGGGGTGTCTCTAACACCTTTTTAAGCATTACATTCCCATTCACATGCGGATGTGTAGAATCTGGGTTTGATTTGTTTGCACAGTTGTTCTAATTCCAGAATGTTTATTTGGACATAAAGTTTTCTTTGCTTGCTTGCCACAGCTATTTGGATAAGGATGTTTTCTCTTTGTGTGTGTTACAGCACTGTAAAGCCAGTCTCCTGACATACTGCAAGTTTGAAAATGATGTATGATGGGATTTAATGTATTGAGTGGCATTTTTCCCCAGGACAGAGTCAGGAAACATATGTGTTTTCAGGGCACATAGAGTCCAAAATCAATAGAGATGCCATTCTTCAGTTGTGTGGACATTGGGAAAGAGAAATGGGGTTGAACCCGTAAGACAATAAAAAGCAACAAAAGGAGATTTGACCTGTTGCATTTACTCCCTTGTTGATGTTCAGGAACCTACACTGAATATTTGTAAGGTTGCTCCATGGAAATTCATGGATTTTGTCCTCTGAATTTTTTTTTTTTGGCCAATTTTGAAAAATAAAACCTTTATTACTACAGAGGCTTAAAAGACAGACATTTTTATTAATTCAATTTCCAAAGCCACACTTTGAAAGTTATTAATTTCTTTCTCATGGGTTTCTCCTCTCTACTCAGAGGCTTTAGGGATTAGTAGCTTCTACTTACAGCTATGATTATTTTTTCTTTTGCCATGGAAAAAGATATGCCCTGTGATTCCTATTTGACTTCATCTCATGTATGATATTCATTTTGTATAAAACCTAATGTCTAATATTTCTAGAATAATAATCTCCAGAAATCACAGTATATCATTCTGGCTCTAGTTAGGGGCTAAAAGTGTCAAAACAGAAACAGATCTGAATCTCGACCTAAGGTTATTTATCTCACCTTCATTCACAGGAATAACTAAGATACCATATCATGCTAGCTAAGAAAAGTATGAAATAGGGATGGCCAAATTGCTCAGTGGACTAACACACCTGCTTTGGCAGATGCTGGGCCTGGGAGTTCCATCCCCTGGCCTGCTGTGCTGGCCCTGCCCTACAGGGCACACTGAGAGGGCAATTGAGACTGGGTGTGCCTAGAATCCCAGAACTTGGGAGGCTGAAAACAAGACAATCACTACGAGTCTGATCTATGCAGTGAGATGCTGTAGACCTTGTCCTAAAAAAAATTTAAAAAAAAAGAAAAGAAAAGTAAGAAATAGTAGAAAATCATTAGTATTTGGGAAAAGAAGTCAGCTTCTCCTAACTAGATTTGGGCCAAGAAGGAGTGATACACTTTGCTTGCAGATGTCAACAAAGGCTTGCCCTCACACAGAAGACTAGGGGCCAAGATGGACTTCACTGGCCAACATTGTTCAGGAGTGAACAATGACCTAGACAGTTGTTGACTTCTCAGAATATTGCAGCCCCGGACATAGGAAGCTCCTTGTTGAATTGGGAATGAAAGAACCCAAGCTAAAATTAATGTTGGCCTAACTTCTTAATCAAATGTGAGTAAAACAGATGAACCTTACTCCTTCCCACTGGTTGCATGACCAAACTATTATAACCAAATGTTCTAAAGTGACTAGAGTTTTAAAATTCTAAAAAATAAAAATTTATTCTGTTAAAAACATCTGCAGAGGAAAAGATATGTATATTATACTCCAATTTAGAGAGAGAGCAAAAGTACTCCCATGTCTTCAGGACTACAACTGGGAATCCCAGACGTGACACAGGGGAGCCCCCTGTGTGAGCCAGAGAGCGCGAGCTCAGGAGGCCCTGCCTCTGCTGTGGCTCTCAGCATGTCATAGAAATGCCTCGGAGAGGGTGGAAGGTCACACGGTGCACTAACAGCTCACACGTCCAGCATGACATTCATCTATGTTGTATTAATGATGTCATCTCTGGGGACAGAGATTACATATGAGCTTTCTTTTCTTTTTCTTTTTTTCTTAGGGAAGGGTCTATAGAGTGCTCAGGGTCTCACTACTAGATCGGATCTAGATCATAGTGATCTGCCTGTTTACAGCCTCCCAAGATCTAGGATTATAGGTGTGCGCCACCACGCCCAGTCTCAATTGCAGTGTTAGGGCGCCCCGGGGATGGTGCCTGCACGGCAGGCCCAGGGATCGAACTCCAAGCCCTTATTTTCTTTTTTAAAAAATTTTATATAGTTTCAAATTCTTCCATAATGAGAATACATTATATTTATTTCCAGAATAGAAGACTATGAAAACAAGTCAATACATTTTAAAGAACCTTCTAAGTCCAGGGAAAAGAAACTCATTCATTTCTGATTATCTGGCATTGGGTTGACACATTCTGAGGATACTGATCCCCTTTCATATTTTAGTTACTGATGTCATAGAGTAGAGGAAGAGAGGGGCCAGCGAGATAGCTCCATGGTCTAAATCACTTGCTTAGACAAGCTTAGGCAGGTGGAGGGGACACGGTTTGATCCTGAGCACCACTTGCAGGCCAGCCTTGCTCTCAAGGTGGGCTGAGCCAGGCCAAAAAAAGAAAAAGAAAAAAAGGGAGAGAAGTTAAGATGGATGACATCTAATTTCAGTAAGGAAAATGATTCTAGCATGGAACAGCAGTACAATAAAAGATATTAGATAGCTTCAGGAGGTCCTCGTGGTCGTAGGCTTGATGCATTGCTTCGTTGTCTGGTAGAGTATGGCAGGTGCATGATTTGACTGTAACTGCTATAGATTTGGTTCAGGGGCACTATGCATTGCTACAGAAAATGCCATATCACTGTGCACTGTCAGCCTAAAGAGACGACTTCATGAAGTCTCTTATACCAAGTCAGCTTTCTCAAATCCTGTAAGTTTCTTATTCAGCCTGAGAGGTTTAATTTTTAATAATCAATGAATTAAAATGTTTGAGAATGCCCAAGGGGTTAAGTTTAATAAAAAAGATTTCTCTGGGCTATGCTGTCTAAAAGTACATATAAAATTAGGAAAACTCTTGAAGTAAATTCATTGGAAGCAGGTGTCAGTACTGCACACAGGGCTGAACGTGTGGTTTTTTTGGAAATAAGGAACAAGCATGCCTTCCCTTGTGCCTGGAATGCACCTGTTGTGCTGCTCCCTACAATCTTTCGTCTCTCGCTGCTATTAAGAAACCAATGAACTCCTTTAGTTCAGAACTAACTCCTAGGGCTGGCAAAGTAGCTCAGCAGCGGACTAAGCACCCACTTAGGCAAGCACAAGGACCAGGGTTTGATCCCCAGCACCACATACCTTTTAGGCCTGGGGCATGCTGACCTGGCCACTGAGTCTGGGTGTGGTGGCCCACTCCTGTAATTCTAGGGCTGAGAGGCTCAAAACAAGAGGAGCACTATGAGTTCAAGCTGCAAATCTGAGCTGCAGAATAAGACTCTGTACCAAATATGTGAATTAAAACAAAACAAAACAAAACAAAACAAAACAAAAAACTAACTCCTAGCCACAAACCCATTTAATTGTTGATTTGACTCAGAGTGTAGATTATATTTTCTGTAATACATTCTATGTGTATTTTAAATCCTTTTGCAATTTCATCAACTTCACTAGCTAAGAAACGAACACAGTTTTGGAAAGGTTTCTAGGGGTTTTGGGGGATTTTTAGGAGGATGGTAACTCCATACTTTCTATTTCTGAGCTCTAATTTGTGAATTTCTGATCTATTGAAAAATACATTCTAGATTTAAAATTCTAAGGGATTCAAGACCATCTTTAATCCATGTAATGTGAGTTTTCATTTTATATGCTAGGAAATCAAAAACATTCAAATACCATGAAATGAGGTAACTGGCCTGAGGAGTTTGAATGCAGAGATAATAAGAGAATTTGTGAGATTTCCTGGGGTTTTAAAGCTCCTGGAAATAAGAAGATAAGGGATTAAAGGATGTTCATGTACTCTGAGTTACCTTGGCCCTACCTTGGGAAAGGTAGTTCTGCTTGGGGCACTTTGCAGCCCTTTTATTCCTCAGAGTTCCAGGATGTCTCCACAACAAGTCCTGTTTACCTACAACTCTCACTGTGTCATTGACTTCAGGTGCCACACTGCAGCCCAGTGCTGCTGCAACTCTCTGAAAATACAGACAGGGCCTCACGGTGTGACCAGTCCTACACCTGAAATGAATGCTGCTCTGAAACCTCTCTGTTGAAAGGCTTTGAGTTTTTCCAAGTTGTCCACTAGAAAACAGATTGTGAGGACACTCTGGAAAATCATCCTTCAGCCCTTAGCAATGCTGCTTACCACACAGTACACGCTGGTGCATGGCTGTTCCAATGAAGCTAACAAGTGCTCTCCCGCTCCTCAGTTCTCTCTCTCTCTCTCTCTCTCTCTCTCTCTCTCTCTCTCTCTCTCTCTCT
>NW_004524629.1:8796194-8829657 GCF_000260255.1 Octodon degus
TCCCTCTACCTCCTCCCTCCCTTCCTCCATTTTTTCCTTCTTTCTTTCCTTCTTCCTTCTTTTTCCTTCCTTCCTTCCTTCCTTCCTTCCTTCCTTCCTTCCTTCCTTCCTTCCTTCCTTCTTTTCTCTCTCTTCTCCGTTTGATCAACAGACCAGATACAAAACAAGTAAGAAATAAGGTAAATTTCCCTATAGTTTAAAAGTTGCTCTATTTTATATTGGATCTCTATCAGTGAAGCTCTTTCTGGATTACAGACTTTGTATGCATTAGAATTTTCTACTCTCCTCTGTCCTTTCTTTCTTTTCTTTCTTTCTTTCTTTCTTTCTTTCTTTCTTTCTTTCTTTCTTTCTTTCTTTCTTTCTTTCTTGGAAATCCACTTTCTGCTGCAATTCCTCATGATCAGCCCAGCCTAGCTAGCTAACTCCCTGCTCTGTTTTCCCCAAACAGCTTGTGAGTACCTTTAAAGGGATTTAACAAAGTTTATTGGATTATTTAATCTCCTTCATCATGAACTTTTCCATATGGCCTGTACTCTTCTAACACAGAAGCTAAACCTGGCTTGTTCTCCAATATCATCCCTAAAATGCAGATCATAGTAAATTATAGAAAAAATCTCTTTGACTAAATGACAGGTGTCCTCAAAATGTTGGTCACTGCCGAATAAACTTCACTTGTGCCAAAAACTACTCTGAACTTCCATGAAGAATGTAGGATTTTTTCCTTGTGTTCCTAATGATTAGATCTCATAAAGAAAAGAAGACAGGAATTCTAAAAGAAACTACAAAGCACAGGCAAAGGCAAGTGGAGAGTACACCTAAGGAGGCACATTGTGAATGATTCCAAATGTGAAGATGAAAGCCTGAGGGACCCACTGTCAGTGGAAAAAATCGCTGTCTTCCTCAGCACAATCGCTCTTGTCAGTTTTCACTGACAAACTTACCTGTGTTCTGGAAATCTAGGCAGAAGAATAAAAACTCATCCCTAACTCTAAAGGCAAGTTACCACTTGATTTCTGTTGTCCAAACAACCCCTGCTTCCCCTGTGTTATGATACAGTAAACAAAATCTGCACATCTAATTGATAAAGCACCGCAGAATGCACAAGCGGTTCTCTAACACAGAACATGGCTGGGGATGCTTGGAGCCATCTGGGCTGGTGAGCACGGAGTGCACGCAGAGAAAAGTGAGGCACACAGTGATCTCCTACTGTTGTTGCTGCCTGTGTACCCCTAGCCTCAGCCTACTTCTCTTGTCCCAAACAGTATCCTTTTTTTAGTTTTACAGTTGGAAAGGTTACACTGAATGTGTTTGCACTTATAAATGTAAGGTTTATGAGGTGGGAGATTAAATCAGAACCTTTACTTGAGCAAGGGGCAGATAAAAAGTAGACCGGACTGATGCTATGGATGAATAGTGAAGGTCACATGTTAGAGGTGTTGTCTGGGCATGAGATGCATATGGGTCTTACAGAGATGGGGACCATGTTCCTTGAAGGTCAGCACAGTGCTAAGCATAGTAGTGCAGTGCTGTGGCGGTGCTTGGCTCCCCAGCGTCCAATTAAGAAGCATGATAAATAGCTTGTAAGCTCTATCCTCCCACTAATTTGTGGTGGGTATAAGATGACAATTCTCAGCAGAATCCTACTGAGTCATCTGCTAGTTGGTAGGACCACCGAACACCTTAAATTGGAATTGCCATCTTATTATGTCATGCTGTGCTCCTACTTGGCAGGTGTGTTTCCTCACAGCAGTGTGCATGGGGAGATGTAGGGTGGGACTGTTTCCATTGATTTCCCCCCCACTGAGGTGCTTGGTTCACTTAGTACTTACAAAGAGCTTGTGAAGATAAAAGACCATCCTGAGGACAGACTGACCGAGGACAGGGAAGTTGTTACTAAGGTTAATTTGTATCTTGCCTCTTCAAAAGTCAGTTATTCACTTCATATAAAAGAGACAGCGGCTTCTTGGTGTTTGCATGACAGAATAGCCACTGTTTAGAAGTGAATGCAAATACTATCAAAAGTTTATCTTTGTTAGAAGGATGTAAAGGAGTACATGTACCTGGAATACCAGGAGAGTAAGAAAAGGAAGGAAAAGAAAAAGGACATGAAGAACTGTATCAGTAATAAAAACTAAAATGGCGGAGAAAGAGGGAGCCAAGGCACAAACAAAAATTAAAAATTATATTTTGGGGGATAGGATATCATGTTTGACAGGGCCTGGGTCTGTACTGGTGATTTAAGATAAATGCATTTGTTTTAACTCTTAAGTAGTACAGCTTCCTCTAAGGAGTCTACTTTCATACTGACCTTGAACCTAGAGCTAAGCTAGTAAAGAAAGGATTCGCTTCCAAGGATTCGCTTCCTGGTTACACCTAGCAGTGCCTCTCAGGCAGCTGCAAGCCTTAAGCTAAATGTCACATGACACAAACACAGAGGGGAGTTCCTAGGGTGCTGTACTCTGAATACTACAAGGAGTGTCCATCCGCCTTTTCTGTCCACTCTAGATTCCAGCCTTGCCACCCTCTGGGGCAGTGTGCCAACATTTTTCACTGCAGATCTCACTGAGCTCTTCTTAGGCAGCTTTATTCTTTTTAATTAAAAAGAGAAGACTGCCAATTACTTAAACTTAATCCCCAAATGTAATTGTTACTTTGAAAGATTTTTTTTTCCCAAAAAGCTCATAGAGGAGTAATATTTCCATCAAATTAAAATTTAGTGGAAGCTTGAATTTTTGAAAAAAAAAAGTATTCATTTTCAAATCCACACTGGCTCTAGAAATCGAAATAGCACACAGCAGGGCAGAAACACAGGGAGGTCACCAGGAAGGGCTGTCTGAGGTAGACAGATGCAGTATGGGAAAACTGGAAAAGGCATCAGTAGAGTCCTAGTGCTAAAAATTTTCCTGCCTGTAAATTGGTGCTATACGATTTTTAGCTCTTTAGCTTGAAACTAAATGTAAATTCAGAGAGGAATAACACTTCTGAGCCTCTGTTGGACATTTATAACAGTCTAAATAAGTTTCAGGTAGATTGTTCAAGTGCTTTTAACAAAAATAGTCTGAGAAACAGAGTAGAAGAAAAAAGAGTAGAAAGGTGGGAAGAGGTGGGAAGCAGAAATCGGAATAAGACCTCACAGACTACAGTTGGGCCTAAATCACTGAACTGACAATGAATGAATCTTTGGTTCTATGCTGGTAGAACTATAACAGCAGGCTTCTCTTATTAAAGAAAATCAGGAGCAAGTCTGTTGTTTCCAGTGAAAGAGCCAAGGGATCAGGTACTGAGAACTCTTATTTTGACATGTATTAGTCAGGGCTAATTGGGTCACTGTTATTTTGCTGGACATGGCTGCGTAAATGTTATCAGTAGAAACAAGACCCTTGTTTCTGCCATCCAATAGGAAAGGACAGGGGGCTTTAAATCTGAATCCTTTCCTGGAATTCACTTTATACTCTTGACCAGCAAAAGGGACAGGTTTGCTAGGTTGATGACTTTGGATTAGCATGACATGCAGTAATGTACACAATGGTATTCACTGGAATGGAACATGAACTGACCCTCTGTACAGAGTTGTTCATGTGAGCAGCTTCCTTATGTGCTGTGTTACAATACTGGCTACAAATAATGAAAAATCAAAATCTTTTTTTTTCTTTTTTGAGGGAGGGTCTCACTAAGTAGTTCAGGCTGGCCTTAAACTCATTATGTAGTCTTGCCTGGACTTAAACGAATGCAACCCTTAGCCTCCCAAGCTAAGGGATCACAGGTGTAAGACACCATGCCCTTTTGAAAAATCTTTTTTATTTGGTTTTACAATGCTTCCATTTTGAAGCTTCTTAAGTGAAACATTTCAGACATTCCCAGAATCCATAATACATCAAACTATATTGAAGATATACTGAAATCACTTCCCCTTAATGTCCCTGCAATACAACACAGGTATACCTCTAAATATAATACTTTTAAAAATTATGGGAAATATGTGTATGTGAACGTGATCATTTTAATTCCAATGTGCTTTTTTTCTAGGAGCTTGAAACTCTTTTGTATGTCATTTAAAATATACTTTGAGCTTGTGGGCATGAAAAATGTAATTTCTTTCCCATTTCACAGTTGGAAAAACTGAATTACAGAGAACAATGCTAGTAATTATCTATGATTAATAGTGGTGTATATGTAAATCAGCTTGAATAAGTGTGTGAAATTAGATGTGCCAATGCCAGATAGCTCTGCTCATGTTTTTTGAAAAGATGAATATTTTCATATAAATCTCTACATGAGTATGGCATACATCTCTCTGTGTCTGAGCATTTCTGAAAATGAATTCCGTAAAATTGTATAGATATTAAGGTAACTATTATGCATCATAAGAATCATAATATGTAAAATAAATTTTATGACTTTAACATTCATCAAATACATAGCTATGGAATATTATGAATACATACATAATGGTTACTTATAATGTACTGTAGATTTATATATATATGATATAGCTGCCTGGACATGTGTAGTACTGTAGGAGATTGAAATACAGGTACACTTTACTCTTTGAAATTTGTGCAGAAAATTGCATATTATTTTCTAAGGTTTATAGGAATTAATTGAATTAATATGTGCAAAAGAGTTCAGGGTTTTAGTGGTATATGAAAAGCCCCTTACTTATTGTGATTAATTGTTAATGTTATCATTGTTGGACAAGTTGACCCTACAGTTATATTAAGGAGCTGAAGGGAGACATTTTCTCGTTGATTTCCAGGATTGTATCCAAATACAGGGCCTGTTCTGTGACCGCAGGGGCCATATCTAGGGAATTCTCCCCAGTCTTGCTTCTAGTGCCTTGAAGTTTGGCCTTCTCTGATTGCTTTAATGCCAAGCCTGGCTGCAAGGACACTGGTCTTCCTTTGGGAGGAAACAGAATGACTTCAGATTTATAAAATCTGGCTTGTCTGTGAGTTAGACTTTAAAAAAGAAATAACTTTAATTTGGGGAGGTTTTGTTTTTCGAGAGAAAGCTTTAGACAGCTGTATTAATCATGCAAACCCAGCCATGTGCAATGTGTTTTATCAATGGAAAAGCAGGGGCTGAAGGGCAAGCAGCTGTGCGCAAACCCAGCGCAGTGCCTGAACCTGCGAGATAATCTCCGCGCTCTCCAGCCCCGCTCGCCACACAGGGTTAGTGATTGGAAAGGCTGTTCACTTGGGATAAATAATCAGATGGGAGGCAAACAAGCGAGATGCTTTCGAGAATTTTGTCATTTTTCTTTTCTGTCTTTCTTTTCTTTCTCTGTATAGTCAGTGATCACAGAAGGATGAGCTGATGGAGCCCAGAGAGCTCCAAGCTCACGGGAATTTTCTGATTGAGAGCTGTACACACAAAACAATGCTGGCTTGTCCTTGTCCTTTTCATTCTTTCCGAGCTTTTGGTTCTCTAAAGTTGGCGTCAGCACCTGGGGCCAAATGAATGGTCTTTCTCTGTGTGAATCCTCTAGGTACTTTCCATCATGAAGAAGGACTATGTATAAGCTGATTGAGAGAAATATTATTGTTGCCCAGTATTCAAAGCCCCAGGAAGTAACTGGAGCCAAACAAAGTCTGCGGAGTTCCTGCAGACGTTAAGAGCTGACGCTTTCCTCATTTTACAATCCAGTGGATTTTCTGCAGCAATACAGTCAGAAGTATTTATGCAAATATATGCAATTCAGGACTCATTTCAGAATAAATAAGCCTAAATTAAAATTAATGGGATAAGACACCTATCGGATCAAGGATGGAACACTACTTATTTTACTTTTTTATGTATCTTTTAGATCGCGAAGCAGGAAGTTCACCTATCATTTTGTCTGGTTCCATTTGAGAAACATGGGGAAAGGATATTTGAAAATTTCTAATTGGCCACAGCCAGCACGCATTGCCTTTTGGTATAAGTCCAGTGTTATTATTATTATTGCTGCAGAAAATCAAGCAATATCAGGATGGAAGCCCAAGGGAAATGCATCTGACGTATCGAGCCTTGTTTTTGTTTAATCACTGCTTGAGAGGGTTTAGGATCGAATTCTCCAGCCTTCTACTGAGTATAATCCCGAGGAAACTGCGGACAGGAAACAGGCACTTCCATTAGGCTGGTCATCAGGAGAGAAACTTCTCCTTTTTTTGTGGGAGGACAGAAAAGTTTCTTTGTGAATTTCCATTTTCAAAACACCTTAAGGAAATTAGGCGTTAAAAAAAATTATTGGGTCCTTTTTATCAACTAGCTGTTTAGGGTTATGTTAACTCTTTGGGATAAAGCTTAGGTTTCGATATGGATGATAATAATGTACAGTATTTACGTAAATGAAAGTCTTGTGCTATAGCGATGACCACAGTGAGGCATTCTTTCCCTAGATATTTGTGTAGGAAATTGACATTCTAAAGGATTAAGCATTCTACTGTTTACTATTCTTTCCATAGGAAACTGCATTTCCCATGGGTTGCCCTCTTGATTAAGTTTTTTCCTGTAGAAAAGTGATTAGGTCCCTAGAAAGTAATGAACAAGGAATATAAGACAGGACTGCCCCTTTTCTGCATACCGGGGACTGAACCCAGCATCTCGTGCACTCTAGGCAAGTGCACTGCCATTGAGCTACATGGCCATTCTTGGCTGTTTTTCTATAGCAGCCTCTCACATCAGCAGTCCCAAGTCTTAATGAACAGCTTTTCAATTTGCACTAGCAGAAGCCCAAAATATTAGTAATAAGGTAAACTATAATCTCTAAAATCTAGCAGATCTAAGAAAGCTAACTACAGTCTACCTACAACATAAAGTCTAACTAGGTCATTCTCCAATCAACAATTCAGTTTGTGGAAAATATTAAAAAATCAACAAAATGGAACCCATGCTCCATTCCTAGGCCAGGTTGTTTTTCACTGTGTTAATAGCTGTCCTTTGTGAACAGCATCTGGCTTTACTGTGTTCAATGTTACACGTATCATAATGTATGATCAGATGAAGATTTGACCTTGTGGCTACAGACTGTGGCTGCAGCCCTTCTTAAAAGGCTACCTAGAGTCTTTGTGATGCTCACCTTAGGTGGGGCAGGACCTCTTTGAAACTATTATCCACTGAGACAAATGTGTATATGTGTATTTTCTATATCAAGATATCTGCAAGATGGCAATATGATAAAATGATGTCAATGTCTCCGCAACACTAGAAGATAAATTTCTTAAAATAATTGTGGCACATCAGGAATTCAAGAAGATCTAGTTTCTGTGAACATTAGTTTTGTGTCAGGTTGAAAAAAAAGTCACTTTTCTTTTTTGGGTGGAACCGGGGATTGAATTCAGGCCCTTGCACTCGCTAGGGAAGCGCTTATTCCACTGAGCCATCTGCCCGGCCCCTAAAAAGTCACTTTTCTAAAAATCTTCATTTTTAGTGATTGGGATAAAAAAATCAGAGGCACTAATGTTTATATGAATTTTTTTATTCAACAGTTCTAAGCCTTTATACTAATAATAGTTTGGACTTTCCTTAAAATTTAAGATTACTTC
This sequence comes from Octodon degus, assembly GCF_000260255.1. Taxonomy (NCBI): domain Eukaryota; kingdom Metazoa; phylum Chordata; class Mammalia; order Rodentia; family Octodontidae; genus Octodon; species Octodon degus. Next base: position 8,803,721 of record NW_004524629.1, read on the forward strand.
TTTTATTAATCTGTCTGGATCCTAAAAGCCTTGCAATACTCATTTCAAATGTAATTAAAATAAGTTTGCATATATATGAATGCATAAATATTCAAAACATTGCCTTATTGACACTCTGAATAGCTATACACAATTTTGTTCTAAGTTTTAGTCTGGACAAGTGTTAATGAAATGTGATCCATCTTCAAACTTATAAAATAAGAACTTTCTACCTTTTATTCTGAGCACATTTGCTTTATAGTGTGTATGAAAATCTTGTTTAATTGGATTTACTTTTTCCACAGTAGGCCCCGCATGGCCTAGTTTCCATTTTTTGTCAAGTCCTTGAGTGCTATTTGCAAATCACTTTTCTGGAATTTAATTTCAATGGTAGGTTGGTTTCATTTCAGATTTTTCTGTATTATTTTAATTTTATTTGCCAATTTGCCTTTAAATAGCCTTAAGCTAGAAGGTTGTGGCTGCAACTTGCATCTAAATGTAGTGTAGGAGACAAATTTATATTTGGGGATGTAGAAGTTTTATAAAAAGGAAAGCAGGATGACTACTTTTTTAAAATTTTGTTTTCTAAAATAGTTACATTTAATAGAGAAAACTCAGGAATTGGTCAGTAGTTTAAGGGAACAGTATCTTAGTAAGTATCCTTAATCCTTTGGTTAACTTTAGTACTTGGTAGCCTACAAAATTGTTTTTCACAAGCAATAGCAGTGTCAAATTCATATAGTAAAAATTTCCAATTCTGAAAGAAGTTAGTGGGAGAATTTACATTTTTGTGGGCTGCAGAGCTAGAGAACTTAAATGGTTGTGTCCCAAATATGTAAGTTCATCATTATCTATGATAAATAACAATTGAAGAAAAAAAATTCCACTGTAGTTTCTCATTATCCTTTGGGCTCTTGAATGATGTGAAGGGAGGGCAAATGACTCAACTGTTCTGCTCATCTAACACTGAGGGCAGAGAATGAACTCTTTTGAATGTCTAAGGAAAATAATTATGTTGTATGTGAATCATGTGAATGTATTTTCCTCTTTTCACTTTACAGATGTTGGAGAATGACCCATCAATAAAGTTACGATGATAAAAGTCATACTGACCTTGAATAGGGTGGGGGATTGTGGGTAAAACACGCTCTAAAGGGGAAAAAATAGCAAACATCATGGAAAGCTTGAATATATATCTTTCTCATGTTTAGCTACTTAAACAATTATAAAACAGATGAAATTTCCATGCCTATAGGATCATATTTCCTATAAAGTATCTGTTCTTCCTGTTAACATTAAAAAATGAGAGGTATTAATAAAATTAAAAATACAAAACCTTTTATTAAAGATTTGGCTTGAGTAAGAAGAGAACATCAGGTTGTGGTAACCCTACTGGATCCTACCCTTCCCTGGAAACAGTCATTAAAGATTGCAGATTTTTTTGAAAGCCAAATGTTGTAGGTGTCATTGAATAAATCCAGGTGATGTATATTGGCCCACTTCTCCTGTTTAGCTCAAGACATATGGAACTACCCTAGATACAGACTTCCTCTGTCTCCCTCAGCCCCACAGCCAGTGTCAGCCTTAGCCAAGAAGCTGGAAAATTTATTTTGGGAAATACTAATTCAACTTTTCTCTCAGAGGTTTGCTTCCATATTAATGATGTCAATGCAAAAGAAATCCCCAGCTTAAATGTTTTCTGAAATGATATAATTTTATTTGTAGTCTATTCCTTAATCCTACACTTGTTATAATACAATTTTGTCTGAAATTTGATCAACTAATCAAGCTTGCTTGGTGAATCATCCCAGTGGGTAATAAGAAGTACTTTTCTTCTGAACACTAGGTCTTAAGCATGTGAGTCTCTCATGTTCTTATATCTGAGCTACTAACTCAATAAAGTGAGGTGCTAAGACTTCAGACTGTCAAGTTACACACACACACACACACACACACACACACACACACACACACACAATTAAAACCTAGTTTTAAGTTGAAATCTTCCTCTGATGCTCTTGCCATATGGTAGAATGGTGTATGAGGGGAACAATGCCCAATTTGCTACTCTTGAACACAATAATGTAACATAATTAGCACATACCTTTACCTATTTCATACAAATTCTTTCTTAAAGGAATAATAAGAAATAAACATCAACAGAAGCCAAAAACATAAAGAGATAAACATACTCACATATTTAGTCTTTATCTACCTGCCTCCTGTTATGTAAGATTACAAAGAGTAGAAATTACCTGATCTTCAGGCTTCCACTGGAGCTGGACACAACAAGCCCAGCCTCCCAGCAGTGTGAGCTCTCTAGTTGCAACTTAAATGTGAAGGCGTCCAAAGTCCATTAAGATGGAGCAGGTCAATAACAGCCCAGTGAACAACTGTGTCTTAGTTACACAAGTGTCAAGTAGAAAAATGGATTAAACCTTCGCCGGTTATTTGGTATTATGCTTCCAGCTTTGAAAATAAATAGCTAAACTCCTTTCAGCATTGATACAGCAGTTGGAGGTTACTGTCCCATATTATACTCTTTCTACTGTATTTTATTTTTATTATTACTATTATTATTTGGACTGTTTGAATAACTCAGCTTAATATCTTCTCATCACTCTGTTCACAGCTGGGTAGACGCACTCTGCCCTCAATCCCAGAAAAGCACTTACACAGCCCAGCCATCACACCCACCCTTCTTTCCTTGTCTTTTCACCTCCTCAGCTTCTTGGATCCACCCTGATATCATCATTATAGGCTCACTAGCTAGTCTCATTCTCTCAGTTCAGTCCTTTGACTTGTTTCCTCTTAGATGCATCCCCAATTCAGATTTTTATCCTTAGTCATCCACCGTTCTTCTGCTGTTGTTTTATGGTCTATGCCCAAGATTTATGTGTTTTTTTTTTTTTTTTGTAAGAATATAAAGTGAGCTAAATACTATTTCAAATGAAAAGGGAAATTTCCAACTCAATTTTCAAATGGTGAAGGTATGACATGTTGGAGTTAGGCATTTCTTTGCTCTCTGAACACTTGTGGTCCACACAGCTCAACACACATTGAGAGGCAGTAGGAGCACAGCTGCATGCTTGGCCCTCATTGATGGCAGCTTTCAGCAAGTCATATACATATGGGCTATATGCATAGTGGTGATGTGGGGCAGAGTGTTATTAGCTGATTCTGCTAGACAACATGAGAAACAACTATATGGACGTTTACACTTCACAAGGAGACACTTTGAATTAAAGGCACCTAAATGACAAAAATGGAGTCAAAGGTAGGGTGCTGTAATGAGGTCATCTATGAACTCAAAAATTTTCTTTTCCAATGCTATTATACAAGTTCAATGTTGTTTCTGAATGTCAACCTACTTGATACCTATGGTTGAGATATTTCCAAGTGCCCACTGATTCCTTTCCTATCCACAGAAAGCACTTATAGAAATTTGCATGTAGTCTTTCAAACTACGTAAAGTTAGTGTTCAAATAGCTCTTCAGATTGTTTTGTTCTGTGGCCTCTGTAAGAATCTGGCTAAGGAATATGCCAAGTTTTAACCAGCACCAGAGAGTAGTGTGTGTTTAAAATAAAGCCCTAAAATAATAATAGAGAATGCTTTCTAAAGTAGAAGGGAGGCCCTAGCTATAAAGATTCATTATAGTGCTGTTACTTAGGTAATGTTTAAAATTCAGTCAATTATAGGTTCACAAGTCAATGATCTTTTAAAATTACAGAGAAAATGAAAAAATACCGCCTACACACTGATACAGCTTACGGATTTCTTTGTATTTTCATTCCTTTGTACTCACTATCCTCAAAATACCTCACTAATCCTCACAATCCTCACATTTTTAAGCACAAGGGAACTAACTTATCAGTGGGACCATCCTCTAATATGTGGGGGGATAATTCTCTCCATCCTACACCACTAGGCTGGGTTATTAGTAATAATAATAATACTGTAATACTAATCTAGCAAACCTAAGCTGATGGAGCTAATGGCAATGGAAATGGGAAATAAAAGAAACTGTGCTCTTGTATGTAAAGATATACAGCAGTACGAGGCCAACAACAAAGTCTCACAAGGTGAAAAGATAACTTCCAAAGTACAAGATGTATCTTCTAATGTTTTTGCTTACGTATATAAATAATGTCTTGGTCTCAAAAATGAATTCTGGAAACAGACTACTGAAACTTAGATCTCAAGCTCAGCCTTAAAGAGTCAGTAATTACACAAATTGCATTTGGGAGAAACACTACATAGTAGGTTTGTCATGGCAACTGAATGAACTCATATACATGAAGCATTTGGTTTGCAGCTGAGCACATGGTGAGCACACACCAGCTAAGAAACAATGTCATTCAAATCTGTTCGTATTCCTCTTTATTCATTGTATTAAAACAAAGTGAACATCAACACTGGAACAAGAGAAACCTGTCATTCATTGACCATCAGTGTAAAACATGGCTTTGTTGGCACAGATGCAGAACACAGAACTCTGCATCTTGCACCGCCAGAACGCAAGCTTTCAGGTATGTAGTGCACATTCCCATGTTTGACCAAATTGAGAAGCTGAATCCTTGCCAGTCTTGCCTTGTGCCAATAGACTCACACATTCAGAAAAAAATATGTGGTAACATTCAGCATGGGTATAAAGAAAACTATTTAAAAGACCTTATTTAAATATACAGTGGTACCTTGGTTCATGAACACTTTTGTTTGAGAACAGTTTGGTTTGCAAACAAAGGCATTTGGCAAAATTTTGTTTTTGTTTGTAAACTTTACGTTGGATGCAAACAACCACAACCATCTCTCCTGCACAAGACATTAGATTTATCTTTTCTAAAACTGTGGAACAAATTAAATTCCTGAACCAAGGTACCACTGTCTAGACTAATCTTGACAGAGGGCTTGAATGTGTGAAGAGCAAGACAAATGAGAAAGATAGGCTTCCACTGGCTTAGGAAAAACTGGTATGAATACAGGGCCTTGTGATACTGTCGTTTAATTACAGCAACCCTTTTGGAGATCAGTGTTTGAACAGATTGGAGAAGTGTGTGCACGCGGCTGAGGACAAGGTGATCACACACTGACACTACAAAAAGTCAGCTTGTCACTGGCATGGACAGGACTGAAAATGTGCTGACTCGCCAACCCAGCAAATCATGGTGAACTCTTCAGGGCTCTGGCTCTGGGTCTGCCCCTCCCACAGCCTCTGGCTGGCAGCCGTGCACCAGCTGCCTCAGCTGCTATAGACTGGCTAGGTCAGCAGAGAGCCCCGCTGCCCACACAGTGCTTCCTACTGCTAGGTGCTGGCTGCAGAGCCCCATCTGATTCTTGTTCTGAGGAGAAACACCACCAACTTTTGTCCAGTGTCTGTGTCTTCCTATTAATCCCATTAATTTGAACATAAATAATATCCAGCCCACTCACATATGTAATTTTTTTTCTCTTCTTTCCTGTTTTCTTTTTTTTGTTTCTCTCACTCCATTTCATCTTTCTCTTTCCCCTTCCCTTTCTGCCTCATGTGAATTGTAATACCATAGGACCTCAATTTCAAAGTTTCAACAATAGATCTTATACCAAGGCATCCCCCAAATCTAAGGACAATAGGAGGCTGGGTGGGGGATTAGCATTCTTGTTACAAAATAATCAGAGCTCACCCTTAGCTTTGAGTCTATGAAACTGAATCATTGATTCACTCATTTTCCACAATTTCGGTAGTTGCTTTTTATCTCAAAGCCTAATGACCTTTCATATATCATTCTTCAGTAAACATAATACATCTTTGTTTTCCCATAAGGTGAGAAATCATTTCCAAGCCAAATGCTGATGTGTACGCTGTCTGTGCATATGCAAATCAATAAATTCAATACACCACATTAACAGAACCAAGGAAAAAATCACAAGATTATCTCAATAGGTGCAGAAAAAGCATTTGACAAAGTCTAATACCCATTCATGATTAAAAAAACCGACAGAAAATTGGAATAGATGGTCTTCACCTTGATCTTATAAAAGCTATCTATGGCCAAAAGAAATCCCTAGCTAGTATAATATTAAATAGTAAAAAATGGAAAGCTTTCACTATAGAATCAGGAGCAAGAGAAGTGTGTCCATTATTGCCACTCCTATTCAATAGTTATGTAAACATTGATCAGAGCAATTAGACAAGAGAAAAAATAAGGGGATAGGAAAGGGAAAAGTTAAATTATCACTATTTATAGAGGATATAATATAGTATATGGAAGATCCCATGACCTCCTCCAAAACATTGTAGATTTAATATCCTAACTTAGTAGTGTAGCAGGATAAAAATTCAATACTCAAAAATCAATAGTCTTCCTGTACACAGGCAACAAACTCACAGAGAGAGAAATTATGGAAAGCACACTCTTCACAAATGCATTGAAGAAATGAAATACTTTGTAATCAAGCTAACAAAAATATAAAAGATGTGTAGAGTAAAAGTTACAGTACCCTATAAAAGGAGATTGAAGAGTTTCAGAAAATGAAAAGATACTCCTTGTTCTTAGATAGGAAGAACCAACATAGTAAAAATGGCCAGATTCCCAAAGCTGTAATACAGATTTAATGCAGTTTCAATCTAAATACCATCAAAATACCACACAGATCTAAAGAAAAAAAAATCCTAAAATTCATTTGGAACCAGAAGATACCTAGAATAGAAAAGGTGATTCTGGGCAAAAAAGGCAAGTCAGCAGGATGGGCACCACAATCCCAGACTCAAAATTATACTGCAAAGCTAGTATGATAAAATCAGCATGGTATTGGAAAGAAATGGCAGGAGGATCAGTGGAACAGAATAGAAGATACAGTGGCAACCTCAGACACACTGTCACCTTATCTTTGACAAAGGACCAAATAAGTTTACTGGAAGAAAACTGGTAGCTTTCAAGTTTCACTGGCAGTGAAAGCAATTTTAACATGGCTTTTGCACTATATTTCAAGGGAATTCTTTTTTTCCTTTAGACTCATCTAAAATAAATTACATAAGTTGAAAACACTTTTGTAGTACATAGAACTTTTCCTCAAAGTTTGAAGAAAAACTATTAGTGGTTTGCTATTTCAGAATAGTGATATATTTGTTGGCCTTTTTCGCTTAGTCTAAATAAGCTTTTCTGGGTCAGTATGTGCTAACTTCTTAGCTTGATTTACTTATTCTAATAAGCATGCCCCTTCTCAAACACTCTTGTTTTCCCATGATTGCATTCAGCCTCTTTCTCTGCAGGTGTTTTACTTCAATACTCATATTGCTCTGACCAGCAGGGCCAGGGCATCACAATCCTGTCACATGCTGAAAGGATGGACACCTGCACTGGGACTCTTGCCAACACTGGTAACTTTCAAATCACTGACCCCTTCTTAGCCAGTTTACAGAATCTTCTCAGATTTTCAGAAATACTCTCTTTCACACTACTCCATCTCTGTTGTAAAGACAAACAAAAATTCAAAAAAGTAATGTTTCCTGCTATCACATGGAAACGTTCTGCAATTTTATTTTCATTCTTTATATTCTTTTTTTTTTTAATGATGGGAATCAAACTCAGGACCTTGTGCTTTCCGGGCAGGCACTTGTGCTTCTTGCCCATTCTTTAGATTTTATGTAATGTTTTAATCATTCTTTTTGTCTTTTCTTTTGTGTTGTATATATACATTTTCCTTTTCTAGCCTGCTTTTCTCCTAGCTCCTCATCTATTCAAATCGGGTGCTTCTCCCTCAACCATTCTATTTATATTTTTTTAACAATCAGTCATCCATTTCCAGGCCCTTATATCACCCCTGCTTCTTAAAAAGGCTACCACAAGAGAGATATGTACTCCCTGAATATTTTCTTTTTTTCAGTTTAACCTTCCAGGAAAAACAAAACTAAGAAAAACAAATAAAAAATAAGAAAATACAATGAGAGTTATTCAATCTGCGAGATTCTTCTTTCCACAGGAATTGGAAATCCTGGGCTTCAATCTCAGTGAATACGTTTTCACTTTTGTACAAGTTCACCTTGAACATACGAGGGAGTGACCATCAGGTGCCAGGAAAGATGCAATCAACTTAATGCCAAGCGAGGCGCTGCTGTGGCATACTTACTGAAAAGGACTAGACTGGCATTGGTGACCCCCAGCTTGTTGGCAGCCACACAGGTATAGTTGCCATAATGCTCCTCAGTGACGTTGGTCACCGTCAGGGAGGACTGTCCCTCCGTGCTCTTAATCTCAAGGCCATTAGCATTGTTTATCCTAAGAGTTGAAAAACAGAAGAGTTAAAAGAAACATTAACGATAACTTTAGCTTTAGAATCCTTTCCTTATTATTAGAACCAGTGGCTATTGGAGACTCATTGGGAATAAATGGATTTCATTGGGCTTGAGTTTCTCCTATAGGCAAGAAGCATATGCAGGTGGAAAATGTGCATAAACCCATGTACTTCATTTTTCACATTTAACCTGAATGTTTTTAAACTTAAGTGTAAGAGCTACAAGCCCCAAAGCACTGGATACAAATATTAAAAATAAAGATCTGGATTGTTTAGTTTCGCAGACTTATAACTGGGCTGGCTTTGTAGTTGGATTTCTGTCCTTCAAGGGGAGTGAATGGCAGGTTTGGCAGCACACACCTGGTGTCATCCCGGTACCACTCAAAGTCAGGAGCAGGCACTGCTGAGGCCTCACATTTGAGCGAAGCTTGCCGACCCGTGGTGGCTTCGTTGCTCTTCGACTCCGTGATGGTGGGAGGATCTGCAGGAATGACAAGCACAAGTTACAGGAGAACCAGAAGTTGCTCCAAAACTTCCCTTCAGGAAGGAATTAGCAAGGACAAGCCAATCGAAGGGAGTCAGGAAAAGTTTTGTCTGAAAGTGCTGTGCACAAGAATCACAGGATCTGTTGAGAAGAACTGATCACCAGAGAACTAAACAAAAATAGAGGATGATTAATGAAAATAGATCAAGTTTATGTAAATGAGACATTTAACAATGTTTCATGGAACTGGAACCCAGGCTCTCTTTTATCCCTCCTGTAATGAATTGCCAACTATTCTAATTATAATATTTGCATTTTTCTTTTGATTAATTAAGTAGTGATGCTTAGGGATTTTATATGTATAATTTGGTCATTTTTCTTTTTATTCATAATCATCTTTACTACTATTCCAGTCTAAATTGGCTTGGAAGAACCTGATGCAAATAGTGGAAGAATAAATTTTCCTATCCCAAGCTTCAGTTGATATTGTGGAAGGAAATCAGAAACAAACACAAAGCTTATGTTCACTGGCTATTGCATTTCATCTATGTATTCTCTTATTCTTATAACTAGCAAATTTTGATTTTGCATGTGGGGTTCAGTTTGGCATCCCTCCTAATGCACAGAAAACTTCTTTGCATATCAATCTTATGCTTTCATGGGCATTTGTACTCTTGCATTTTTTTTCTGTCTGTTATTGAGCCTACAGAACTACACATGTTTGCACTGAGCTCAGAAACACATCTGGTACTGTAATTAGTGTTGTGACTCTTTTAAACAGGCCTACAGGTTCACATGAGGGTGACAGCACAGAGGTGTGAGCTCCGGAGTCTGAGGACACTCTGCGCAGTATGAGTCTTTAAGACAAGGACTTCGTTGTGCAAAGGTCATTTGCCAAAATGACAGCTTAGCTATGAAAAGGAAGAACAACAAAAACAATCTTTCTGGACTTCATAAAATAAAAGCTTACTTAAGAGAATTAGTAATGTGAACTTTAGTATTAAGAACTCATTTATCAGCCTGGGAGATAGCTCAGCAGTCTAAGTGCTTGCCTAGCAAGCACAAGGACCCAGGTTTGACTCCTGGTACTGTATGCAGTGCAGGCCCCCAAATCTGGTGCAGTGGCACATACCTGTAATCCCAGCACTGGGGAAGCTGAAACAGGAGGATAGCTATGGGTCTGAGCTGCACAGCAAGACCCTGAACCAAATACATAAATAAAAACTATATATAAAAACATCATTTATCTGTTCTTCAGCACCTCATCCATCTTATTTTTGATTTTTTCTTCACATTTTGAAAAATATTTTTAAACTTTCTATCTGCAGATAAATGATCACCTGAGTTGAAAAAGGGTTTACAAAAGCCTTATGCCAGCCAGAAACTTCTTATCCATCAGCTTGGTGATCTTAAAGCCATCATCCTAGAGAACAGTGAGAGTGTATTTGGAAGAACTATCAGCTTTTATGTAATCAAGCAGACCCGAGTGTGGTTTTATTGTTGCTCTTGTTGTGTCACTTTGGAATTGTCTGCTCTTTTATGTGGTTGTTACTGCTGAACAGGGACACAAAGGAAAGATGATATAGAGGAAAAGCCCTGGACTGGAAAGTAGGAGTCCTAGACTGTAACTTCAGTTCAGCTGCATGGATCTCCCATTATGTTCCTTGTACTCTGGACCTTGGCTTTATTACCTTAAACTGAGGGACCACACTTTAATGATATATAGCAATCTTTCTGGCCAAAAGATGTCTAAAATTCTAGCCAAGGGACACAGCTTTACAAATGGATAGTGGGTATCATCAGGACACATTAATTTTCATGCCCTTAATTTTTTTTAATTCGATACAGAGTCTCACTATGCAGTTCAGTCTCATAGTCATCCTCCTGGTTCAGCCTCCCCACTGCTGGAATTACAGGCTTGCACCTCCATGCCCAGTTTTGGGGCCGGCATAGCATGCCATACTAGGGATCTAACCTGGGTCCTTGCGCAGGCACTTAGACCACCAAATTATCTCCCCAGTCCCACCCTTAATTTTTTAAACTTTACATTGCTAACTTTCCAAATTATATTTCATTTATCCATTCCTAGGATTAGAAGTCAGCTCCAGCAGTCAAGAAGGGTAAACCTGAAATTTATTTATTTTTACCCTACTTGTAGATAGAATCGGGCAACTTACATCGCTGTAAGCATTTTACTTTGAAAACAAAGTGTCTTAAAATTATCACTAAGTTGCTGTTTAAAAATCATTCTGTAATGAGTTGTATAAGTCATTGGCCTGAATTAGCTGAAAAGCTATTGTTAGAATTGGAGGTAGTAGCATTAGTGAGAGAGATACTGGTGTAGGACTGACAAATATGAGAGTTTAAAAGCTGATCTTTAAATTCAATAAACTTGAGCTCAGTTTTAGACTCTGTTCCTCATTGCTCTTCCTCATTAGTGAATTTAATATTTTGCCCAGAGTCAGACTACTTCAATTTTCTCACCAATAAAATGCTACAGTTAGCAGTAGGGAGGCAAGTTTAGAAGCTTATGAAGGAGTTCAGAGATATCCTGCAAAAGATTTATGATAAAGGGGCTGGAATGAGGGGAAAGATTTGAGATATTCAAAGCCTCAGAACTGAACAAACCAGCAATATATTAAATATGAAAGGAGAGGCAAAGGAAGGAAATCAGAAAAACACCCAGTCTTTGGATTGGACCCTTAGGTAATACCACCCACTGAGATAAGGCAAAAACGTAAATGGTGGGTAGTAAAACAATCAATAAATATTTGTGACCACTCCTCGTTTCTATTGTGTTAAATTTGTAAAAAGTAGATGTTATCACACTTTGTAGCAGAGTGCCACACTTGTGTTTCTGGAAAGACAACTTTGCTTGTGATTCAATAGGTGTGCTCAATTTTATACTATTTAAAGGGGCTTGAACAGTATTAATGAATTTATACAATCATGTGATTATAACTCACAAAGCTTGAATGATGACTGGTTTTATTGAACCAGCCTTAATCTGGCAAAACTTTTTTTTTGTTTTTAATGTATTTGGTACAGGGTCTCACTATGCAGCTCAGACTCCTAGTGATCCTCCTGTTTTCAGCCTTTCCAGTGCTGGAATTATAGGCATGTGCCACTATGTCTGGCCTTGGGGCTGGTTCACCACACTCAGTGATGGGACCCGTGTGGCATATGGTGTTGGGGCTCAAACCCCAGTCCTTGCACTTGCCTAAGCAGGTGCTTAGTCCACTGAGCTATCTCACCAGCATTAATCTGGCAAGACTATATTTCCTACACCAACCCTTCTGGCACACTAGAGGTGGAATTCCTTAGTGTGGTTGATACCTGGAAGTCCCTCTGTGGTCGGACTAGAAACATGTAATAGAAATGATCCCTGAAAGTGTAGTCTTTGTGATGGGACTAGAATTGCAGTTCCCAGGTGTACAGTTCAGTGGAAAGTCCTTTAGTCTGGGTATACACTTTGACATCATATTTAAGTCCACCTTCTGCTCTGCCACCTACTGCTCTTAGAAGTCTGGAAGAAGAGTCATTTTTAAATTTGGGAATAGAACTTGGTCTGTTAAGCATATTTGGTTCTTTTGCATGCAGTTTTGACAGGGACAAAGTTATCCAAATGGACTGTTTCTCCAAGTGCAAAACTTGGTGGCCTCTTGCCTTCTTGCTCTCATATGGGCAGATGCCCTATCCCAGGACAGCTATGACTGGAAGGAAAGTCAGACTCACCAAACTATGATGCCTAGCCACTTGACCTCCTGAGAAAGAGAGGGTTTGTATCTCCAACAACATTCTTTTACCTATTTCTCAGTTTGTTTTGGACCTAAATGGGTGAACCACAGGCTATTCTTTAGCCCAACAGAGGTCCTACCCTGGGGAAGCTACCAACAATATAGGGTTGACCATTTGTTGTTGCAGGAGTAGAAGATTGACTCTAGGCATGCTCTACTACTGATATACAGCCTGAGCCCTTTTGTAAATTCTGTGACAGGGTCTTGCTAGGTTGAAATTGTGATCTTCTTCCCTTGTTCTCCTGGACATCTCTGGCATTACAGGTATGGTCCACCATGCCTGGCTGGTTACTGCAGTAAACTTGGGAAGGACAACACTGGTTGATGACCACTTGGTCTATCTTTGAAAACCTAGGAAATGTCCTATAGAAAAGTAAGTTCATGGGTAGAAGACCCCATTATCGCTACTATGTCTAAAATGACACCCTACTAGAGGTCTGTTCTTTTATAGTTTATTAGAATGAACATTTAAAAATTCATTTGTAATGAATTCTGTATAGGTGAGGCTAAGAAAGAGTATCATACATCATATGCAGCTTGCTTAGTATAATTAAAGTAATAGAAGTCCTTGTTCAAAATATGACTATAATAAAAATGTGGCTCGATAAAAATGCTGCACAGAGATCTATTATTATTCTTTACATGATTTTGGAATAGGTTAAAATTGTCAATGGACTCTTCTAGTTTTTACTATTTTAAAGTTTCAGGTTCTGAAAATATTAATAATGGCTTTTTTATTTTTATATAAAACTAGTAACAAGACTTTTTCAATTGAATCAATGCAATCACAATAATAGTGTCCTAGAAAAGAAAATGTCATTCATTGAATCTTTCTAATACCAGGAATACTTGTATAAAAGAATAAAATTTGAATGGATAATACAACTTACAGGCATCACACGTATGTATTAGCACTCGACTGGCTGTAAATATCTGGCTTATCCAAGTAACACCCTGAGGCATAATTGTTAGTGCAATTTGGTGAATGCGAAATCAGCCTACAGAGGGCCAGTAGCGGTCCACAACCACATGACCAGTAATTTTGCAGAGAAATGATGTGGACCCAGATCTGTCATGTTCTAAACTTCATTCTCTGAACCTCTGTGCTCTGGTAAATCCATTTAGCTAGCTTATTTTAGATAGCAATAAATTCCTGTTAAGGAAAAAAAAACACCATTGAGCAGAGCATGTTGGTAGATTGAAAGGAAAATATTACATGTCTATACTATTTACAAGATACTCCTAAATGGCACAAAATGCTGTGCCACAATGGCTAAAATTTTACATAAGGCATCATGAGGGCTCAACTTCTACTTGTACCATTTAGACTGTTATTAAAGCCATGTTGTACTGTAGGCACTCACCTATGAATGCAGATGCTGAGCGCCTGCCTACATATTCCACAGGCTTGGTATAACTATGAAATGAAGTCATACATTTGCAAGCACTTTCTATATGTAAAGTGATCCCATTCATTTTTAAAAATTATTCCTCATATACCATAGAAGAAAGGACTTGAGATGAGGCATAAGTTAGAAGTGCAAGTCTACCATTCACATTTTGTGGTGGTTAATACTTACATTTTTCTGAGCTTTGCTTTTGTCCTTCTACATGAAAATGCTATCAGTTATCCTCCAAGACAAGTGCGCAGTGGTGTAACAGGGCAGCAAGGCAAAGGGTGCAGGCAATAAGAAAGGCATTGTCTACAAAGAGTTTAGAATCAGTAAGACTGACTTAAGTATGTACCTGCAGCACTAAGCTAAATGTGTTAAATAATGTCTATAATAAAGTAAATAATGTCTATAATAAAGTAAATATTCCTCATCTCCTGGCACACCATGCTCATTATGCTTCAAATATGATTGGCTAATGTACATTAATCATTCTAGTGAATTTATATAAAATTTCTAACATAGGCAATGTATTCTTTAGGAACTCAGAAAAATCTTGATTCTTATCTGTTTGGCAAAATTATGATAGAAAATTTTGTTGTGCAATTTTACTGAAATTGCCTCCAAAGATATCACAATTCAGTGGTATGCATTTGGTTCATGAATGCTTTTGATGGTAAACAATTTGGTTCTCAAATAGAAGCATTCAGCAAAATTTTGTTTTTGCTTGTGAACTCTGTGGTGAGTGACAAGAGGGGCTGTGGTCATCTTTTCCAGAATCATGGAATGAATTAAGTTCACGAAGCAATGTACCACTGTAGTTTAAAAAAATTTTATCATGAGGTTTTACTTATACTTTTTCAAATAAAAGAATATAGTAGTCAGTGTGGAGACCTGATAGATATAGCTATGATTATCCAGAAATGGTGGCTCTTTCATATTGCCTCATTCCATATTATTCATTTTCCTATGGCTTCCTTGTTGAGTGATCATCGAATCAAGGCAGTGAAGAGTCCAATTACATACACACTGCATTAGCTAAACACAGCAGATATCACCAGGCCTAGCTGTGTATTCTGAGATGACTTCTGCTTCTTCTACATAAATGGCTACCAAATGTAAGCATGAGCCAAAAACATGCCTGAGTCCGATGCACTCCCCAGCCCCAGTCTATGTTGCTGTGTTGGTTAATTCTGGACACCTGAATGCAGCAAAGTTGAGTGGTAAGGGAGACAAGAAGGAAATGAAGTTGTAAAGAGTGACTATGCAGACATTTGTAGAGAAACAGCTATTGAAAAGCAGAAAGTGGGAAGATTCGCTTGTCAAGGGAAAACTGACATGTTTGAGAACTGGGAGCTGATTCTGAGAAGAACTTCAGGAATAGGAAAAATATTCTAGTACAGAAAGAATGCAAATGAAGTCAATAGCCTGTATTTATTGAGTATTTTCTATACAATAGATATCAACCTAAGGATACTGAGCACTGGAGTGAGACAAAACTCATAAGCAGATACTTGTATGCATCACGAGAACTGAAATTGAGATAGTGCATCTAGAACTTGGAGGAAAGGGACAGACTGACCCTACAGCTGGTATATAGAAGAAACTAGCAGCAAGACTATGAGTAAGATGCAAGAAGCCAGAAGTTCTAACTCATAAATTTTACTAAGCTTATTTAATTGAAGAGCTTTTAGGCCAATATTTAGTTCTCTATAAATTCTAGGCCCTCCCACCACTAAGAAAATAGATTCTGTGCGTAAAAATTGCTATGTGCAGTGCTTTTGACCTGCCACAGAGAAGGGGCATCCAGGAGCAGTAAGAAGTAAAGGCCATGGATCCAGCTCGTGAGCTCAACAGGAGCAGCTGCTATTTCTCTCTAGGTTGGTGCACTAGCTTCTCAGTGCTCCCAACACATCTGTTGGCACCTGAGTAAGTGAATCCATAAAGGGTGGCAGGCAAAGCAATCGGTGCTACGATCTCTTTTTTCAGTTGGTACTCAGTCTCTCCATTACATTAATCTCTCCAGCCAGAAATTACCTTAGCCGTGCTGATCCTCTCATCTAATTCTAAACCCCATATTTTCAAAAAGAAATCAATTTAAATAATGGAGTATTTTCATAGTAGGCAGGCTTTCATAAAGTAAGAAGTGTGTTCCTGAATTTTTTTTTTTTTTTTGTATGTAAGGCTTTTGCTAGAGGTGCTTTCCATAATTTGAACCTGGAAAACTTTTTTTAAGGAACCTATATTTGGATATTTTGAACAGGGAAACTTACATGATTACTAAATTCAATATAAGCACGATTGGTTTATGAAGTTTTGTTCAAAGGTAATTCTTTCTTTTCTTTTCTTTCTTTTTTTTTTTTTTTTTTTTTTTTTTTTTTTTTTTTTGCGGAACCTAGGATTGAACTTAGGCCCTTGTGCTTCCCAGGGAAGCGCTTATTCCACTGAGCCATCTCCCCGGCCCTATACAAAGGTAATTCTAAAAGGAAACATTAAAATATTCTTTCTGATTTGTAGCGAGAGTCACTTATAAAGTTTGGAGAAATGATTAAGAGGGCAGATTTACCTTAGAGCTTTTTACCTAATCATTTAGTAAAAATTTACTAGGCAACTTTTATAAGGTCATGCATGAGGTAGGTCCCATTAGTTAGGACATGGTGGATGTTGGATTAAACTCATATAGATTTCTTCATAATTAGTTATGAGATACCTTTTTAGGTTCTTTCCATTTTCTTTTAAAAGCCCACATTTTCATAAAAATCTTTTCTTAAAAATTATCAGTATTTTCTCTTGTGCTAAATTACACTTTGGGGACAGTGAAGAAGGAGCAATGTCAGACTAATTGCTCCAATAATAATAGGGCCCAGGCGGCTAGCTTTGATCTTGGGAACCATCTGTAAGCCAAACCACTTTGATGTTTCCTACAATGGAAGCATAAATATTTTCTATTTACTGCATGATTGGACTTTCAGAAGTCTAATTAAGTTGAAGGTCAATTAAGGGAAAATGAAATCTTCACTACAAAAGTCACAGAAGAGGTGGAAGACGATGGCATGGTTATGTGTACATAAAAGGAGATAACTAACCTAATTATAAACTTATATAAACACCCAAAGAAATTGCCTTTCATGTGAAAAAAGGACCTAAAGCATTTTATAATGTTGAGATCATTAATGTGTCTTTGAAACACACCCAGTACTGGAGAAGAAAAGTAATATTGGCATTCCAAAACTATTACTAAAAAAAAAAAGTCACTGGAGACAGATAAGGATAAAAGCACTTTATAGCTCATCAGATGCAGTCCCTTACTCTTGAAAATGAGGGCCTTAAATGTATGAAGCACATTGGATTCTTCCAGGTATAGTGTGAAAGAGGTTTCATAGCTTGTTCAGAAGGCAAAAGAGCTGGAGCAGAGCCCCAGGAAACAGCATGTGCAAGAGCACACTGGGCCGCCTGGGGCAAGATTCCTCAGGTCTCTAAGCCTCGGCTTACAAATTCTAAACGTTGGTCATACTTATCTCATAGGTTCACTGTGAGCAGAAAAACAAACTTAATGCACTATGGAAAGAAGGGGGTGGGGAGGGAACAGGGTTAAAATTGAATAGAATATACTAAATGCATGTACCAACTTCCCCAAACAAACCCTACTGATTAGGTAACATTAACATAATGAAAAAGAGAAATAGGACATAGGTGCATCCCTTACACCCAGGCTGTACAAGGTAGGTTGAAATAGCTGAAATTCCTCTTCTGCCTGCCTCCTGAGGCATGGGCTTTAGAATCAGAGACATGAGACTGAACGTTTTTTCTCATACCTTCTGTTGTTGCTGCTATTGTTGCCTTAGATAGCTTCTTAGGCTTTGACTTTTCAAACTTTAAAATGAAGCGAAGTATTTATATCTTATTAAGAAGTGATAGAATTTATAGAAATTCTCTAGCACACAAGTGAGCCTGAAAAAGTAAGGTAACAAAACAGAACTCATCAAGTCTTAGGACATATTTTCAGATGTGGGTTAAGGCGTGCATGCGTGTGCATGTGTGTGTGTGTCTCTGAGTTCCTCTGTGTGCATATGTGTTATATGTGCTATGCACAATTTGGGGGTGTGGCAGTGAGTGGAGGTCTGTGTGAAATGCATAGGAGAGAAAAACTGTCAGGACATTCCTTTATCCCTGTCATTAGCCACAATTGTAAGATGCAGAAAGCTGAATTTGAATGATATAGGCAAACTTTCCTAACTGAATAAGGTAAACAAATTCTCCTTTTTCCTTTGCTGAGTGACACACATCTTATAGATTCTCTCTCCCTTTCCCTCCTTTTTGAAGTACATCTAAGGAGTCTTTTATCTGAGAAGTTCAAAGTATGCCCACTTACCTATGCGTCTTAGTGAAACCTTCCTTCCTAATGCGAATACTTTGGGACAAATAGATAACCAAAATTAACTTATCAGGCATCCCTGTTAGCCATTAGAGACACAGAGTATCTGACCATAGTGCTTGAATTTGTTCCCCAGGCCAATTAATGAAACAGCAGAGTATAAATTATAATCTTGGGACATTCCCTTCTGACAAGCAATGTCCTGAGATAGAAATTCTTGCTAAAGCAGATCTGAGCTGTTGGTTTTTCCAAGATAATATGACCTTGGTGTCTACAAACACCAGCGTAGTGATTGTCAGAAATCCCAGTGTTATCTATCTATCTATCTATTATCTATCTATCTATCTATCTATCTATCTATATTCATATTCTGGATAAAAGACAGAGGCTATTTTAAATGTATTATGGGTTATTTTTAGCATTTGGTTGATTTATCAAATTTAAAGTTCAAGTCTTGCCCTTGGATGTGAACCCAGTATAAATGTGCATCCCTGACCAGAAGAGGATGTTTTAAATTCCATGCCATCCTGCTAATGGGATCTTGAGGAGGAGGAGGAGGTGTGCCCTGGACACAAGTCACCTGCTGCTGCCATACTCACAGTTCACAGTGACCTTGACCTGCTTAACGTCTGCCGAGGAGACCTCGTTGGCTGCCTTGCACTCATATTTTCCCGACTGCTCCCTGGTGATGCCCAGGATCTCCAGATATTCTTCTTCTCCTTCAACTTCTCTTCCTGAAAAACACAAGTTTGCATGACTGTTTTTTAAAAGTCTGAAATATGCAGCATACTGTTTCATTCTTTGAGCAATAAATTCACATTTTTAAATGATTTGACAAAGCGCGTTGTCTGAGGTCAGGCTCTACAGGAGAGCCCAAGAAAAAATGTCTTGTGAAAGTGATCGAGTAAAACATGTCTCCAAGAAAGACTAGTAGAAGAATGAGAAAGTAGAGTTTGGAAGTGAATGAAGCCAAGCAAGTGAATCCAGTCTTGCATTTATGGTTTCCTTGGGTTCTGTCATCCTCAGATCTTTCTGGCTAAGAACTATGGTCATGAGAACGTGCTATACAGACAAAGTGTTATGTGAGAGACCAACACACCTTCAACTGTGAATGGAGAGCTAAATATCATTGGTTGCTAACTGTTGGTATTGGGGACACAGAGGGCCTTTGTGGAAAGATGCAGTTAATCATGTACATTTTAGTAAACAGGTAAGCTTGTTTAAATTTCCCCTATGTGGGGTATAATTGATTAAATGACTTTCTTGCTGAAGAGACTAATATAAAGAAGGAAGGTGAGGGAAAGAAAAAGCAGAAAGAGAAGGTAGACAGTAAAGAGCCTGGGCATGCAGAAAAGCTACCCAGAGCTTGGCTCGAAAGTTTATGGCCTTTAAATGTGGTTACATGGAACATACGCTTGCCTGCCCTAAAAGGTCTTGTCCAGTGCCATTTGGGTAAGGATGGAGCATCTGGGGAAGGTATTAAAGAGTACAGTTCTGCCTCCATGATGGAGTCTTGTTTCTGGTCATCCTACACTTAAGGGTAGCAATTAGTAGCTCTTCTAAAAGGCCACAAGCTGCTTCTCTTTTCTGGAAATTCCCTGATGGTCAAATCCACATGGCAGCCAGCTCACATGGACATGAACTCACTGTGTAAATATGTCAACTAGGCTGTCATCAAGGCTGTTAATACAACACCGGACTTTGACAACATCTTATGACACAACTGGCAGGAAGAATCTAAAGTTTAAAATCTTTGTCAAGTGTCATGATCAGGTTTTTTCTTTTTGTTGTTATTGTTATTGCTGTTGGTATTAGGGTTCAAAGCTATGGATACTTTCTTACTGAGCTACATCCCAAGCCCTATTTATTTATATATTTATTATTTTGAAGCATGGTCTTGCTAAGCTGTCCAGGAAATTCACCAGCCTAATTTTCTCCAGTGTTAAAATTATAAGCATTTGCCACCACCATACTGAGAAAAATCACCAGCTTTGAGGAACCTTTGCAGCCCAGGGAGAAATAGGGAATAGTGATATAAAATCATTCAGTTTTGAAAATTTTCACATTGTCTAGTGTGTGCTTACCCTGAAGGTGCTTTAGAATTGGTCCATGATATTTACCTGGATATTATTTGTAAAATGCTAAATGTGTTCTCCTCTCTGTGTTTTCCCTTTTCCTTCCACATATGAAAGAAGATCTGATTTTGTCCAACAGTGTGAAATACAGTAGAAGAAATCCTGAAAAATCAGTTGACTTTATTGGGTTAAGCAGGCAGGTTTTAGACTTGAAGTTGAAAAAAAAATGTTAAATGAAATAGGATATAAAAATATGATGAATATTTAAATAAAATTTTAGTAAAATAATAGTAATTACGGTAAAATAATCTCACTTAAAACCTTACCCTCAATTCAAGCACAATTATCTCGTCATTCTTTTCACTTTTTAAAAAACCTCCTTTTTCACGAATATCTTCAGGCGCACTATCATGGCTGCCTGGATGTCCTAGATCAACTCAAAATATGGTCACTTTGATTTTGTGGAAGAGCCAGAAAATGCATGGTGCCAGAGCCAGTGTATAAAGTGGATGAGAGCACACCACAATGTTTCTACAAGCCTGCCTCTCCATTGGTTAGCCATCCACAGCAGCGTTCACTATATTTTTTATCACACCTGGGGTCTTAGTGACTTTTCTGATTGCTGTAGCAAAAAGTTAAAGGGAGGAAAGTTTTATATGTCTCACAGTTTGCAGATGATTCACTCCATAACTGACTGGCTCCAAGACACAGTGGCACACAGCAAAGGGATAGTTGTTCATGGTAGCAGAAAAAAGAGAAAGCAACAAGAGAAAGGCAAGTAACAAACCTCTTTCTTTTTCTTGTTTTGTATGCAGGCTGACCTTCCTAGGGTGGAATAGAACTCACACACTTACTCTCAGCATTGGACCATGGATCAATCACAAATTCTAGATTCACTCACCTATGAAAACTCTGTCCCCCATGATTAAATGAAGCTTTCTGAAACACAAACTGTGATGTTCCATCCCTTTCCTTACAGTGACTCACATATGTTTATTTGCATAAAAAGCATCTAGTACATGTTTAAGAGTTGACAAAATCTTAACAGTTTCAGCATTGCTGAAAAGTACAAGTTCAAAGTCTCTGAGATTAAAGGGAAACTCTTAGTTGTAGGCTGCTGTACAACTGAAAAGATAATTAAACCCTTCTACCCTTCAATGGAACAAGAGAGACATTTCCATTCCAAAAGTTACAAATGGGGATAAAAAGAATGGGATCAAAGAAAGTTCAAAATTCTGCAGGGCAAACATTGAGTCCTATAGTACCATGTGCAGCATCCAAAGCAATCTGTGGGAAAATGTGTATCCCAAAGGACTTGACTGGCTGCGCCCCTATAGTAGTTATACTGTTTGTAGCTTCCATGGATTTTATCTTGTTCTTCTCTGCTTCTTCCTCCAGTTTTCCTCAGATGATCCATGTTTTTGGCCTCTCCAAAACTTTGGGGTCTCTACTACATCTTTTGTAAAAAAAAAAAAGTATTTAAATTTATGTAGTTATTTATTTGGTTCAGAGTCTCACTAAGTAGATTGGATTTGTAGTGATCCCCCTGTCTCAGTCTCCCCAGGACTGGAATCACAGGTGTATACCACCAAGCCTGGTTTCGGGGCCAGCATGGCACACCTGGGGGTCTGGAGCTGGAACAGCATGTGGTACTGGGGATCAAACCCGTGTCTTTGGGTTTGCCAGACAGGTGCTCAGACCACTGGACTATCTCCCCAGCCACTACTGTGTCTTTGGCTTCTCATTCATAGCTTCACATATCACCTTCCCAGGGATATATTTTCTGGCCTATCAGGACTTATGAAATCTGAGTGGAAGCCTCCCTAACTATACAACTCTTCCATTCTTCATGCACCTAAAACCAACACCACATAGATGATGTTAAGGTCTCCTCCCAGATGTAGCTGTAGACAGGCTTTCTCTCTCTTGACTGTTGGGTCTAGTGCCTGGATTGCTGAGTACTATGAATCCAAAGCTGAGGAACAAACTTTCTATGCTCCTGCCATACTTCAACATGGTATGGCCACCATCATTTTGGAACATGGTGCTCTGGGGCTTTCTCTTAAAGCAGTCTTTCATTTTTGCAATTTTGAGGCTCAAAGGTAAAGTTCTGTTACTTTTTATGATGCCCTCAGGTCATCTTTTCTCTCCTCCAGTTCCTTTTCAACAATCAAGGTATCCTTTGTTTTATCTTTTCAGTCCACAGCCTCCCTGGAGCTTCCTTTCTGGGAAAACTTATAGTATTTTAAATAGTTCAGCTGGGCTCTTTTCTCTTGATTCTCAACATAAATATGGTTAAAAGCCTCCAAAAGTAGCTATGCCACAGCTTTAATGTTTGACTGCTTTGAAATTTCTTCTGCCAGAATAATTAGCTTATAGCCCTTAATTTCATCCTCAAAAAAAGTCTCTGGACAGATAAACTTTCTGCCAAGGCATAACACACATCTTCTGAGTCCAATAACCAATGCAGTTCTTCTTCTCAGCAGAAACCTCTTGATCTTGATTTTTTTCCCCAGCTGTCTGTTCTTCTGAGCTCCGACTAGAATCTCCCACATGGTACATTCTCAGACTTTTCAGCTCTTATTTTTCAGCCAGCAACTCCAAACCATTACTAATGTTTCCTATTTCCACAAGCCAGCTCCAAAAGCACCTAAACCACACACAGTCTAGCAAGAACTTTACCTCTCTGGTTCCAAATGCTGTCTTAGTTACTTTCCTTCTTGCTGAGGCAAAATATCTCACACCCAAAGGTAAAAGGGCAAAAGTTTATTTAGCTCTCAATTTATAGACATCTCAGTCCATAATCTGTAGGCTCCAAGGCAAGGTGGCACAAGGCGGAGTATGTTGTGTTCAAGGCAGAGTATGTTGTGTTCAATAGTGCATGGTGACAGATGACAGGAAAAGCAAGCAAGGGAGCTCAAGGCAGGCCTCTTTCTTCCTCCTATATTCTATGCAGGCTTCCTCCACACACACACACCTGAGCGCAGGTGTAGCATCCACATTCTTTATCCCAACATTAGACCATAAATAAAGCACAAACTCTAGATTTACCACTCTATGAGTTCATGAGGCTTTGGAGGGACAGCTAGCTACAGACTGGAACACCTTGTAAAGACGCTCTTGAAGGAAAACTTCCAGGACTGCTCCAGAAAGTGGCAAGTGGCAAGGATGATGGAAGAGTATGCTTGAAATGAGGCAGAGTGTTTGAGGAAGATTAATGGAATGGAAAGGCATTGTGTCTATTACAAATTTCTTTCTTTCTTTCTTTCTTTCTTTCTTTCTTTCTTTCTTTCTTTCTTTCTTTCTTTCTTTCTTTCCATTCCTATAAAATTACTAGAAATAAGGGGCCCTATATGCTTACCTCCCATTTTTAATAACTCAAAGGAATAGACTAGTTGTAGGAGACAGAAAGAAAATTATAGCAGCAGCATCCGATTCCCTACAAGGTTGGTAAGAGGTGAGGGTAAATATTAAAATGATTGAAGTAAAACAAATCAATATTTATTAGATTTTCAACTTGGGATTCTTACAGTGCTAATGTATGTAACAAACTCATTTCCTGATAATTAGCTAGGAAAACTGATCCTTATCAGATAATCATTCAGCCTCATGTCACCTGGAAGATTTTTCCCAAATACTACCTGAAGATGAAAGGGAAACTTCTCCTTAAATGACCCATATGTGAGGCAGAGATGGTTTTCCTTCTCCCAGCACAGCTCTCCTCTGTGCCTGTGGCTGCCTCCATCCCCACCCTGCACACAAGAGTGCAGAAGAGGCCCACTGAAGCACAGGACTCTCAAGGTACAGACTCAGTTAAGAGAAGAGGAAATCCATGATCCTCTCTCACTCAACCAACCTGACAAGAATTTACAATATGGAGTCAAATCCTTGGCATCTTCTTATCATTGTGCTTTCCTTACCTTTGGGATCCTCTAGTTGAAACTCCTTCTTCCATTGATGTGTCTTGCTTAATTTTTCTACCCAAATCTTCCAGAGACACCCCCACAGTTCATTTTTGTCTACCACTTCACCTTACTTCTCATTAGTCCAGAAGACTTCTGTTAGGAGCTATTCTGCTGTGAGACACCTAAAACTCAGATTCGATGTTCCTTGGACATGTCTTACCCTTAATATTCCCATTAACTTGGCACAAACTAGTGGACAGTAACTGTTTATGAAATTAGTTTACTATACATGGAATGCTTTGAACCTCCACAACTTATATGTTGAAAATTAGTAATATGGTGGTATTTGGAGAAGTCTTATGGAGGCAATTTGAGCTTAAGAATGGAACCCCATGGATGAAATTGGTGCTTTTATAAAGGAGGCTTGAGAGAGGTCCTGTGGGCCTTTTGTCATGTGAGGACACAGTGAGATATATTTAT
This sequence comes from Octodon degus, assembly GCF_000260255.1. Classification (NCBI taxonomy): domain Eukaryota; kingdom Metazoa; phylum Chordata; class Mammalia; order Rodentia; family Octodontidae; genus Octodon; species Octodon degus. The sequence goes on from NW_004524629.1 coordinate 8,828,479, forward strand.
GTGTAGGCCAAGATGTGACTCCTCATCAGACAAAGAGTGATGGCACTGGGAATTTGATTTTCTAGCCTTCAGAATGATGAGAAATAAGCTCTTGTTGTCCATAAGTTACACAGTGTATAGTGTTTTTGTTAATGCAGCCTAAATGTAAGGAGACTGCTATGGTTTTGTGGTTTTGTGCCCTCAAAGCCTCATGCAGTCACTGAGACCCAGTTCTATAGTTTGATTGACTCATGATCTGGGATTATGGGTCTGAGTTCTGCTAGGATTATGGGTATGAGTGCTACAACCAGCCTGCAGTAGATAGGCTGAGTGTAACATAAGGGAGACAGAGAGGCAGATTTGCTCCCTGCTGCCTCTGTTGCCATTGTTGTTGCTACTCCTCCCTTTGCTCTCTCTCTATGCTGCCACCATGAACTGCTGCCCTCTGCCTTGTGCCACTCTGCCTTGGAGCCAGGTGAGTATGGACTGAAATCTCCAGTAACTGTGAGCTAAACAAACCTTTCCTTCCTTCATTTTGGGTGTTGGATATTTGTCCCAGCAATGAGAGAAGGGTAACTAAGACAGGGGCACAACTGAACAGTGTTAAGAAATGCAACTAGATACTTGAGTCACAACCAACAGTTCATATAGCTTAAGAAGGTGGGGCTAAGTATTGGAAGGTGGCTGACCATTTGTACAAAAGAAACTGTCACAAAAATGCACTCCCTATATATGATTCTAATAGAGCACCACTTTACTGGGGTATGCAGAGTATTCTGCAAGTAAAGGCTGGGCAGAAATACATCTGGCCTCATCCTGAGGATATAACTGCTGTTTTAGAAACTAGCAGAGCCCTTTATGAAAACAGCCTGGGTCAGATTCTATTCCTTTCTCTTGTTTTAAGGCATGGAAGAAAGCCTGCGGATTTTGAGCTCCAAATTCCAAAATGCATTCATAGTCTCCTGCTCCTGTCCCTTCGCCCAAAGTGTTTGTGTCCTGTGGGCACATGTTCTATGGCTCTTTCAGGTCATGCTTTCTCTTTCCACTCCAGGCCCATCTACCACCTCTTCTAGTTTTTCAACATCAAGAAAATTCTGATGCTGGAAGATGACACATAACCTGTTGTTTAATTCTTCTGGAAGACTTGGGCTATGGTTACAACACAGGTCTCTCTCTCTCTCTCTCTCTCTCTCTCTCTCT
>NW_004524629.1:8829757-8834222 GCF_000260255.1 Octodon degus
TACACATATGTATATATACATATCGTCAACATTTTAATATTTTAAAAATCACAACCAATTTCCACAGGTTTTCTCATTTTGCTGGGTATTATATTTATTCTGGGATCTAGTGTTCAGTTAAAATCTCCCTTTCCCAAATGGCTTTTGTGTCTTCTGGCAATGTTTAGCTACCAGGCTAAATGGCATTGCCTCCTCCTCCTCTTCAGGATCTGTGCTTTTCAAAATCTTTCATACAGTTGGTATACCCCTGCTAGTCACTGTTTACTCAGGTTGTACATATTAGGCTATTTAGTATTTCTTCATAAGTTAGAAAGAGGAGCCCAGAGCTAAGAGCAAAAATACAGTGCTCTCTTTGGTGTTCCCAAAGTGGAGGCAAATCAGCTAGGAACAATTTCAATTAAGGTGTGAGAGGTGCTGCCCTCTGGGTGCTATGCCTTTAGAGTAACATACCTTGGTGATAGCTGTAGTTTGCATGCAAAACATTGATTTATTTAGATTTCCAGTGCAACCAGGTATTTGCAAGCAAGCACTCATTTGGAATCAAATACACTTCAAAGGCCCTTTTACCCTGTCTCTGTCTTCTTTTCTCCTTCTGGGTTTTTCTCTCTATCCCTGCTAGATGTCCTCCCAAAGCAGCAGGCAATCATAAATGGGCTTTTTCGAAGTGGAACTCTCCTCAAGGGGGTTGCTATTTATCTGCATATTAGTCATCTTATGAGTTCAGAGCTGGGTGTGATGTTGGGAGGTGAAGACTGGAGGGCAGTGGGGTCGCAGTGGATGTGATTTGGAAGGGAAGAGTATATATCCATCCTCCTCTCTCTGCCCTCTGCTTCCTGCCACTGCTCCTAGGTGAGCCTCCCCTACCACGCCATACTGCCATAGAGCCAGCCTACTATGGACTGAAAACTCTGCAGTGAACCCAAGGTAATGCTCTTCCATTTGGAGTCCTGGCTATCAGGCATTGTGTCTCCGGCTCAAGAAAGTAACTAAGACACTCCCCTCTCTACTTTCAAGCATCCACTTTTAGTTTTTAGGGAGCATCAAACAGACTGACTAATGCCTTAATATTTTAGCTCTAAACACAATAGGATTATTTATCTATTTGGTACAGAGTCTCACTTGCAGCTCGGACTTGTAGTGCTTCATCTGTTTCAGCCTCCCCAATGCTGGAATTACAGGTTTGCACCACCGAGCCCAGTTTTGGTGCCAGCACAGCTCCTGAGGCCAGCACAGCATGTGGTAACAGGGATCAAACCCAGGTCCTCGCACTTGCCAGCCAGGCACTTAGATTGCTGAGCTATCTCCTCAGCCCCAGTGGGCTTATTTTTTTTATTTTTTTTTTTTTTGAAACTCCTCAGGACACAGCAACTTGTCCTCTGTTTGATAATTTTTAAAAATGTTAAATAATACTACTACACTTGTAATCTTTACTGTATCTGTGTTTTTTCAGGTTATTTGGGATCCATGAAATGTAATTTAGGGAATGTCTCAGTTACTTTTTTCTCATTGCTGGGACAAATACCCGACACTCAAAATTAAGGTAGGAAAGGCTTATTTAGCTCACAGTTATTGGAGGTTTCAGTCCATACTCAGCTGGCTCCAAGGCAGAGCGGCACATGGCACAGAACAACCTTTCATGGCGGTGGCAAAGAGCAGAGGGGAGCCAAGGGCGGAGGAGCAGCAACAATGGCAACAGAGAGGGTCTGTTGCTCTTTTTCTCTTATGTTACATTCAGGTTATCGCCTCAGGCTGGGTGTAGCTCTCACATCCATAATCCCAGCAGTACTCAGACCCATAATCCCAGCCTTAGATCATGAATTAATTACAAACTGTAGAACTGCACCTCAATGACTCCATGAAGTTTTTTGGGGACAAATACACACAAACCATAACCAGGAGCTTTCTAAATTTGCATATTTATGAATTTGAAAATGTCAAATTCCAGTGACTTATTTGTAAGGAAGTAAGCAAGTCATTTTTGTTACTTTCTTGAAAATAATCTTGCAAGTATAACATCTGAAAAGGTCAGGGTTTTTTTTTTAATGAAGGGAAGATATGGTGTTGATATTCTCCTTACTCATCCAAATTCAAATATTTACTTATCAGTGACTGTAAATACATTAACTATGAACACAAACATGCATACAGCTTAATGAGCAGTACCAGTCGGGGTTTATCCTTCAGGGTACATGTGTGTGTTGCCGGTGTGTGTTTGTAGAAGTCAGTGCTTGGTCATGAAAGCAAAGAAGGTGACAAGGAAAGCTATGAATGGGGATCAGATGAGTGATGTCATTTGAAGTCTTCTGGTCAGACAGCAAATGTTGTCACAAGTGTCTTTTGCTGCAGTGCATTGTGTGCTTTCGTTTTTCCTTTTCATAAGCGCATGCTTACCTATTCCTGTTTTTTGTTCCCCTTTGCTACTGTTGTGTTCAGTCCTTTCTACACAGAAATCCTAAGAAAGGGAAAAGGGAAAGAATGCTAGCTAAAAAGGGTGCCCACACTGGCCTTCTGCTTACATTTCCAGCCACATCTCCCTGCACATCCTTTGAACTTCCTGTCTGAGCTTCACATTCTATCTTTCTTGTTTGACACGGTTGCTGTCCCAAGGTGCAAGTCACCTCTCATCCTACTGTCCCTCACCAAAAAGGAGGGACTGGGACTGGAGAGTGATTGAAAGAAACCAGGCAAGGAGGCAGACACAGTTGCCAGAAAGAAGAATACAGAAGAATAAAGAGATACAGAGGGCTGTGGTACAAGACGACTGATTTTGAGGAAGAGCTAGATTAGAGCTATGGAGGTGAAAACAGTAATTTCTTCACAGAAAAAGACATTCGATTATTAAGATATTTTAGCCTCATGGAATGGAAAAGCTGGGCTACTCTGATATAGTAATGCTCCCTATTTGAACAGTAGGACCCAGCAGAGTATGAATTACGCAGTTTTGTCTTCTGTCTCCTGTGGTTCCAAAGGATAGCTAGTGCCCAGAAACTAGTGACAAGCAGTCACTAGTTTGTGACTAATGACTAGTGACCATGGAAGATTCACAACTGGCTTTGGCTCAAAGGATGAGTGTGGGCCCGAGAAAGAAGAACTTGGCATTACACTTCTTGGTATACAGAGAGATCCAATTTATTATTATTTACAATTTTCATTCACATACCAAAAATTTAGCTAGCTGACATAGATGAGCTTAGCATCCCTCCTGGGCTGTCACCCCTACATTCTTTTCAGTCCTGAGCCATAAGATCTTTTATGGGGTGCAAACTAAATCATTATCCTATACTCAATAGCAGTATTGAGAAATTATTCTAACATTCTTGATGCTATGCTTAAAGTCAAGATCCCTGATAGTTAGTTCTTGTAAGGGACTCATACTGTGAAAAGCTGAGGTTACCTCACAGGTCTATTATCACCGTAGGGAGCACAGCTAGTTTTGCACATCAATGTAAACCCACTGGGCAGTCCAAGGTTGAAACCTATGGAAAGTCTAAGACAGAGTATAGAATGACTATTGAATGACCCACCTTTTAGTAAACACTCCCTAGGTGCTGTGTTAGTACACTGACTGGTAGCACTCAGGGCAGAGTATCTCTCTCAATGCACAATGTTATATTTGCTTATAGATGTAGAATGCGGAAAGTCCAGTTTGGAGTGAACCCTGCACTTCCCAAATTTGTAATGTCACTGAGAGAAGTGAGGTTTGAACCAGGTCTGCAGGACTTTGAAGCCCAGGTTCCTAAGAAGACACACCTTCTTTTATCATTAAGTTGGTGGGAGATGCTGAAGTTCACTGAATTTTTAGTTTTCTGAGTTTGTTCTACTTTTTTTCTTCTGGTTATGTAATGGGAGGCTGAGAACATGGCACTTGGGGGCATTTCTAAAACAAGGCAGCCCAGTTACAGATAAAGGAGGTAAAAAGACAGCTTTCTTCTTTTATGAGATTCATCTATTTAAAATAAATTCCTCATTGAAAAATCAAATAAATGAGAAAATTTTGGTATATAAAATTTAGTCTCATTGTATTTAGTTTTGGCAGCATCTACTGGTGCAAAAAATGCCAGCACCCAGCAGAGGGGCTACACGAGCAGTATACAGTGGCGCTGGAATGAGGTCTCCGAGAGCAGCATACAGTGGAACTGGAGCGGGCGCTCCAGGAGCAGCGTACAGTGGCAGTGGAGTGGGGGCCCCATGAGCAGTGTGCAGTAGCGCTGGAATGGGAGCTACAAGAAAGTGTACAGTGGCACTGGAGTGGGGGCCCTGCGAGCAGTGTACAGTGGTGTTGGAGTTTATCCTCATCAGGAAAACCTCATGGGAGAGATGAGCTTTCAGGTAGCACAGGAGCAAGTACGGGAAAACCAGAGCTGGCCAGTGGCAAGAGGGTGTGACTGTCCCATTACCTGTGCCCAACTAAGGTCTCATGAAAAAGAAATGAGGATCCTGTTGAAAGAGGACCTGCTGGGGTGTG
>NW_004524629.1:8835422-8872093 GCF_000260255.1 Octodon degus
TCTCTCTCTCTCTCTCATCTTACCACCATATGAAGCAATCTCACCCTATTATACCATCCACTATGACCCCATGTAATAGGAGTCCTCCCCAGAATCATTGTCATAGGATAGAATTTCAGCCTTCAACACTGTGAGGCAAACAAACCTCTTTGAGCCTAAGCTAAAAATATCAGTATTTTGGAGTACAAACATCACATCCTAAAATAAGCATTCACAACTTCACTTTTAGTACTCAAGCATGTGGGGTATAGGAGAGGAAAAAAATGTAAAGTGAAGTAAAAAAGAAAAATTACAAAATAAAGAGAATAAAAAGAAGAATTCCTACAGATGTTGATTGTTTCTAGACTACTTCCCAACAGGGGAGGCAGCACAAGGATTTGACTTGCTGGATGGAGCCTAACGATCAGGATCTTTTACCACTGTCATCAGAACTGCAGGGGTAATGCCCGACCTGTCATTAGTGACTCTACTGTGGCTGAGGATTAAACATAAAGAGAGATGAGAGCAGCAGTGACTGTTTTCAAGTCATATAAATCAATTGGCATTTTGCAAGTGAATGTGTTAAGCTCAGTAGGGCAATGCCACTATGGAAAGATTGCTTGGCAGAGTTTTGTGGCTGTTTGAAAGGTCTTTGAGATGTAATTATAACAAAGGATAAGAACCTCACTTGGCCTGGTACTCCTTCTTCACATCCCATAATTTTAGCTCCACTTCTTCAAAGCTAGATAGGTCTCATTCTGCAGTCAAATGCTCTACCCCTGAGCTACATCCCCTAGATCTCCTTCTGAATGAACTATCTGACCCAATGGGAGAACTGTTCCTGCTTGAATCAGTTTATAAGTAATAAAGGAAATAGTTGGGGCACAGATTGAAACTAGTACAGAGAATGGAACGGGTGGGGTATGCACTAAAGTAATATTCTTATAATGTTTCCATTGAATTAAAAATGAGCAACCTTTGAGGGTGGCTCAGAAATTGACGCAATAATATTCAGTGTGGCAGTTAGGCTCTTGATTTCAGATGACGCTGTGAGTTAGGAATTAGCCTGTCAACCTTCGTTTCGGGTTGTAGGCTTTGGCTTATGGGTATTCCTCAGTCCTGGCTCAAGGGTTTAGCTTTCATGTGAAGCAGATGGATCAGAGTCAGGGAAACAACCTAGCTCTGGTTTTAGGAATAGCCTCGAGGCAGAGCGGAACTAACCTGAGAGTTGCCCCCACTCTGGGAAGCAGTCACTCTTGGGCAGGCACACGTGCTCCCGGTAGGCTACGGGGCCAGCGGGCCAAAGCTTAATAGGAAAACAGCAACGATTTGTTTCCACCGCTATTTATGTTTCAAGCGCCTGACAGGCTGTCAGTGCAAGCGAGGGTCGCTAAATTTACTGTCTTTCAGATTACTGCTACAGTCTCTGCCTTGACAAGTCACTTCATTCATACAGCGCCGCATGATGATGTTTCCCTTACTTCTTTTTACATGAAAACAAAGGAAGAGGAAAAGGGCACCTCAGAGGTTCCAACAGTTGAAATGAAGAAAGTTCACAAGGCTGTCGCAGCCTGGTGTGTGGACACTTGAGGGAGGGGTCACAGACTTCTCTCTGAAATGGCAAGTGAGGGAGAAGGCTGAGGCCAAAAGGCTCAGTCTGCCTGGTGTGTTGGTGAGATGGTGTTTTAATGGGGGCAGAGAAGGAGGACAAAGTGACATTTTGTTCCTGCTGCATTTGAACACTTAGAGGATATTTAAATGGAGAGTCTTTCTAAACACTGGGATGCAAATGAAGAATAAAAATAAGTTTTATTTTTTCTTTCTTTCTCTCTCTCTCTTTCTTCTTTCTTTCTTTCTTTCTTTCTTTCTTTCTTTCTTTCTTTCTTTCTTTCTTTCTTTCTTTCTTTCTTTCTTTCCTTCTTTCTTCCTGTACCTTGAATCAAACTCAAAACCTGGTGCTTGCCTGGCAGGCACTTGAGCCACTGAGCTATGTCCCTAACCATACACTTCATTATTTTTATTATTTATTTATTTATTACCAATAATCCATTTCTTGGAGCCTTTAAAATCCGAGGAAGATAGCTGCAAGCAAAAGATAAAAACTGGTCATGAAAAGGGAATGGAAGGGATATCTGGAGTAAGTACTCTGAGTAAGATTAACAAGTCAAAATACAGATTTTTTTTAATATAAAAAGATCAAAGTACTTAAAAATGTGTGTGTCCATTGGTTAACTTCCTAGTAAATTGCAGTCATTTGACAAATACCTGCTGCTACCACGTGATAGCCAATAATTTAAGCAAGGACTATAAGAATCAGAGGCATTAGAAGCAAATATGGTTTCTTTTTGTCGTGGAGCTTATCTTCTCTTCAGGGGTCAGTAATCACACAGCTGTGCCAGACTTTGACTTTCTTTTACATGGAAATAAAGTGAATGATTTGAAGGTCTTGCTAATAATGTCTGAACTTTGTTGGAAAGTTTGGCACTATTAATCATATTTTCCTCAATGATTTTAGATGCTCCCTTTTACAGTTTGATCTGTTTCTTGATTTTGTGCCTTTATTCTTTTTTGGTCTATTCATGTGTCAGTGTTTTCACATTGTACTTATCATAGCTCTGTACTACATTTTTATTACTGATAGGAATGATCATTTTTCAGAATTTTCCTGATTGATTCTAACATCACTTTATTTCCAATGAATTCTAGAATTACATGTAAAACAAACATAATGGAAAATGTACCAATTTCCCTCAATAGATATATTCATTGTATTGAAACATATATGAAATTTTAAAATAAGAAATAAATATTTGTTAGTTTGATTGTGTTAAAGTTGGATTTGTGGATTAAGGTAGAGAGTTATAGATATACAATTTTCATTCTTTCTATCTTAGAAGTTACCTTATTTATGTCATATGCTAGTACATCATATATTAGTCCATTTTTATTCATAATTTTGTATTGCTTTTTCTGACATATGTTATCTGTTCTTATTTCTAGCCAAGAGCCCTTTCTGCAATAATATCAGTCATATGCAGAAAGCCATAGTCGTATGTTAATGGTATAAGTAGTTACCTATTGAATTGTTTTCCTTTTTAAAAAGGGCACATTTATTCAGCATCATGATCAGACTATTACACTTAGCAATCAACAGTATGGGTACAAAAAAAGGTCTACATTAAAACTCTTTGTTGGAATACTTTATACTTTCCACAGAACAGAAACTAAAATAACCTGTTATACAATTAGTCACAAATACAATTCTTAAGTTTCTTGCCCATACGCATGAGGATTGTCTAAAACATGTCTTCTTTATAGCACCTAGGCACTGCCACCACTGTGCTTGGCTGAGTTCACAAATCTGTTGTGACGTATAGCTTCCCTGTCACTTCTCTGGCTCTCCTCTTCTGCTAAGCTTTGTTTCCTGGAAGTATTTAAAACTTTCTGCCACTGCCATAGCTACAGTTGCTGCTGGAACCACCACAGCCACTTTGATTTTGTGGTTTGGTAAAATAATTGGCCTCCACCTCCATAGGGCTCAGAGCTTCTGCCTCCAAAGTTTTCTCCCTTCATGGGTCCAAAATTTGAAGACTGACTGTTGTAACTGCCAAATTCATTATAGCTTGCACCACCTCCATAATTGCTTCCATCATTACCAAATCCATTGTAGCCATCTCCACTGACACCATATCCACACCCACCATGGATGTCACCAAAGCCACCTCGACCACTGAAGTTTCCTCCGTGATTGAAACTGTCATTACCACCAAAACCACCTCCATGACCACAACTAAAATTTCCAGAACCACTTCAACCTCTTTGGGTAGATGAAGCACTAGCCATTTCCTGCTTTTACAGGGCTTTCCTCACTTCACAGTTGTGGCCGTTCACAGTGTGGTACTTTTGAATGATAATCTTATCCACAGAATCATGGTCATCAAGGGTTAAAAAATCAAAGCCCCTCTTCTTTCCCCATCCTCAGTTGGTCATAATTTTAATCATTTTGATTTTTTTCATATTGTTCAAAATAATCTTGTAGGTGATGTTCTTCCGTATCTTCTTTAATGTCACCAAAAAAAGATCTTCTTCGCCATTAAGTGGACACCTAGTCTTTGAGAATCTTCTCTTGAGACCACTCTCTTTGGTTCCACAACTCTTCCATCCATTTTGTGTGGCCTTGTATTCATGGCTGCACCCACCTCCTCCACAGTGGCATAAGTGACAGACCCAAAGCCCTTGGAACGCCTGGTGTTTGGATCTGTCATTACCACACAGTCTGTGAGTGTTCCCCTTCACTCAAAATGGCTCCTCAGCCTCTCATTGGTTGTTTCAAAGCTCAGCTCTCCAATAAAGAGCTTCCATAGTTGTTGGGGCTCCTTGGGAGACACTGGCTTAGACATGAGGGCAGTCGGAAGAGAGCCTGATGATGCTTCCTCTGCGGTGTCCACCAGCAGAATGAATTGTTTTCTTGTCTTATTATTGAAATCATGTGAAACAACAGGCTATCCTAATTTGAAAAAGAAAGCCCTTACAATATGCACCATAATACATTTAGAGAAAAGAGGTTGCAATAGTAAATATTAACTATAAAATCACCGCATAAAAAGTCTAGGCAATATTCTGATAACACTGAAGAGAAGAATGCCTTCAGAATAAGGAATGGAACAAGAAGCTACAAAGAAAGAGAGACTTGCTATTTTTACTTCAAAATTTTTTTCTCAAGACCATAAACCTTGGTCAACAGAATTAACACACAAATAACAAGACGGACATGTGTTTATGGTAAATATGACATAAGAGTGTCAAAATTCCTCAAAAAGATGAATTTTACAAAGCCAGTCAGATGGTCTGCCATTTTGGGAAGGCTGACAGCTACCTACTAAAATGGAAGCCCTGCACATAATGCAGACATTTCACTGCTGGGTGTAGTGACATTCACACCTGCACTGGATACATCCACATAGTGAACAGACTAAATCAATTGTGGTGCATTGTTATAATGGAATACCATACAGCCAGGAAAACAATAAGAGACACGGGTGAAATGGTAGCATGAACAGTCACCAAAGTACAATATTATAAAAAAGAAATAAAACAGGGCTGGTGAGATAGCTCAGTGGACTAAGTGCTTGCTTAGATAAGCACAGGACCCAGGGTTCAATCCCTGGTACCATATGCCACAATGGACCCACCCTGGGCACACAAGGCTGGCCACTGAAAGTGGGTATGCTGGCACATGCCTGTAATCCCAGCGCTGGGGAAGCTGAGACAGGAGGATCACCATGAGTCTGAGCTACATAATGCGATCTGTACTAAATACATAAAAAAGGAAATAAAACAACAAATATCATATGCATGCTGTCATAAAAATTATACATAAAAATTATAACTGAATAAAACTAATCTATATTTTCCAGAAATGATAAATACTTGGAAAAATCATAAAGCCAAACAAGGAGAAGATTTTCAAAATATAGTTAGTATTGCTATACTACTTATTGATTTAGTATTTGTGTCATTGCTGTTTATATAAATTAGTTCATTTAAGAAAATTTAGGGCCAGCCAAATAGCTCAGCCAATTAAAGCACCTGCAAGCAGGTGCAGGGGCTGGGTTTGATCCCAGGGCCTGCAGTGCCAGTCCCACCCCCAGGGCATGCTGAGACAGAGATTGAGAATGGGTGTGGTGGCACGTGCCTGTAATCCCAGCTCTTGGGAGGCTATAAACAGGTGGATCATTAAGAGTCTAATCTAGTAGTGAGACCCTGATTACCCTGTAGACCATTCTCTAAAATACAAAAAAACAAACAACAAAACAAAACAAGAAAGAAAGAAAAGAAAATTTAACTCACAAAATATAATGCTATGCTTTCTAGTCATAAGAGAGAAGCTGGGCCAGGGAGATAGGTCAGTAGAATAAGCACTTACTTGGCAAGCACAAGGTCCTGAGTTCAATCCCTGGTAAAACCAAAACACAAACAAACAAACAAACCCAAAATATCCTGCCTGTTTCATAAGAGAGATGTTGAATACAGACTATTGTGAATAACATATTTTTATGTTAAAATTTTATATACACATGAAATGTATATGTGTATTATACATTTTAACACATTCACTTATATATGAATTATGCTTATACATTGTTATTAATTGGATTTTGTCCAGGTTCTGGGATCAGTAATGTCAAAGGAGTGTTGTCAGAGAATTTCTCTTCAATTGATGCTGCTTCAATTTTTGACATTTATTATATATTTCTTTTATAATAAAATATTTTTGAAAAAAATGGCATTGGATTTAATAATTTCAGTACAGGAATAAGATAAGCCCATCCCTGTAGCTGTATCCTAAGGGCAAGTTCCTCATAATGAAAAAGAAAATCTCTAAGATTTTACTATTTCTGGCATAAGAAAAGATAAATTAATAGGGAAATAAGAGACAATTCCAAGTGACAGGAAGAATAGTAGCAAGCAAGTTGATATTATATTAAATTAGAGCAATTTTCTAATTAAGTGAATAATACGGGGTTGAGCAACTGTGCATGGCCATTGTTTGTCTAAGCTGCTTCCCCAGCTGTCCAACTGTAGCTCTACAGACCTGCGACTGTAGGCCCTGTGGCCTCAGCCCCCAGCAGCAGGACTGCAGCCCGGCTGACTTGGGGCCCTCGCTCCACATGGACCCCGAGGGTGGCAGTGATTGTTGGCACTTTCAATGTCACTCTCCTTCCTACTCTTCACCCTATGGTACACATTAGTGATAGTTCTTTGGTCCTCATTGCTGACGATCACATTTCATTCCATTTCCCAGAAAGGGCTAGCAATGGGCCAAACCATGAATTGAATCCCTTATTTAGTTATCACTCTCAGCTTGCCTGCGGGCCTGAACCTATGTATTGTATTTCCGCCATTGATTTGCCACCTACTACCCTTGATGTAGTGCCATTCCCAGGGAGCATCTGTGGGCTAGTGAGGTGCACTTTCAACCTGAGCACACCGAGAATGGCCCAGCTTGCACCTCCTCAATGATACAAAATATGAGTTTTCCAGGAACGTGGAGATTTGAGGTGAGGGAAGAAGCAATTCCCTCTTGGTCCTAGCTGCTTGCTTCTTGCACAGATGGTGACCTTTTATGGATGGAGAGAGCAGGTGATCACTAATACCTGCCAGACATGAATATCAGGTTCAGTATTTTTTCTATTGTGTAGCACAGAACTTCGGATCCTAATCAAGCACTTAAATGTACTCAATCGATTATCTATATCACAGAAAAAAATGCTGTTGCATACTATCTCAGTCCCATGTTGAAGATGTTGTATCCTACACTGGGTAGCTGGCCAGTCTGCTTAGCAAGTTGGCTCCTACACCTCCCATCCCTGTCTCATAGGATCTCACAGTCACCACATGGAATAACTGGCCAGAGATTTCATTACTAAGAGGGTTCAACCTAAGACCTGTCCAACCCTTGTTAAGGTGCTTGATAATTACAAGGCATATCTGCTCTTATGCCGCTATCCACTTACTTGGAAGTCTCTGGATTCTATCTAAAGATCATGTATTTAGAATGCAAACTATTTGGACTATAAGTATTTTAACACTTCCTAGAAATGACTTAGCCAAAGTGATACCAAAGCTTTCTATTAAGACTTATAAAGTGTACCTCTTTCAATGAATTTTCTATGTATTTCACAAACCTCAGTCAATTACAGTGTCTAGAACATTACTAAAAATCTTTTATTAAAGGCCCCTGTGAGTCAGTTATTTCCATACAAAATATGTATCCTTAGGTGGCTTTTTAAACTTACTACATTTTTGTGTAGCTATGTGCATCCATGTATTTTTCTCTTTGCATTTACTTGAAAATTATGCAAATATACTCCATAAATACAGTGATAGCTTGTCTCAGGCTCTTATTAGCATCCTTTCCAGTGTTCCTCAAAGTTTGAGCCAAGAGTGACAGGAGTCACTCTGGAGGATGCTTATACAGGCGGATCCAGGGCCCCCACACGGACTTGCTGCGTCAGAATCTCCAAGGATAAGGCCCACGAATCCATAAGTTTATAAAGCCCCCAGGTGATGTTTGGGCAGTCCTATATTTGGCAACTATCTACTTGACCTCAGTATTCTGATTGCCAGGCAAATATCTTTTTTCATCTCTCAAAGGAGTTCACTTAACTGTAGCTTACTGGAGTTAACTTGGCCTGGGATCAGTGATTGATCCATTTTTGGTCTGGAGAGATTGAAGGAGACCTAAGGGAACTAACATTCCATATTGAACTCAATTCTCGTTGCTGAGCTAACAATTTAACCTCTGCTTGTTGGGTACTACTTTTTTTAAATGTATTTGGTACAGGGTCTCACTGTATAGCTCAGACTCATAGTGATCCTCCTGTTTTCAACCTTGCAAGAGCTGGGATTACAGGCACGTGCCACCATGCCCAGTCTCAGTTACAGTCACAGTGTGCTACTACTTTGTAACTATCATTTGGGCTGCTTACCTATGCTAGTTTATTCATATAAGCTTATTTTTCTCTAATTTATAAATGAAAAAAATAAAGCATTTTCCCATCACATAGCTACAAAGTATTCTAAATTTTAAAACTTTCTGTCCTGTTTTCAAACATATTCTGTTCTGTGCCTCCCTGAAGACAAGAGGCTCCTGGTAAGAGCCACTGACACCTGTCTTCTGACCTACCTGGAGCTACAAACCAAGAGTGGGTCCCATTGGTCAGCTGCCATATTATATCCTTCCTGTCCTATAGTTCCCTTGAATAGCTTAATAGGACCACTGGGCCTTCATATCATAGAAATCACTAAGAATAGATAGGTCACATGCAAGCAAAGTTGGACAGGTAAATACACACATCACCTTTTCTTGCTTCATTATGCATGAGCTTTGTTTCAGAGCATCTTTAATGGGTGGATAAGCTGTTAACAAACACAGGAGTGACAGATGACTGCTATCCTTTGCAGATGTTGGAAGATCCCGAAGAATGCATTAATGTGGAAATGGCTGAGAAATTTAAACCTTCTTTGCATCCTGCCTTGTAGATTCAGAGCCCTCCACCTCCTACTTTTGTAGCTGGCTGCAAAGTTACATTGAGATCATTTGTGGCCAGCCTGAAGGTTGAGGATGATACAAAGCAAAGGCTGTCTGTGTGAGGAGATTTGACAGGTTGCCAGGCAGCAGAAATTGCCTCAAAGATACCAATCTTTAAAGCTTAATTATTTTCCCATTAAGACTCCTTTTGCAATGCAAATATTAATGCAAGCAGTTATACCTTTTATCAGCTAATGTCTTAATTCTCAATTAACACCTAAGGGATTTCTCAGCCTGCAGGCAGTCAAGATGGTTCTTATGGAATAAGTTTGAGGAATCAGATAGACAATAATAGAAGACATTGCTGGGGAATGAGCAGAGTTCACAAACTCAGATTCACATTTTATATAACTCTGGTTTAATTTATCTAAATGTTTGGAGTGACTAGGAAATAAGTAATACTAAAACAGGTAACTGTTCTGACTCATACGTGAGGCTTGATGTGAAATTACATTCACATATGATTAAAAGGGTTGGAATATGTAATATACATATATAATGTACATATATGTAAGTCTTTGGATTGATTTGAGGTGATATTAAGTGGACTTTTCGACTTGCTGATTCACACCTTGAGGAGGACAATAATGGCCTAGTTTTTCTGATGATAATTGGGAAAATTCTAAGCAGGAGATCTTGGAATATGTTGAATAAATTGCTAGGTTTTCAGATCTCTTTATTCTTCCCTTCCTTGTCTACTAATTCAAAAATAATGTCAGTTTCTGGAAGGCTGGAAGCTAATTATATCAATATCTTTATATAACATATGCTGATGTAATTTTAAATTGCTCGTCAAAAATTTTGGAATTTAGAGGTAAATAAAGTTAAGAACCCAGATCATCTTTTTTGACAAATTGTTTAAAGGCAAACACAGTGGCGCCTCTCAGGCAACACTGTCTAACCTGATGTTTTTGGGAAAAAGAAGACTACAGGAATGATGCTGAGGCAAGACAGCATGGAGGAGAAATCCTGAAGCAAGCAAGGAGGTAACATGCTGGTCAGGTAGGTCATGGAAGAAATCAAGCAAATCTTGACTAGAGGGAGCAAAGAGAGACGGAAGAAAATGCTACCAGGATTGCAGCATCGTAATGTAGGGCCCCAATGCCTCCAGGAGCCTCCTTTGCTGGAAGTCAAACAGACATGAAAGTTGGTTTAGGTTGGTTGATTCTGAAAGGTAGTCACTAAAAAACTTCATTTTAATAAGGCATGAAATTATCATTCTAAATGGTAGTTACCTAGTTGTTTACATATCTGAGAATAAATGAATAGAGGAGGAATATGAGTGTAAAGGTAGCAAGGCATAGAAAAGCTTAAGGATTCAAGAAAGAATGGTCATTCCTGACAATGTAGCAATAAGCTTTCATCCTTCTAAAAGATTTAGAACACGTCTTGGTTTTCCTTACACCAACAGTCTCAGTGATCTTAGAGCACCAGTTCTAGGCTCTAGAGCCTGGCTTGGGCATCTTATCCAGATTCATTATGCACATATGACACAAAGAACATGTTTCATTCAACTTTTTCTATGTCTAATAGAGATCAACATAAATAATTTTGTGTGCTGTTATAGATAAGAGTTATTGGCCCTTCCTATGAGGGGAATGGCAGAAACGGCTGCATGTTTTGTGCATATGCTGGGGTCGGGGTGAATAAACATTGTTTAGGGCATGGTTACGATGGATCCCAACTAATCAAAAGAAAAGGAAATTCCAGTACAGTCAGGAGTTGCCCCTCAACTCACCCAATCTAAGCACTGGTCATCAAAAAATAGTTCTATCTCTGTACCAAGCAGTCAAAGCGGGAATATCATAAAGGTGAAGACCATTTGAAACAAATAAGTGTATGCCTGCAAATGGTATCAGGAACAAAGGGAGAAAAATAGTACGTGGTTGGAATTTGGTTAGGATGATCATGGAATTAATCCCTAAATTAGCAAAAATATATTTTTTTCTCTATTGTTTAAGATAAGAAACTCGAAACTCACATTTAAAATGAAATTTGGCCAAAGGAATGTTGTAAAGTAACTAATTTTATTAATATAGTTCTATTTTTACTGGATTCAATCAAAACCATACAGACTTAATCACCCTTTGCTGGAAAAGAGAACACTGAATTTCCTAAATTACAGTCCAACACACAGATTTCTAAAATTGTTTTAAGTGGTAGATTTCAATATAGAAAGCAGAACTTTTGATTATATGATATTTGTGCATATTCTACATTGGATACTTCTAATCCAATGTAGATAGATTTTGGATAGATTTTTGGATAGACTTTAATTTTGAAAAATGGGGCATATACCCCCAAAATATCAAAACACATGAGACAACCTTCAATCACCAAAATTCTGCTCAGTAATATTGTCCCCTTATGTGTTCAGGAAAAGAATATGCATGTTCCACTGCAGCAGCTAAGAAGCTAAGCTCAGGAATGACAATGTTCCTTAGAATACACCTTGAAAGGAATCCAGAGTTTCCAGAAGGACAAATCAACACAACTAAGCTCAAGGATAAACTTAAACCAACCCACTTAAAGGGATAGAAAGCATGCGATCATTGCATAGACCAGCTGCCAACTATGCAAACACTGATAGTCATACATGAGCAGCCAGATAATAGCAGGAGACCATTTAATAGCCCCTGAGTTCTTCATAAAGAGCTAGATCTAGTTAGTGTCTGTGTGTATGTGAATGTGTGTGCGAGAGAGACAGCTTTAAACATAGGAAAAATGGCTTTCTGTTATTAAGCCTTACCTAAGGTGTTGTTCTGTTTTGTTTTGAGGCAGGGTCTTGCTATGCAGCTTGGACTTGTAGTGATCCTCCTATCTCAGCCTCCCTACTACTAGGATTATAGGCATGCACCACCAGGCCCAGAAACACATGGGGTATCAGGAATAGGGACCTTGTACTTGCTAGGCAGGCACTTAGAACACTGAGCTATCTCCCCAAGCCAGCCTTATCTAATATGTGCCAGTTCCTTCTAGTATAAAGTATAATAAAGGATTTAATTTGATAACAATTATATGTCTAGAACTATGAAAATATGACAAAACAGACTAATGCAATACTAAGCAGGTAAACAGGATGCAACTATTTGGAAAATGACTACTATACTGATGAAAATTAATTAATAATGACTTAAAGTTGCTATTTTACCTAATGCTTGTTATATATTGATGCTCTTCTTCTCTACTTTTGCATATAATGAACAATTACCAGGATCCAGGGAGGTAGCTCAGCAGTCCAAGTGCCTATCTGTCAAGTGAAAGGACCCAGGTTCAAACTCCTTTACAGTGTGCAAATCTGGCTCCACACAGGCCTGCCCAGCTGGCCAAAGAAAGTGGGTATGGTGGTGTACACCTGTAATCCTAGTACTGGCGAGGCTGAAACAGGTGGATCACTACAAGTCTAAGCTGAGGAGTGAGACTCAATACTAAATACATAAAGTTAAAAAGAGAACATTTTGGGCTGGCCAGATAGCTCAGCAAACTAAAGCGCCTGCTTAGCAGAGTGCAGCACCTGGGATTGGATCCCCAGCATGCTGTGCAGGACTCACACCCGGGGTGTGCTGAGATGGTGATTGTGACTAGGCGTGGTGGCGCATGCCTGTAATCCCAGCACTTGGGAGGCTGAAAAGAGGAGAACACTACAAGTCCAATCTATATAGTGAGATCCTGTAGATCCTGTACTAAATACATTAAAAAGAACACCTCCCAGATATAGTATATGCTTATTAAAAGCTAATTTTTAATAATCTTAAGAGTATATCCATTTCTATGAGTTTTTAATCTTTTGGACTCTGAATAACTTTCTGTCCATCCAATGAATCATTTGAAAAATATAGGATTAGAGATTTAGGACAACTGTTTTTCTGAATAAGGATATGTAAATATATATACACATATATATTTCCTATATATGTATATTCATATATTATGTATCACCCCCTGTATAATTATTAACTAAGACACTGCTGTTTATTTTTTCCAAGTTTAACTTAAAAATCAAAAGAAGCAGAGAGGAAGGATTGGCCTGTGACACAGGCCAAAGTTGAGCTGCTTCCTGATTTTGTACAGCTCATAGCTAAGAATGGGTTTTGCATTTTAAATCCTTAGAACAATTACAAGAGCAACATGACACATGAAAATGATACGAAATTTTAATTTCAGTATTCATTAATCATGTTTTGATGGGACACGTCTCCAACCATTTATTCACTGTCTATGCTACTTCCTCATACAGTGCCGAAGTCTGAGTGCAGCAGAGAGTAGATAACCTGCAAAGACACTGCCCTGTGCTGTATGGAAAAAGTTTGTATCCCTGGTGTGTAGGGACATACATAAATAATATAAAAGTCTGATGTACTGCATCTCTTATGGGTGTGTTATATTTGTTATTTTCTAAACTGAGATAATAGTAGATGATAATGATATAGCAGATAATAATATTACATAAGTAACATTCCATGATCTGAGCTCTATTCAATTACTATTGAATAACAACCATCTCAACATCTATCTGGCTGTTTACATGTTTCGGCCACTTTAAATACTTTAGTAAAGCTGTGGCTCCAAAATAAGAAATATCACCCAAGGAAGTCCTTGCAGAGTAAGTTTCCAGGTCCGTCTCCACAACTTCGGATGCAGTAGGTCTGGAGAAATCTCCTGGAGCTCTCACTAACAGTGCAGTTGTGACTCTGATCTCCATGGTCACGGCTAGAGCATTAGGGAGCCAGCCCAGTTCACTGCTTCCTTCGCCCTGGCAACAACTAATCGTCCATGCTGTAAAGAATGCTTTAAAAGCTTTGGCTGCTGGTGTGAAGTGAACTATTTTATCTTGCATCCTGAGACTTTCTAGGGAAGAGATTGCTACCCTTGCTGTGGAGGTGTTCTCAGGAGAAATGTAGTAAAAGTTAGAATCAGACTAACTACTTTATGCTTACTTCTTTTTGAAAAGGCCCTAGGCTTTTCTTTTGCTTGCTGGAGAGACAGCAATCACAAACCTGTAAGGTGCACAGTGCTTTGGGTCCCCACAACAAAGAAAAGCTATTATGTGAAATCACACAAGAATGCCCAACAAGATGGGAGAGAAGTACACAAGAATCAGTCGGAGAACTTTCAAAATGAAGCACTAGAAATTATATTTCCAATATTGAAGTGTTTCCCCTCTGAGAGCAGTATTATCCCAAATTCACAATCAAATGTTTTTATTATTTATTTATTTATTTTTATGTATTCAGTACAGGGTCTCACCGTGCAGCTAAGACTCCTAGTGATCCTCCTGTTTTCAGCCTCCCAGCCCTGGGATAATGGGTGTGTGCCCCCACGCTGGTTTTCAGTGGCTGGCTCAGTCTGCCTGGGGTGGAGCCTGCTCTGCTTGTAGTGCAGAGGATCGAACCTGTTCTTAACTCTGTGCTGGCTCAGCGTTCTTAGAATTGCTGGATCATGGAAGCAATGACCTGACCCTCTTACAGGAGCTGGCATCCTGAAATAGCCACATGGTCTGTGCCTGTTCCTCCATCTTTTAAATTTTCTCCTTTACCTTGAGTCAAGGCTCAAGTCTAAGATTCATTCTATTCAGCAGACTGAGGAATAAGTAAGGCTACAGGGAATCAGGAGACAATCATCCTTAGAATGATACAGCCCTGGGAAATCAGCCTTACCACCAAGGGTTCAACAGTCCTAGAAGGTCTCAGGAAAGGCAGAGATTCAAAGGAAAAAAATATTGGCAGTGTAATATTGAAATAAAGAAGAGGATGAAAATATGATATCTTTATTTAAATTGTTCCAGTATATGAAGAAAAATTCCACCTAAAGAAAACCAGCTATATATCTATATCTAATCTATATAGCCTGTGAGAGAGAGAGAGAGAGAGAGAGAGAGAGAGAGAGAGAGAGAGGCAGAAAGAAACACACATAGAGTCAGAGATACACAGAGAAATATTCAACCTTCTGTTCCTTTATATTTTCCTTTAACCGAAGGTACCCTATCATCTGAATTTCCAGGATGCTCTTGAATCTTTGTAAGTTTCTAAGAAGCACTAAATGTTTATAGGAGTGAGTAGAGCAGGAATAGTATCTGCACTATACAAGTTAGAAAAAGCATGGCACACACCATCAGTCTGTTTGCCTCAGGACAGGAAGCGATCAACTGCCGGACTCAGAAGCAGCTCTGCACCGTGTCATGTAGGGTCTTATGGGAAGGAAGAGTCATAAAATGTTTATAATGAGGAATAGCTTGGCTAGTATAGTTAGGAGAGTGAAGGCTAGAGGAGAGCTAAAATGTTAATGTCTAGTTGTCATTAATATCTTGACATCTCTATGCCTTTTTTTTTTTTTAGATTTGTTGTTAATTATGTACTCAATTATTTTTGGCTCTCTGAAAATGACTATAGAAGACTTAAATATAAATACAAAGATGAAAGAATCCCCAGGAATGGGTGAAAATATGTTCAACTGCACAAATTTGGGGATGCATCCAAGCACATGAGTGTGTGTGTGTGTGTGTGTGTGTGTGTGTGTGTGTGTGTGTATCTGTATGTGCCCTCAGATATGGGAAGATGAGAAATCAGGAAGATTTTTCTATATTTAAATAAATTTTACTATATTCTCCCAAATCAAAGATAGAAAAATCATTTTTCCTTTAGTGCTGGAGTAGCTTCAAGTATCCTCTGGGCTGGTGGGTTTTCTTCATGTGCATCTGCAGGCATCATCTGGTTCTTTCTTTAGCTTTCTAAGAGTTAAAAATATAATAAGGAAGACAGGAGGGTGTCAAGTCTTGACTTGGGCCAAAAAGGTTTGCAGCAAAACCCAAAAGGTTTTGTCTTCCAGGCCCTTCAGACTCTTGCCCATGTGGATTTAGTTATACTTTGCAACACTTAAGCTTGATTATGCCAACTTCAGAGGCTTAGGAGATGCACTGGGGATTGGTGGAACATGTGTCTGAGCATGTCTCAGGGTGTGACCTTGGGCATTTATCTTGTTCCTTGTCCCTACTTCTCTGCTGCTTCTTCTTTGCTTTGCTTCTTGGCTACCATAAAGTAAGTAGCTTTGCGCTGCCACTCCCTTCTTCTGTGATGCTTCTGCCTTGGAGAAAGCTGGCCATTGGCTGAAGCCCTGAAGCTGAAATAACCTGTCTCCTTTAAGTGGTAGGTGTAGGATATTACTTCCTAGAAGCAGGAGAACTGCCTAATATAGGGGCTGCAGCTAAGTTTAAGGCTCTGGGTTCAATCTGCAGTACTGGAAAAAATGGCGCTACAGATCATCTGTAGATACTCAAGGTTTACTAATTGTTAGTATTTTCCAACATTGGTAACCATTTAAAATCATATCTTATCTTTTCACTTCACTTGGCAGATAAATATAATTCAATTAAAAATATTTTTTAAAGGGCCAGGGAGATAGCTCAGTAGAATAAGTGCTTGCCTGGCAAGCACAAGGGCCTGAGTTCAATCCCCGGTTCTGCACATACACACAAAAAATAAAATAAAAGCAAATAATAAAATATTTTTAATTGTTAATAGCCAAGGCAAAGGATAAATGATAGTAATACCAAGAAATGTACAACTAACATGAAGTCTAAGCCACTGGTACCAATGCTGATGAGGTGTACACAACAGCTTAAGAGACTCCCTAAGTACAATGCCTCACTGGCCCCTTATTCATCTGGGATGCTTCAAAGCCCCCCTGCCCCAGAATTTCTAGAAATAGCTCAGCTCCTCCATCAGGAAATAACCATTGCTGAGCTTCCCATAGAGAGTTCCTGTTGGAATTAGTCCAGTGAGGCAGGCACTCAGCACCCCTGAAGCCACCTATGGGACCTGTCTCCCATACAGATTGGGTATGATGAAAGACAACCTGGGCTCACGTAGCTCCCTAACTTCCATCTTTAGCAGAAGCAACTTATGTTGCCTCCTGCCCAAAGCCATCACAGTCTCCTCTGCATGAGTTTCCAGATATCCAGGCCAAGATGCTTGCTCACTGTGACCTAGGAGCCCTGGCAGATGGGAACTTATGACATCACAGTTCCACTTTCACAAGCATATTAAGTCATAATGAAAACAAGCCTTAGATCAATTCTTAACACAGAGACAACTATGAATGAGAAACACTCCCCAGGTGAGGTATAGAATGTGCCCTCAGCCTAACAGGTGCTGGGGGAAAAGCATCCATCTCAGTTCTGGCAGTTTTCTGAGGGCCTCTCCTGTGATGTGCCATGCTTGATCATATTTCATTGAGGAAAAAATTTATCCCATATTTCACTGATCCCTTACATCTTTGACTTGTGAGCAGCCCTTTAGTGGTGATGTCTAAAGCATATGGAATTGGAAGCCCAAAGCAGTGCAGTGCAGAGGGAATGCAGGAGGAACTAGGAAGCACACATCAAGAGAAGAGAGGAAGGAGAGCCAAAAGCAAGCCAGCGAGGAGGAGGGAAAGACAGGACTAAGGGTCCTAAGAAAATAAGAGTGTAAATAAGAGTCTCAGTGGTGTTCAGGAAGAATATATGAGAAAAAGGGAGAAACACATTTACTTATTTAGTGAGAGCCATGAAGTAAAAACTCTATGTGAATTATGTTATTTAATCATCCTTAAATTCTGTAATATAAATCTTTTTATTCCACTGGATGAGGTAGCTGAGGCTCAGAGCTACTGTTTGGTCAAAATTCATATACATAGTGGGAAAGAAGATGAGAATCAGTAATAATTTGCTGAATAAATATTTATTGAGAATTTACTGTGAACCAGTGCATAGTAAGGGATTCCACACAGTCTATTTTAGTTCAGGATATATAACATTGTGATATGTTATAAACAGCTATTTCTGAGAATGGTCATTCTGATTTATAAGTGTATGTGAAACTTGGCTTTAGGTCAGGTTTTTAAACTTACAAAGCCAGTAATTGGAGGGCTCAGGATTTGAATTCAGCTCCCAAGTGCATGCTTGCTTGCTTATTTACTTATTTACCTGTGCTGAGGATCAAATTTAGGATCTACTTTACCACTGAGCTATACACCTAGCCCTAGTTCATTTATTTTTAATAAGTACAAGAGAAGTTATATTTTTGAAATAGAAAAAAGGCGATAATGGGATATATATAATTCAAGATAGAATAAGAATGGGATACATAAGAAGAAATATAGGAATGTATGTTAAAAATAGAAAATAGTTGGTGGTTAGATTAAAACTTTTTGCTGCATCAGGACAGAAAATTAATTATAACATTTATACCTTAATTTTCTGGTCATTCTGCTTCACTATTTTGATTTTATTAAATAATTAAGTCTGTATAGTACAACAGTTTATTGTCACTTGTTTTAGGATTTGGGAATTGATAGTTTTCTATTATCTTTGAGCAAGTCATTAAAATGTTTCAAAAATTATTTTCTCCATCTGTACAATAAAGGATATGACACCTGTCTTCCTAAGATTTACCTCATAAGATTGCTAAAAAGTTCAAAGGAGGAAATACATGCAAATTACCGAGTACTATACATATATAAGTAAATGCGCACAGTTAAATTTAATAGCTCTCCTGTCATAGAAAACTAGAAAGCCTCCAGCTCTCTTCACCTCATCCTCTCTGTAGAGCATGCAGGATTTGACCTTCCACTGAGGAATCTGCCTAACATGGAGCAAGTCTGCAGAAGCACACTTTCATCCATGTGCAGGATGTCAGAGCCCTAACACAGTTAGAAACATTTATACCCTGAGCTTCTATAATATTGTAGCTAATTTTTCTCTCCTGGAGCCTTTCTATATATTTTACTATATAAATCAAGCTTTGAGTATTACTTTTGAATATTGTGAATCATTTATTTCTTTGCTGTGATACAGTTGAGAAATTTCAGACTTTTTTTTTTTTTTTTTTGACGGTACTGGGGATTGAACTCAGGACCAAAATTTCAGATTTTAATACATAGTTTGATGCAAAGAGTACATTTTCATGTCTATCCTCAAAAAGACATTCCTTTGTTTGTTTGTGCTCCTTCTCAAATTTCATCAACCAAACCAAATCTAGTCCCCCTTCTGATTGATATCCTTTATCTTCCCTTCTGCTGCCTTCTTTGCCTAACTTCTTGAAAGTACCCTTATTCTCAATGTCCAGTTCTTTTAGGTCTCTCTATACTCTAAAAAGATGTACATAGAGTAACAATGGCCTGTTTTAGTCCATACTTTCATGTTTTGCATATATTTCTAGCTCTTCAAGAGAAAGTAATGAGATCAGTGATCAAGGGCTATTTATCTTTCTGTCCCCCACTCACTCATTGACCTACCCACTTATTTATACTTTCAACACAATACATTATCTTTTTAATTTTTTAAATTCATTTCAATGATAAAATAAAATAACACTGAAACAGTTTCAAAACAGGTTAGTTACAATAATTAATACATTGTGTATTGTTGTCTTCATAGTGGTTATTCAGAGAACAACACGCACATATGATATCTTGCCTAAACAGTATTAGTACAAACCTTTCTTCTCATTGAACTAAGAGAAAGTAGCAGTATATCTATCTATCTATCTATCTATCTATCTATCTATCTATCTATCTATCTACAAAGTGGTCCTTTAGTTATATTCTTCTTTTTTGTTTTGCTTTGTCAGAGATGGGTGTTCCACTGCTGTCAGAGAAGCTGTATTTGAGAAGTATTTAAAAGGGCCACAGAGCAAAGTGATCAGTGATGTATAATGTGCTTAAGGAGAGTCACCTAAAGAGAAAACATTGTCTCAGGCTTTCACATAGAGCAAATTGCTCAATCAATGGCCCTGACTCATCCACATGGCTGACACTGATAAAGGATCTACATACTGTGGTACAGGGTTTCAGGGTATATAAATCCTGAGGGAATTTGACTGATCTTGTCAGTCAGAAGTTACATTTCTTGCTCTATACATCTTGCTTTATCTTGTTCTTAACCATCCTTCAGAATATTATGAAAACAAGGCATAAAAAGTAAAGCCATATTAATATGCTGAGTTTTAAAAGGCTCAAGTCAACAAATTCTGACATTGCCAGTCCTATGGCTAACCCACTACTATTATGGACTACTGGACTATTTTGGATTATTTTGCTGAATTCACACACCTACAATATTTAAGTGGCAATGTAATACCCATCTCTGACAAAACTAAACAAAAAAGGGGATATAAATGAAGGACCATTTTGTATCTGTATATACAAAATAGTAAACATAGATATACAGCTAATTTCTCTTAATTCAATGAGAAGGAAGATTTGTACTAATAGTGTTTGGACAGAATATCATGTCTGTATCTTATTCTATGAATAAATACTATGAAGACAACAATATGCAATGTATTAATTATTGTAACTGTCCTACTAACCTCTTTTGAAACTTATTTCAAAATAACTGTCTCATTGCTATTTGTTTCTCAATAAAATTAATTTAAAAAGGGTCTTTTCATACTTGATGCCAATTAAAATATTTTAGGTACTTGAATTCAACAAAATAACCCAGTATAGTCCAATAGTCCAAAAGAGTAGTGGGTTATCAGCAGAACTGGCAATTGTCAGAAGTTGTTGACTTGAGACTTTTACAGCTCAGCATATTAATATGGCATTACTCTTTATGCCTTGCAGTTACACTTTTCTGCTAGATGGTCAAGACAAAGTTAAAGCAGGAACTCTATAACTAAAAATGTAGCTAGCTTTTGTATCTGACAAGGTCAGTCAAATCCCTTCAGGATTTGCCCTGAATCCATGTACACCACCTTGTAGATCTTTTGTCAGTGTCAGCCATGTGGATGAGTCACAGCCATTGCTTGACCAATTTGCTCTCTGTGAAAGCCTGAGATGATGTTTTCTCTCCAGGTGACTCTCCTTAGGCACACTCTGCATCATCGATCACATTCCACTGTGATCCCATAATCTCCTTGATCAGAAAATTTGGGATACCACTGAGTTACAGGATTTCACAGCACAGATTCTCTTACATCCTGAGTTCTCACTGACCTCGAAGTGCTAGGGCCAAAATACCGGCTATCCTTTTTTTTTTTTTTTTTTTTTTTTTTTTTAAAAGCCTTCACCATATCTTTATTTCTGTAACTTGAAATTAATACATCATGATGTATAAAGGTAAAGTTTTAATGTGTCACCATACTACACTTTATTTTTTTATTTTTTTCGTAATTTTATTTAGAGATAAATAGCAATGAGACAGTTTCAAATCAAATTGTTAGGACAGCTTCAATAATTAACACATTGCATCACATGATAGCCTATTAACAAACACTATTACAACAAATCCCTCTATTCATTAAGTGAATGTAACTATATATCTATCCTAACCATTTTGAATACACAGATACAACATGGACATTCATCTGCATCCCCTTTTTTGTTTAGTTCCGTCATTTGAATATTATAGGTGTGTTAACTCAGCAAATATTCTGAAAGAGTCCAGTAGTCCATAATAGTATTGGGTCTTCCTCTTGACTGGCAGTGTCAGAAATTGTTGACCTGAGTCCCCTACAGCTCAACATAACACCATGGCTTTACTTCTTATACTTCATTTTTATACTTTTCTGTTGGATGGTTAAGACCAAGATAAAGCAAGGCCTATGCAACCAGAGTTATAGCTTTTGGATCTGATAAGGTCAGTCAAATCCCCTCAGGATTTGTCCTGAGATCCTGTACCTCCGATTGTAGATCCTTCGTCAGTGTCAGCCATGTGGCTATCCTTGTAGTCCCTGTTACTCTAATTTTTGGTCTGCAAACTTTAGTTGTTAAACATCCAGAAGAGAAACTTGATGATATTATTACCCTGTAACATAGGCAGTTGGGCTTAACATCACTATCTGTCTGAATATCAAACACCTTAGACATAACATGGAACAGATATTTTCCAACAACCATAGATATTCTGAACTTTAAATCTCTACAGAATATGAAAAAAGCCAATTACATATTTTTACACGGATATTTAGGAATCAAACCATATACAAAATTTTAGCAGGATAATCCTATGACTTTTTTTTTCTTGTCTCTTGTTTTCTTTTATTACCTTTTTTAAACAAATATTTACTTGAAAGAGAGTACAGCAATAATCAATATGACATTAGAAGCAGTATGAATTTAGAAGACCAGAATGATAGATATTTTAAGCATGCTCTTAGTATTACACATTGCTATCCTTGGTGTAGTTGCTTAGTTCACAGATATCAGCATATAGAGTTAGTCAGGGTGAGAGTTCTGTCCATTAACTGCTATTTTCAAGAATCTGATGGAAATTCTTAGGACCATTGACTTAACCATCTTGTTTATATAACTGTATGGTTTCGCCCCTGCCATATTTCCTAACATTTCTCCTTGCTCTCTCTTCGTTGTTTAATCCTTAAGTTCTCACTTTCCATTTAATTGTGTTATACCTTTCAATTTTTATTTCTTCTTTTTGAGCTCTTACACTAGGGAGACAATATGATATTTACACGCGTGAGTCTGGTTTATTTCACTTGTGAGTATATCCTCAAGTTACATCCACTTATATATGGACATTTCAAGTTTATTTTTCTTAAAGCATTGTTTTATTTCTTACTTGTGGGGAGCCCGTATATACATGTAGTGCATCCTAACTACTTTCCATTCCTTTTCCCTCCCCTTTCACTCCTTCCCTCAGTCTCCTCACTTTGCTTTTGCAAAAGACCTAGCTCCCTACTTTTTATTTATGTTTCATTTTGTTCTTTATTTATACCTTGAACTTCTTATGCAAGAGAAACCATGCAGTACTTGTGCTTGTGCACCTGATTTATTTCATTTAACATTATGGTTTTAAGAAGTATCTATTTTCACATAATGACTCAATCCTATCTTTCTTCAGGGCACTTGTAGTACTCCATTGTGCATAAATATGTTTTCTTTCCTGATTCATCTGTTGATGGACATACAGGCAATTTCTAAGATTTAGCTATTATGAACTGTGATGAGATTCACATGGGGATGCATGTATTCCTATATTACTATATATTCAAATCTTTTGGAAAGATACCCAGAAGGGGAATAGCTAGCCATATGGAATTTCTGGTTTTAGTTTTGTGGGGGATTGCCACACTGATTTCTAAGTAATTGTATTAGTGTATCTTTTTATTAACAGTTTAAAAAGATTCCTTTTCCCTCCACAGCTCCTGTAGAATTTGTTATTATTTAACCACTTGATGATGGCCATTCCTCCCAGGGAGGACAGAATCTCAGTGTTGTTTTACGTTGTATTTGTCAATTGGTCAGTGATTTTTGTCATGTGATTATTAACCATTTATCCTTATTCAGTGAAGTGTTGATTCTTTTGTGTGGCCTTTTCTTATTGGGTCTCTTTTTTGGGGGGAGTCAAATTGTCTTGAGTTCTTTATATATATTAGATATTAGTCCTTGCATACCTACTGCATTCCAGACACTACATGAGATACAGAATGGGTACACAGTTGTGAATAAGCCAGCCCATTTTAATGTCTCTGACATTTCCATCTCAAACACACATATGTAGGTTTATATGATAATTATAGCTTCTCTGTGAAAAAAGCAGAATTTTTGTATAAAAGAGACATTGCCATTTTTCCTTTCCAGGAAAGGAAGAAAGTCAAGCCACTTTAATGTAACACTTGACTGTATTTGTTCTTCTTATATTCTTTACATTCTTTTCCAAATAAGATTTTCTTTATATAGTCACTTGTTCCAGCACTGAAATCTCTAATTCAGCGAGATATTAGGGCTGGAATTTGCCAAATGATGATAGCGACATTTCTTCTTCCCAAATGTGAGCATGGATTATCAAAATTACTGTCTGATAT
The DNA here is from genome assembly GCF_000260255.1 of Octodon degus. NCBI lineage: Eukaryota > Metazoa > Chordata > Mammalia > Rodentia > Octodontidae > Octodon > Octodon degus. The sequence goes on from NW_004524629.1 coordinate 8,859,297, forward strand.
CTATGTCTCTATAAATAGAAACCTATTACTTCAGGGTACGGAATAATTATAGTATCCCCAGTATCACTGTGTGCTCTGCCTGTCACATAGTAGACACTCAGTAAATGATGAGTTCCTAATGATGGATCTCAAATGACTTTACTTTGACAAGCTACTGCTGTCATGACTGAATAATCATTTGAGGGATACTAGCAGGCTTAACCACTGTGACCAAAGGGCAAAAGCAACACTCGCTAGGTCATGGAGTTTGTCCTTATTGTTCTGAATTCATTACCAGCATGTCTTGTGTTCTGGAGCTCTGTACCAAAAAACCTTCTCATGACACCATTAAAGAAAACCTCAAACATACATGGAAAAGTGCAAATACATGAATATTTTAAAGTAACTCTGCAAAATGTGATCTTGGGTGAGCTGTTCACCACAGTATTTTTCCACTGAAGCTTAAGAACAATACCTGTAATGCAGATGGTGTATTTATACAAAGGCACAATCCTGTGCTAACTTCCACAGACATAATTGATTTTTTCCTTCATTTTAATTCTTAGATAACTGAGGAATTCTTTTCTGTTCCCAAATATAATGAGAGCTCTGTTCAGGAGATTTGCCTCTGTAGCTAATTTTTTATGCTAATCAGTCATATGGTTATCTCCATTTCAACACCCCTACTGCTCCAGATCTTTTGCATGAATTATCTGCATTAGCCCTGAAGAGGATTTCAAAATTAGCAATGCCGCAAATTCCTCTTTCACTTTGCTAAAAAAAGTGGTTCTGATAAAGAAAGCTAATTGATTTTTGAGTCAACATAATTTGCATGGGGTTCCCTAGCTTACCTTGATGGAGGTTTCCTTCAGCTACTTTACAAGCATTGACCAGTAATACATTCAGGCTCCCTGACCAGTACTGCAATCAAATGAGTGTGTGCTGGTAGTATGTAACTATAAGAGCCATCCAGTACCAAGTATTTCTGCCATACAGTGGGAGGTTATTAATGATTCTTCTTCTCTTCACTCTGATGATTTGGTTTTGCTTAAATTCTGCTTCCTGCTCATTCTCTGGACCAGCACAGCCATGTGCAGTGTCTTCCTCAGGGTTCTGTCACCCCAGTCTCACTCTGGAGATCCACTTACCCAGCTCTCCATAGTGACCCTCTTCTTTTCCTTCTAATCACCCCCATCATCCATTTATTTACTTCTTTCCCATCTTTCTTTGCTTTTTTTTTCTCCTTCTAACTCCATTCTCATCATAAATGTGTAAGAAAAAAAAAAAACATGTGAGGTTCTCATAGCACCAGTTAAGTCACTGAGTTAGGATTCTGAGAACAAATGGATAATTCTTCATTGTTAGTTGTGGTTTAATGCATTTTTCTTCATACAGTTCTTCCCAAGAACTGTCCACAATCTCTGTTCTCTAACTACCCTTTGTTTTTTAAAGAGAAAAACTATAAAAAGAACAATAAAACTGAGTTTTAAAACAGGTTACTAGGAGTTACAACAATTAATACATTGTGTTTTATTGTCTTTGAATTAGTTACTCAGAGTGTAAGGTATAGACATACTATCTTGTCCTAAAGATATTAGCAGAAACCTTTCTTTTCAATGAACTAACAGAAACTAGCTGTATAACTATTTGGCAGCTTTCCAGAAATAAAGCAGAAGGAGGCAGTCTGAGAAAGGTTAGGGAAACACAACAATATTACTGGAATAAGTAACATATTGCTCATTAAACATTTAAAATCAACAGTTGCTAGCTCGATCTGCCAATATTTTGAGAAATGCCAGTTTTACTGCTAGGTGCCACTTGGCTTGAGCTGCTTAATTCATGATTTGTGAACTGACATCCGGAATAACAAAACTGCATTCCAGCTAGAATTTTGCCATCAAGAGCAAAGCTGAAATATCACAACACAAACTTCCCTGGCTGTTTTCTTCTCCTTCCTGTCTCTTTTCTTCCCTCCCATCCTCATGCCTCAGCGTTCATTCCAGAAACAAATGGATGTGTTAAAACAGTGAAATGTGTTTGTGAAAGATAAATAGTTTATCTTAAATATACTGTTGTAGTGTCAAATTGAGTCTCAAATACATGTACATATTTTATTCACAGACATAACATTTCAAAATGAAGTTTTTTTTTCTCTTTTAAACATTTATACATGAATGCAATGCTTACAAGAAATAAAAACAGAACGACAACGCAGCTCAGATCTTATCACCATTATGTGCCCATCTCATCGGGAACACGAGCCCAGACTGCAGTGTTTTGTTCTGTAGAAGGCGTCACTTCCTGATTGGCAGCTGAGGGCTCTCCCTTCTTAACAGCGGAGGGAGACTTTATCATACTTCTTTTCCCTTTCTCCTATCTTGAAATTCTGCTCTATTTTTATTTTGCTGCCACAAATGTGTGGCATTCTAAGTAAAGCTTCTAAGCATGTCAGTATGCTCTCTTCTGTGAACTCCAGCAAAGAAATCCTATAAAAGTTTAGGGGGAAATGCTGGGATCTCAACCTTAGCTCAGTCCTTCAGTTAGGCCTGATGGGAATACATTGGATAGCTCCCATCACTGGGAGTGGATTCAGTGAATATTCCTCTTCTTAGGGTTCTTCTTCCTGCAAGTATGTGCCAGATGCTACTTTATTTTGGGGGAGATTTTTAAAATATTGAAAATATGGCTCCCATCTTTCCATCTTCAGGAGATTGAAAGCCACTGGAGAGTTAGCTAAGTAAATGCATGAGGTCCTGCAGCAATATACAGTCACAGATATTTTGATTTTCAACTACCAATTAGGTTTTGAAGCTCATGGGCCGGCCAAAGAGCTCAGTAGATGGCAATTGAGACTGGGCATGGTGGCGCGCGCCTGTAATCTCAGCTCTTGAGAGGCTGTAAACAGGCAGATCACTACGAGTCCGATCTAGTAGTAAGACCCCGAACACCCTCTAGACCCTTCCTTAAAATACAAAAGAAAAAAATAGTAATAAAAGATTTTGAAGCTCAATAGGAAAAGATGTATGCCGTCTCCCAATAAGCCTTGTCTCTCTCAGTCTCCCCAGAGGCGTGACTCTCTTCAACATACATATGGTGTGTTACTGTCAAAACTCACAATGCTAATGTGGATTCTCAATATCCTTGAGTTCTTAGAAAGATGATCAGGACTTAGAAAGGGGAATTTCATAGGTGAGTAAGATTTAATGATTGCCCTCTCAGAACAACAATGCATTTCAGCATGAACCATTCTAGATAGAGAGGGACCAAAGGAAGGTGATGAAAGTCACGTGGCACTAAGCCTACCACGACTGGCTATGGCATATAGCATTGTATCAAAAATACAACAAAGAAGCATTTTGCTCTGATTGCTACAATGACAAACGAGAAGTAGGCAAAAGAATGACTTTGCCTCGGACATTATTAATCAATGAAAGATTTACTTAGTATTCTAAAGACATGCTGTTCTAGTAGAATCACAATAATAATGGCTATAACAAAGGGAGAGCATGTTGCCAAACCCAGACATAAGAGTTATTTGGGAACGGATCTGTGTCAGCTAAGAAAAAGGATTTGGTGAATGCAATTAGTCCTGGTGAATTACAAGTTTAACTTGAGTAGCTGAGGATGAGACCTCTGAAGTGTTGGCAGCTCCATCATTTACAAATTGAATATACCTTCCAAGTGTGCAATGACCATACCTCAAATTTACATGACAGCAGATTTATGATAAGCCTGACATAATCACTCTCTTGGTGTGGGGGCCGCAAGTTCATTCAAGTTTGTATCATAATTACCACACTGTGGACTTACAAAGGACAAATTTTATGATCCAAGAAGTGAAAGTCCAGCCAAGCAGGTAAATGGGTTCAGATTTATTGTGAAGATGTGCTCATTTACCCCTTTTGTTGCCCAAGACATAGACCTTACAGATATGCACATTCAACAAAATTAATGGAAATTGTCAGTTTCAAATTACTCAGGCCATTGAGTACTTGGGAATGTCATAAATACACAAGTGAAAATCAAAGATAAAGCTCAAATTTTATACTTCCAAATGATTTCAACTTTCTACTTTGTCACCAATGCTAGCTATTATAGGGGTAGCTAACCAGACTTGGCTTTATGTCTGTTGAGAACCTAAACACACTAGTTTACATTGTTAATAATAAACAAACATCTAACATTAGAAGATAGGAAGAGGGTGTGTGCTCGTGGTCTGACTCATTCGACATGCATATCATCAGTAGAGGCTGTGCAGATGGAGGACAGGGCTCCTGCCCCTCAGGAACGCACACTTGAGTGACAATTTTAGCACTAGATAGTAAGCCTTGCACAATTGAAATCTGACTAAGCCAGTGTACTGACAAAAAATAAAGACATCATATGAAAAATGAAATACTTTTCAGAATGAAAGACTCCACAAAACTAAAAGTCATCGAATATGGGGGCTGGCTACCACAGATGCAATCTTATTTTTCTAATGATAAACTTTATATTATAATCAAAAACCACAAATTTGGCTTAAATATATATATATATATATATATACTTTCTGATTTTCTGATTGGATTTAAGACTTAAGATCTAAATTTTAAATTGAGAAAGAAATGAAGCACATGAACAAAAAACTTCAAAAGTTCTCAATGAATTTGCAAGCTCTAATATTGGAGAGGCAAATTAACGCTCACAACAAGAAAGAATTGGTGCATATGCATCACTGATTTCTCCAGTGTCACAGTTATTGGCCAGGCTGACTGATCTAAGAGGGAAATGAGTTAGGCGAGACCAACAAAACTCTCTGCGGGAAGTGAAAATCCTAAATGGAGAGTCTCAAAGAATAAGTGAGTTTGCTAATGGTATAGTAACGTGCTGTAGAGTAAATCCCTGAACACATCCTGCTCAAGAGTTGTCCTAATTTTGCCTTACCAAGGACACAGTGGTATTTATCCTTCACATCTTTGATTTATTCCCACAAATTTCCAACAAATTTTTAGTTTTGTTTTATGTTAACTCGCTTGGGTTCTGTTGTTTACAATCGAGGGACATTAGAAGAGATCAGAACTTGACAGGTATCTTTCCCTTCCGAGATGCTCTTAAAAACAAACTTAATATCCCAATGTTCTACTTGTATTATCTACTTGTAAAGGCTGCTCTGAAAATTGTGTTCATTTGCCAAAATTTCTACATCATTGGGAAAATTTAAGATCAAGATTGTAAGAAAATTTTATGTAGGTACTTACTAGCAAATGGAGAATATTTCTAATGAGTTAGAAAATCTGATTGAAAGATTGCAATTATACTGATGCCTAAACATTTGAAAACCTTTGTAAAGAACATTGTTCTTGATGTGCTATGTACCACTTCTAGGGGGAAGTTATCATCCTCATACCCAAGGTTTTAGAGCTGTACTTGAACTGGTGGCATTTTAGTAGTCCTACCACTTGCATTTAGGAAAGCAGCTGTTAAAGGTGGCAGTATGCTTGTGTCCAAGTAAAGTTACACACATCCCCATCATTATCTTTTCATTTTGCATTCTTGAGAGTTTCCTTGGCATTAGGAAATAAAAGTTGTTACTCTGTGATTTCTACTATTTGAGATCTGGAAGTGGATCTATTTGGAAAGAGCAAACCATATTTGAGTGTTACTTTTCTGCCTTAAATTTCTAAGTATTCTTGCTGATGATTAAAGAGATATTATACATTGTTTTGGTCTTGCTTTACTGTGTTGTGTTAATATTTCCTCTGCCCACCTTGTTAATTGTCTTAACCATTCAGCTGTCTATGAATATTTTTGCCTTTGCTCTGCCAACAAGAACTATATTAAAATCAAACATGTTTCTACTGCTTCGTGACAGGTTGTGTGTTTGGGTTTGGTAGCTGTTTATATTCACCTGCAACCTAAATGTGTGTTCTAAAATGGCGTTGATTAAACCTGATAGGACAGGTAGTGTGTGGGTAAAACTTATTGCCATAAATAAACAAATAGGAAAATATTACCTTTCCTGTAAAATATGATATTGGTTTACAGTCAGATCAGATTGCTCCCCTCCCTTCACTCACTTAATAAATTTGTATACATCACTGCAATAGATGTCGCAGCCAAGATTCCCTTTCCAATATGTGCACCCGTCTCTCAGCTGTTCTGAGAACTGTGGATAGCAGCTTGTGCTTGAAGCCTTTTCTGGAGAATTGCTGGGAATAGAAGCGAAGATGTCCAGAAATTCCTGGCTGCTTACAAATTACCTGTTTCCTAGAAATTAATGACTGACTGTTCCAAGGCTTGAAAAGCCCAGCCCTCTTGCCTCAAAGGGTAGACTGCTCTGCAGTGTTGCAACAGTACTGAGCCTCACTCACTGAACATGGATAAAGTTCCCCTGAGGCAGTCTTCCTCTTTGGCCCTGCCGGTCCCTGCTGACAGAATTTTTCTGAACAACACTTCTCAAAAGCCATCCACATTTAAATCTTTGTGTTGGGCTCTATGGACTGAGGAATTGGAACTGAGAACCATCTAACTTGTGCTGAGTACTGAACTAGGGCTAGAAATTTAAATAAGACATTGTATGTTCCCCTCAGGGCTTAAAGTTCCTTTTCTTTTTGGATTTCTCCAAATTTAAACTGACCCAATAACTGCTGAATCATAAATGGTTTGTTCGAGTCACAATTTCTATTCCTATAGATCTACATATGTTCTTAGTATACTTTACATTTATTCAGCAGCCATTCTCCCAAAAAAATAGGTGATAGAATTTCTGTAAGTAGAGTCAGATTGGAAATAGTATGGGGGAGCATACTATCAAAAATATTATTGCTAGTATTCATACAAATGCTATTGTTTGTCACATAAACAAAATAATTAATAACTAAACTTTTTGTTTTGAAACATGAATTTCCACACTGACACAAATACAATGTACTGCTTTACTATGTAATGAATTGTTGCCAAAAGAATTTACTATCAATTTCCTTCTTTTTTTCTCCTTCCATTCTTAGTTTTGGATTCATTTTCTTGTTTTAATGGCTGCAACATTCTGACCCCAAATCTACTATTCTGCTGAGCTTAATTCATGCTTACCAAACTCAGCTGTCACACTTGTTTTCTATTCTGGGCCTGTGGGTGGATAGAACAAGGAAGAATTTGTGCACGGAGAGTGTAATAGATAAAGTGAATGCAAGAACTAACTAGAGAACATTTCCCATTACAGTAAATTGCTTAGTACTGTGTACATTCTTATCTATTTATAATTTCTATAGGACACAGTAGGCAGCAAGGGAGAGCTTGGGAATATCTTGATAAAAAAGAATTTATTTATCCTGTAGTCTATTGAAATACATATGGCCTAGAAAACAGACATGATTTTAAAAGATGACAAGTGTGAAGATGAGAAAATGAGAGCACAAGTAGAAAGGTAAGTAGAGAACAAAGTGATTGGGATCAGAGTGTGGATCCATAGTAGTATGTAAGCTCTCCCATTGCTCAGGGTAGATGCTTTAGTCTGAATCTGCTATATGCTTGGGGTTATCCTTATGGAAGGTATAGCCATTACCTCAATGTGAATGTACTTTGATGAATTAGCGTTGAGGATAGCCAATAAGCATAGCAAAGATGTGGGCACTTCACGGGCTAGAAGAACCAGGTATGACAGGCCTACAGTATACACAGTGTAGGTGACATGCACAGATAAGAAGTTCACAAAGGTCAGACTTATGGCATACCTCACTTATGGCATACCTCACTTATGGCATACCTCACTTATGGCATACCTCACTTATGGCATACCTCACTTATGGCATACCTCACTGGGTCCCCAGGCAAATACCGCATCTGTCTCGAGCTCTGAAGAAAGATTGGTTCTAAATTTCATATAGGGTAGTAATCCTGATTGCTCTCTATTCATTTATATGAGGCTACTTTTGACAGAAAGCAATGGTAGAGTATTGTAATTTATAAATAAAATAGATACTTTGAATGAAACATGAATCAGCATTGGCTCAAAGGCTTAAGGTAGAAAGTTTTGGTGTTTTCAACCTCATGGGTGAATATAGTGGGAAAGAAAAAGCTAAATGAATACAATTATTTTTTAAAATGAGGGCCATGGAATTCATGGTCAATCCAAATGGCTGTGAGATTCAGCTAATTTCTTAAAATTTCCTTTAATAAAATAACAGTTTCTCTGTGTGATTATGAAATAATTAAAACTCTGCAAAACAGAGTTCTGAAAAACTGAAAATGGAATAAGTGGAAAATCTGGACATTAACAAATCAATGACGATGGCTATATGATACCCACAATTGATTTGATAGTTGGATGTCACAGTGATTGAATTTGCTTTTTGCAAAGTTGTGAAGAAAAGAAAGAGCTCTATGGATATCTACAAAATGCAGTAATAATAGATGAATGGAACTAATTTTCATAATAGGTAAAAATGACTTTAGAGGCTGACTTAAGCAGTTTTTAAAAGGAACAGATGTTCTTAGCAAACACTCTTAAATATCAAGGTGACAGGCAAGCAATACTACTTCAAGAAGAACAAATGGTGGACATCATTCATGATAGCTTTATAGTGAACAAATTACAAGTAGGAAAAGGAAACACCAGGCAGCTGATGCAGATAAGTCTCAGTAAATATATAATATATACTAAACATTCTAATTCAGTGGTAATTCAGTTTGAGGCTAATATCAGACTGGCAGTTATTAAAGATCGATGGTTATAGTTAACAATTGGAGGTCTAATTCTGGTTAACTTTTTAGTGGGGACGATTATAATGTTTATTACTGTATAGAAGATGACTATGGAAAGGGGCTGGTCAAATAACTCAGTGGATTAAAGCACTTGTAAGCAGGCACAGAAGGTCGGGGGTTCGATCCCCAAGCCTGCCATGCAGGCCCTGCCCCTGGGGCGTACTGAGATGGCATTGAGAGTGGGCAGGGTGGCACGTACCTGTAATGCCAGCTCTTGGGAGGCTGTAAACAGGAGAATCACTACAAGTCTGATCTACGTAGTAAGACCCTGAACACCCTGTAGACCCTTGCCTAAATACAGAAAAAGAAAAGAAAAGAAAAAAAAAAGATGACCACTATGGAAAATTTGTAGACAATAGTATCTTTAAAAGATATTGCAAAGTCGGTGATCAGAAACCAATTCAAAGTTTGCTAACACATTTACAAATGTGAACAAAAAACATCTAAAATAAGATTGAGATTAGAAAATAATACATGCTTCAACATAGGATAAAACACACTAAGATGAATATAAACATCACTGAAAAAAGAATGAGCATGAATAATGATAAGAAACACAAGTCTACTCTGCATACTGTAAGTATAAAAAAAACTTGTTCTTTTAGACATTAAGGTTAAACAAAATAAAACCACTCCTCAAAGGTGAGGCAGATTTCAAAAATAAATGTTATTTAATAACTATTGTGTGGAAAATACTAAGCAAAAACACAGAAGAGACCATATCAAACATGAAAAATTTAATTATATACATATATATTCCAAATATAATAAAAATCGAGATTTACAGAAAAGAATGAAAAAACTTATGAGTAAAATCTATAAAAATGGCACAAACTTAAGTGCAACAAGTCCTTTAATGTAATACCTGCAATGCAATGCAATGCAATACAGTTACAATTCTAGGGGAGAGAGAAAAGCAGAATTTGCATTTACCTGTTCCTATCATTCAGTGTTTCATTGCTATTTTTGAGACAGATTTATAAACAGTGGCATCTACCTTGTGTTCAAGAATTGTAGAAGTTGTTAATTTGATAATTATGGAAAGAACAGTGGAGAATGCAAGGTTCATTATAATTGTAAGGTTTTCTAATTATAAGGTTTTCTAAGTGCTTGGGAAACATAACCTCAATTCCTTTTAATATATTACAATTCTATGGTGTTTATTTCTGAAGAAAACGAGACTACTAAAGGGGAATCCGTGTTATATTGACTATAATTATGCTGACAAGGGAAAGTAATGAAAGGTATAAATTGAGCAGGGTGGATCTCACTGCTGCTGTAGGCTTGGGGACTTGATGAAAATACAGGCCCAATTCACCATGAGACACAATTTGGAAGACAGTTCTTAGAATAATAATGACCATATAATACAAGATAGTTCTTTATCTAATTTAGATAATTTTCATCAAATAGTATATGTCAAACAAATTAGAAAAGCAAGGCTTGAGTTAGATCCCATCATGCTGGCTGATGCTACCAGCTTATGAAACTACCCAGTACCTGGGAGAGCACCCTCACAGTGGGAGGGACTGTAGACCTGATTGCTTTGGTCCCAACCTCTGGAAAATAAGCACAAGGGTTCTTAAAGCTCCTAATAAAACATCATGTTAAAACTCTCATCTGAATTGGGCTTTGCCCTGATATGTCTTTTTAACAGAATAACTGTTTTTTTTTATTATTATTTTTTTTTTAGTTTTGTGACAGGTACTTAAGTCATTCAAAAAAATTTAAGGACAGATTTTTGATTTTAATGTTTCTCTTCCAGAAATACTCTTAGAGAAACATAAGGAAGTAACTTTTAACCAGTTATCTTGGCATCCCTCAGTTTAGTACACAACCATGATGCCTGGTTAGGTATGATCATCCCAACATTTATTTTCTGTTTCTGTATTTGTCTTAGTATGAATCATTACAGTTCACCAAATGGCACTGGACCAGCTTATCAACCACAATCTGAGAACAAAGATGGTTATAGAGTGGGAAGATGGTATACCCAAGTAAAAGAAGTTCCAGACGTCAATTGTAAATTCTTCATCCCCCTTTATTGAAATAATGATGGAATTTTCATTTCTGAATCTTCTCTGTAATCACTAATGATACTTTCAATTTGACCTTTCATGCTTCCATCTTAGTCTAGTCTGAATCCTTATTGAGTGACTATCAGGAATAAGTGGGAAGATGAAGGTGGTCAGACAGATGAAGACAGATGATGACTCAGGATGAGGGAGAGCAGTTTTTCCCAAGACGGAATATCTCATGAAGCCTGACAATGCATTCTGCTATAACCTTTCTGCTATATTTTGGAAATCATAACCCATCTTTAGGCAATAAGCCAAAGTTTTTTGCTTAAATGTATGAATACCCCATTTCTGTCAGTGTAAATAAACTACAGCAATAAAGATCCTTTGGATACATATTCTCATGTTTTTAAACATTCTCCTGTGATAGAAGCCTATTACAAAATGCTATGCCAGCATCAGTGGACATTAACATGGAAGATGTTTGATATGTTCTTGGTATTAGAACAGCAGATTTTTTTTTCAACCACCTTGAACTTGAAACATGGCAAAAAGGAAGAAGCTACAGAAAAGGGAAAGGCTTATGTATAAGCCCAGGTCTTTTTTTTTTTTTTTTTTTTTTTTTGGTATGTTTTTGTATTTTTTAGTAAGGGTCTACAGGGTCTCAATACATAGATTGGACTGTGTTCAGCCTCCCAAAAAGCTGGGGTTACAGACACACGCCACCACACCATGTGTCAGTTACCTTCTCAGCGAGCCCAGGGGGCAGGGCAGCACGTGGGGAATTGAACCCCAGCCACTGTGTCTGCCTAAGCAGGTGCTTTAATCAGCTGACCTATTTGGTCAGCTCTTATAAGCCCAGTTTCAAATAAAGTTGTCAGCATATTAAATTAATTTTCAAGTCACTCTTAATATTTTGTAATATTACATGGACTACAGGAGGACTGGTTATGCCCAAAGAGGAAGGTGCTGTTATTTTTCTCACTTGATGCTGTATGTATTGCTTGCATAATTTCATTGCAACTGTGTGAAAATATCAGAAACCAGAAGAATAACTTCTTGTTTTTAACCTTAGAATACAAAATCACGGTAAAGAGATTTTACTTTCATAAATAGCAAAGCATAAGATTCTGCATATAGTAAGACTACTTCAACTGCGCTTGATAAAATGAAAGAAGAGCTTCAACAACTGTATGCCATTTAATAATTTTATTGATCTCAGATACTGCCCTTAGATTTTTGAATCAAGTAAAACAACTATACTAAATGCATTCATATACAAAGAAACATACATAAAATTTATTTAACCTACTTTTTCTCAAGGTGCATTCAATATTGATGGGCAGGTGTAGGATATGGACAAAACACCTTGCTAAATGTTTTGCTTTCTTTTGCAGTGGCAGGCAGAGTTGAGGCCCTCCTGGCTCTTCATGATTGTCAGCTCAGTAAACATTTGGTGTCTGTACATACCCACAGCATTTTAAGTGACAAAGTTGGGTGGGTGTTTTAAGAAGTAGGAGACCTGCTTTGTGAATGAAGGGTCTGCTTTCCATGGTTCTGGTGGATAAAATCAGGCTTAGAGGTCACAGTGTAATGCATGCATTGCTATTTCTAAAGTAAGAAGTACTTTATGGTATCTGCTCCTATTGAATCTAAAATATGAGCTCTTCCTTTTTTATTTTAGGGAAGGGCCTACAGGGTGTTCAAGGTCTCACTACTAGATCGGACTCATAGTGACCCATCTGTTTACAGCCTCCCAAGAGCTGGGATTATAAGATGGAGCCACCAAGCCCTGTCTCAATTGCTATCTCAGCATGCCCCAGGGGCAGGGCTGGTATGGCAGGCCTGGGGATTGAACCCCCAGCCCCTTGAACTCTTTCATGCATAGTGACAGCAATCACATCATCCGTATCTCCAGGCACTTCCTATGGCAAAGGTTAGATAAATGAGGTCTCAAGAACCCCTAGACTGGAAGTTTTCCAGGACACCTTTTCCTTACAGTTTTTCTTTCTTTCTTTCTTTCTTTCTTTCTTTCTTTCTTTCTTTCTTTCTTTCTTT
>NW_004524629.1:8872193-8905350 GCF_000260255.1 Octodon degus
TTTTTTTTTTTTCAGAACTGGGGATTGAACTGAGGTCCTTGTGCTTGCCAGGGAAGCACTTATTCCACTGAGCCATCTCCCCAGCCCCTCCTTACAGTTTTGATATATAATGTTAACAGCTTATGAAATAAAGTACCAATTAACTTTTCTTCATATTTGGAGAAAGTTCTTTTTTAAATCTTAAATAAATAAAAAGTCATGAATCCTATGCATGATTTATAAGCTGATAGTGACAAACCCAAAGAAAATCATAGGAGTCTGGAAGTCAGAATGCTGACTGCTGGACAATTGGTCAGATTAAAATCTAGCATTAATGTTCCATGTTTCTTTGTTTAGAAAGTGTAAATATTAAATTCATAAGATTGTGGCATTATTTATAAGATCATCAAAATCCAATACATTGTTTTTGCTCTGCTTCCTCTAATCTGTTACTTTATCTATATAGCTATCATGTATTTCATCTTTGTCTGTTGATCTCGCCATCCTCCAGGAGAATAACATGTCCTTTCGCTGAAGCCCAGGGTCCAGCATGACTATGTGTGAATCTGCGCTGACCCCAGGCTGCAAGAATCAAGCCATCGGATACACAGCCTGAAGCCCATTCATGCCTCTGAGCCTCCTTTGATCAGCCAAGACAAAGTTACCTTGCAAATCTATAAACTGGAGGGTAAATATGGAGTTTTGAGTGCACATGCATTTGGAGATATGATTGTGGTGAGAGCTAACCAGTACTTTACACGTAGTTAGCCTCATTTGTCAGAAGTAATCACTGTAGTAGTGTTCATTCCTAAGGAAAAACGTGATTCCACTAGAAAAAGCAAAGATATTTCCTTTTGTATGCTCATTCAGTTTGCACGTGTGTGGCAATGTTTGTGTATCTATTAATATGCACAACTTATATGTATTAAAAGAAATATGAAATTGTTATTCCATTTCCTTTTCATAAACCATGCAATTTTTATGGCAAAACTTTGAGAAAAAAAGTGAAAGATCTAAAGTGCCAGTTAATTAGTTTGTCATTCACATGACTGTAAAAACTGTTCTTAATGCATTGCTCTTTATCTTCCGTTACCCCATTTTTTCTGCTGTTTCTATTTTCATTTGTTGCAAAATCTAGGCGTCATGTAGAATACAGTAAATTTAACACTTCTTTGTTACTCTCCAACACACCTGACACCACACAATACTCAGTGTCTTGTGGAATAAATCAACTTCTGTTGGTCAGGGTTATGTCTCTCCACGTCATCATCTTCCAAGTACATTTGAAAAGACAGGTGAAAAATATCTCAAACTGATCCTAATCTACTACCATATATGGTCCACTATTTCTCCCCCAAAACAAACAAACAAACAAAGAAAAAAAAACCCAGATATTCACCTTACTGTTTGATCACCTGATGCATATGATTTTTCTGATGTTTTGAAAAATGCTCATAAAACTGCATAAGTGGAACAGATTTCAACCTATTTATATTGATTTCTTCACATTCCTTTCCTTTTATGCCATGCTAACGTCATACGTTTTGGAAGTATAATAAGCAGGAAACAGAAGAAATTCAATGATATAGGAAAATTATATGTCAGATTATTCAGAACATAACCCCTGTCTATTTTTTGTCTTTTACTACAAGCAGTGAATTCTCAGCAGTAAGAGACAGTCACCTGATGTCAACCTTCTGAGTTCCAAAGACTGGCAATTTGTTCCACCAGAAAGAACAGACAGGGAGAGAAAGAAGGGCAAGCAGCACCGTGCCTTGTTACATCCTGCTGAGACACCTGCTTCCTGTGAATATTCTCACTCCCCTTAAAGGCATCTTACTGCATATATGTTCCAGTTGGGTGGGAACTTGGGTTCTTTCATGTCCGTTCTGTGTACAACAAGCTGAGACTTAAAAGGGGAACCAGGGGATGTGTAAGGTTTCTTGTGCTGAAAAACTGCAATGCAGTTTGGTGTCATTCTACTTAATAGAAATATTGCTCTTTTGGAATTAAAGGTACAATCTGAAGTTGAATGCCTATATAGTCCACATATCCTTAGTGCTGGATGCTGGGTTGGTGAATTGTCACAGTTATATGCATTGCAAAAGATGTGTGGGGACATGCGTATGTATAGAGGTTACTAAACATGCAATTCAGATTTTAGCACTCAAACTAGAGTTATATTTAGATAAGTTCTGAAAACTTAAGAGGGAGTCAAATAATGAAGTCTGTGGGTAGACCTGAGTCGAGATGAAACTAATATTTCTCAATCAGTGAACAAATTGCTGGATTAAACCACAGAAGGCTTTCAGTGTCCTGCTTTGGCTCTTCATAAGAAATAACTTATCCCTGGACAAGGTGCATTGAAATATTAATGAAATGTACTCAGAAAATGAAAGAGGGTGAAATTTGACACTGGCTTTATGGTTAATATTCTATAACTCTTTAAGGTAATCCTACAAGAATAATATATTTCCCTACTAAATCTCTCTATAAACAATACAGCTCTAATAATTCTGTTTAGGCATCTCTGCAAGGTTATTGCTTAAGGCATAACCCTAAAAATTGAACACTACAAAGGAAGTTCTGTCTATGTTTTCATCACTAAGGCAATATGAAAAACATACAAATTAAAGTAAGACAATGATAGACTGCATTCAAACATAGTTCCAGTGGAGGAGGCAATTCTAGGTACTCGCTCAGTATGGCAGGAACATAACCTTTGCATCTCTCCCATTTGTTGATGTTTGTAGACACTGGGTGTACCTAACATTTGCTTTATGTAAAAAAAATAAAAATCTCAATGAACAATATATCCATTCATCCTGAGTAGCAGTGCACTTCCATTTTAATGAGATTTGGTCTCTGTATAATAATTTTGATCTCCCTTCAGGTTGGTTAAAATAAGATTCTATCTGAATTCCTAAATCTTAAATTCTCCGTAGTTCTCCATACAGGTACAATACAGAAAAAAGTTAATAAGTTCTCTCTAGGATACTTTGCTCACTAGTTCTTGAACTTGTATAAAGGGTAGTGGAACATTAGCCAGTTAAAATTATCAGTGACCTAGCAGATATAGTTCTGCATGATAGTCCATCAAGAATGATTTATTTCTCTTTTAAACCTAGGCTATCTACAAAACAGCATGATGCTGTAGTTCAGCTTGGGCATCTTCTTCAGAGTGCAGTAGTAGTTTGGGATGATGCTATTCCTCATTTTCAAATTAAAGATATGATAGTCTCATAGTGAGTGGAAGTTGAAACCAAAATAAGAAAATTTGACTTCTATATCCTCTTGCTTCCTGTCTATTCTTCTTTGTATTTATAAAGCACATCTACTTTTCTCTGCTTACGTCTTCACAAATCTTCTTTCTTTTTTAATAAAACAAAATGAAACAAATGAAAGTGATACCAAGTAAGACTTACGTATTTATACATAAGTAACTAATAAAGCTCATACTATATTATCCTAGAAGTGCATCTATATGGAAAGTATTTCACATACCCAAGACATGACAGTCCAGTACTAAATACCTCAGCAGCCTCAGACTTTAAATGAAGACTTTCAGACCAGTGTCCGGAACCACAGAGAAATGACAGTAATTACTTCCAGGGTGACAAAGCCACTGAGTTCCTTAGCCCTTAGGGGTTCATCCAGTCTGCTCTTCATCACAAGCAGCCCAGTCTAGTACACTGCAAAGATATCATCATTTTCTATGTATTTCTGGATGAGAAAAAAGCTTGTGCCAGGCTTGTCCATCCAAGGAAAAAAGCCATTTTGAGTGGGAAAAGGATATTTCTACTCTGACTCTAATTATACCAGAGCTTCACTCTCTGTCTATAGTACCTTGGTGTACCAACCTTAAGGTCCCACTGATAATTAGTCTAGCTATGTGTGGAGGGAAGACTGGGGAACCCAAGGCCAATTTACTATACATCTAATAGCTGGGCTATGATGGCAGGCATGGCCAGGGTCCTCCTCCTCCCACTCACCCACATTCATTACTGTGGAACTCCGTGGGCATTTCTCACTTCTGACACTGAACTCAGCCATCTGGCTTTCTGGAATCATTAAGAAGTTAGTCAATGTGCTGCACTAGAGCACTAATGGTGAACCTTTTAGAGTTTTCAGTGATAAAAGCCTCCTCTGGCTTGTGTGCTACAGGTTTGCCGTTACTGCTCTCGAGATTTAATGTCAGTTTAGAAAAGGAGATTCTATTCCTGCTCCCTGCCACTGCTGTGAGAAGGAACAAGTACAGGCTGGCCTGGCAGACAAGGGAGAACATGAAAGGATCTGGGCCAACCCAAACCCTCCCAGCCTGGGTTTGCTGGATCCATGGATTCCCCCATTCTAATATCTGAGTAACTTAAGACAACACCAACAGGGGTACCAATCAGCCATCCCCAATGCATGAGCTGATGCTGAATATCACTGAGTCTTTACAATTATTTGTTTTGTGGCCATGTGGTAGATGGCAACACACCAGGGATAGTCTCATGACGCTTAAGGTTCGGGTAATTTCCTTGCCAAGGCCTTTTCTATAATGCCCAAGGAAGACCATAGGTATTTTCTCAGTGTGCTGAGATGTTTTGTAAAATTTTCAGAAAATCTGAGATTTTTATTACAGTAGGTTGCAATTGTTGCCTCCTTTCACTCTTTTCCATCATACTTCCCTTACAGTGGTAGATAGCATTTTAGTTGTTTCAGTTATTTTGGGAATCCTACTTGGAGGAAGTTGATTTGTCCTTGCATGTAGCTAGGTAGAATGGAAAATGATGGTGAAGTTCACAGTTTACTGCTTGAATAGGGAAACCATTAGTAATATGAGATTGTTCCTACCTCTCCCTGTACTATCTCATGCAGCACCACAGCTTCAAAGTTTGCAATAGGACATGGACATATTTTATTTTATTCAGTACCAGAATTAAATCACTAGCAAAAGGCAAAGATTAAAATGTAGAAAGCCAGAGGCTAACCAATGAAAAATTTCTCTGAACAACAGACCTATGATATTTAAGCAGAATATTGGTTTCCAAAATGACTTGGGAAAACTATTTGGCAGAATCCACTAAAGCAGAATATCGGGCTACTTTAGGATCCAGTAACATTCACAAAATATAACCAATGGAAATGAGTTCAAGTATTCATCCAATGATATGTACAAGAATGTTCTCGGAAACACTATTTATAAAAGCCTTAAACTAGAAGTCAGTATCTATGTATGAATAGTAATGATGATATTTTATTTTTTATATAATTTTATTGAGAAAGAACAATGAGACAATTTCAAAACTGATTACTAGCACAGTTTCAATAATTAATACATTGCATATTGTTGTCTTAGTGCTTTTTCACTGTATAAAATGCAGACATGATATCTTGCCCACAAACACTGTTAGAATAAATCTCTCTAGTCAGTGATCCAAGAGAATGCAGCTGTGTATCTATTCTACCTATTTTGAGCATACAGATACAAAATGGTCATTCATTTGTATTCCCTTTTATTGTTTAGTTTTATTAGAGAAGGGTATTCCATTGTCATTTAAATATTGTAAGTGCCTGAATTCAGCAAAATATTCCAATATAGTTCAGTAGTCCATAACAGTAGTGGGTTTTCTGTAAGAATGGAAATGACAGAAGTTGTTGACTTGGCCAGGGAGATGGCTCAGTGGAATAAACCCTTGCCTGGCAAGCGCAAGGGCCTGAGTTCAATCCCCTGTTCCACAAAAAAAAAAAAAAAAAAAAAAAAAGAGGAAGTTGTTGACTTGAGCCTTTTATAGCTCAGCAGATTAATATAGCTTTATTTTTTATACTTCATTTTTGTACTTTTCTGCTGGATGGTTAAGACTAAGATAAAGCAAGACCTATATAACAAGAATGGTAACTTTTGTGTCTGATAAGGTCAGTCAAATCCTCTCAGGATTTACAAATTAAACAAAAAATAAATAAATAAAAGAAGAATGACAGGACAGGTAGGAAACAATCTGCAGTGACCTGGAGAGAATGTTTTCTCTCCACGTGACTCTCCTTAGGCATACTCTGCATCAATTGATGATATTTTAAATTGTGGCATATTTGTACATTACAAAACTCTACAACCTAAGCACAAACTATTTAAACTATGTGTATATAAAAATGACTGAAAGAATCTTGGTTACCCATAATCTAGATTTCTATACCAAAAGATAATATGTGTGTTCCATGGCTGGGTACCCCAAATACAAGGCTGGCCCTAGGTAGGCAGGTTGTCTTCCCTTCAAACCAGCCCACCTTCTGACTGCCCCCACCTCATGCCACACAGTGACCTGCTGACTGTTTCCTACCTGTCCTGTCATACTTCTTTATTATTTTTTGTTCAATTTTTAAAGAACACAAAATAATGACAGAAGAAAAAATAGAATTAGAAATGATACAAGATTTTACTAAACAAAGTAATAGGAACTAAAAAATTCTTGCTGTATTAAATGATGGTATCTTCAAATTAGTTGTTCAGATTACCACATATAAAAGTGAAAGATTCATTCAAAAAAAAAGAAGTTATAAGAAATTCAAAAGAGAAAAAAATTCAGAGTAAAAAAAAAAAATAAGCATTAGCTGCTCCTTTCAAAACACCAGCAGAAATCAACAATGCACACTTCCCTAAGGATGGGCATCAAGAATTGATATTCTAAATAGGTATCAATTGCCTTGAAAAAGCCCAAATGAGTCACTAGCCCAACAGGAAGAGACCCTGTTCCATATTCATGCAACCTTGCTCTGTGACTCACTTCCCCGTTTGGTACTGGATTTAATCAATTTTACTTGACCAATGGGGCTTGTAATCTCATTGGTTGACCATAGTTTTGTCCCAACTCATGCCCACCTAAGTGAGCTCCCATATTCTCCACCACCTTAGATCCACCTAATTGCATGGTTTTCCTCTGTAAAAATTCCCAGAAGAGACAGCTTCCTGGGGATAACCCACTTGGGTCTCCCTCCTGTCCCTCTCTTGGACAGATGCTTTATTTCCCTCCAATAAATATATTCTGCTCATAAAAAAACAATGCAATTATACAAACTTTTCTGCATGTAATCCTAAAAATATACATCCTTTTTCCTTCTTTCATTTGTCCTTTTTTTTTTGACAGAACCAGGGATTGAACTCAGGCCCTTGTGCTTGCCAGGCAAGCACTTATTCTACTGAGCCATCTCCCTGGCCCCAATTTGTCCTTTTTATCATCCCAGTTTTCCCTTCCTGTTGAACAATTTCCATTTCACAGTATCTGTTGTACACTTCAGATTTTTATTACTCTTTCAGGTTTTCACATGAGTCAGATAATACATTTGTACATATGGATCTGATTTATTTCACTTACCAATATAATCTCTAGCTATATCCATTTATCTACAAAGCCTTGAATTTACCTTTTTTATTGATGAATAATACTCTGTCATATAAAAATCCCATATCTTTTTTATCCATTCCTCAGTTGATGGGCATTTGGGTTGTTTCCAAGATTTAGCTATGACAAATTGAGCTGCTATAAACAAGGGTGCATGTATCTCACTGTGGTATAATTATTTCAGCTCATTTGAAAGAATACCTAAGAGAGAAATAGCTGGTTTGACTAAGACCTGCAATCTTAGATTTTTAAGGAATCTCCATACTGATTTCTATAATAGTTGTTCCAGCCTGAACTCCTATCAACAGTGGAGAAGGGTACATTTTTCCCCACAGCCTCACCAGCATTTTGTGTGTGTGTGTGTGTGTGTGTGTGTGTGTGCGCGCGCGCGCGTGTGTGGTACTGGGGATTGAACTCAGGACCTTGTGCTTGCCAGGCAGATACTGATGCCACTGAGCTACCTCCCCAGCCCAAACAATTTCAGGTTATTTTTATGGTTTGTTTGTTTGCTTGGGTAGTACCAGGGTTCAAACTCAGGACAGTTTGCTTGCCAGGCAAGCACTTATTCCATTGAGCTATCTCTCTGACCCCTCACCAGCATTTGCTATTGGTTGACTTCTTGATAATAGCCATTCTTTCTGGCATAAGATGGTATCAAAATGGCGTTTTAATTTGCATCTCTTAAATGACCAAGGCTGTGAACATTTTTCATATATTTATTTTCCATTTGCATCTCTTCACTTGTGAAGTGTCGACTCATCTCAGATGCCCATCTTTGGATTGGGTCTTTGAATTTTGGAGGTCTGATATCTTTTTAATTATTTATATGTTCTAGATAAGAGTTCTTTGTCTGCCAGGCAGTCTGCTATAATTGTTTTCCACTTTTTGGGGTTTTTTACTCTGATGGCGATTTCTTTTCACATGCAGAAACTTCAAAATCATGAGATCCCTATTGCTGATTTTTTGCAGTATTTCTTATGCAGTTTGATTTTTGTTCCTGAACTCTTTACCTACTGCTGTATCCTTAAGGTTTGTACCAACTTTCTCTTCAAGAAGACTTAGTGTTCCAGTTTTAATATTTAAATCTTTGATCCCTTTTGACCTTAATTATGTGCATGTTGATAGGTATGGGTCTATTTTAAGCCTTTGGCATGTGGAAAGCCAGTATCCCCAGCACCATTTATTAAAGAAGCTGTCTTTTTTCCAATGAACATGTTCGGCTCCTTTGTCAAAGATAAAGAGGCTGAGTGTGCTAGTAGTTGTGTTTACATCTTCTAATCTGTTCCATCAATCCTCAGGTCTGTTTTGTTTGTTTTTTGTTTTTGTTTTTTCCAGTACTATGCTCATTTTATCATGGTAGCTTTGCAGTATAATTTCAAGTAATGGACTGTTATGCCTCCTGCCTTTCCTTTGTTACCCAGAATTGCTTTTGCTATTCCATGTGTCTTCTGGTTTCAGAGGAATTTTAGGATTTTTTTCTAGCTTTGTGAGGTATAATAATGGTATTGTAATTGTGATTCAATTGAATCTATATAATAATTTTGGGACTATGGCCATTTCCACAATGTTAATTCTTCCAATCTAGGAGCAAGAAATATTTTTTCCATGTTTTGAAATCCTCTTCAATCTATACTTTTGGAGTACTATAGTTTTCACTGTATAAATTGTCATGCCATTCTTTCCTTTCTTACTTGTAATTTAGATAATTTCATTCTATAGAAAAAATTAAATTAGAAAAATGTGCTGAATAACTATTTATTGAATGACCTCTACCCCAAGAATTTTCACTACTTTTCTTTTGGTCAAGGCAAGCGAATACCTATGCTACACCAACTTTCATCTGGAGCACACTTCCCAGACTTCTAGCATTTCCATTATAGCCCTATTATTTCCCCCAATTTCTTGTCTAACAAACCCTCTTCTGCTCCTAGTTTGATATTGCTTTTGTTTTTTATTAGTATGTGTTTACAATAAATTGTGTTTACATAACTTACATGGAGTTGGTGCATGTACACATCTTAATTTTTTTGATTTTCATCCCATTCTGCTCCTCTTCCTCTATTTCCTCTATCTCATGATCATACTCGCATTGAAAAGGATCTATCTTCCTCCTTTCTATTATTTATCTTTTGATTTTCTCTTGATTTATATTTTTTAGTTTCTACTGTAATGGAAGCCATGTAATATTTAAGCTTGTGCATTTGCTTTTGTTTAACACTGTAGTCTCAAGTTGCATCCATTTTCCTATAAATGATTCGAATTTATTCTTCTGGATGGCAGAGTAGTGCTCCACTGTATGTAAAGATAACAGTTTCTTTATCTATTCATCTGTTGATAGACATATGGACTGCTTCCAATATTTAGCTATTATGAATTGTGTTGCTACAAACATGGATATGCACCCCCATATTCGCACATACCGTGTATTAGCAAAAGTGAGAAACTAGGAAATAAAATGTGTGCTTCTGAAATGTAACTTCTGCAGATCTCAAGGTTTTCTGCACAAAGGAATTCCCTCAAATTGAAGTACCATATAAGTTAGAAAGAAAAATTATCTCATTCTGAGCTATCTACCTTTATTCTTGAATTTGGAGAGGCAAGAAACATAATGAAACAGAACCACTTTACTCAAGTCTACCATCTTCTGAGCACCACTGACCTAGTGTTCATAATTAAAACACTATTCATGAAAAATGAAAAACATCAATACTAATTTTTCCTACAAGGTGTTCAGAAAAAAAAAGTCTCCAGCCACCATAAGAGAGATTAATGTGACTTTAATGAAAGTGGCAGACAGGAAATACTTTAAATCAATCTTAACCTTCTATGCAGAGTAGCGTGCTGGTGCCCCCCTCCCAACTTTCTCCCTCTCTCCAGGACTAGCCCGTTACTATTGCGTGCATATTGTGCACATCACCCACAGATCCTGTCTCTATTCAAACTTAAAAAGGAAATGTGTATTTGCTCTAGGCTGTCAAAATTCACAAAAGCACTTTGATTTCTTTCCCTTATTTTTAAGAGAAGCAAATGCAGATGAGTAAAAATAAAATACACAAAGTGAAAGAAGGCCAAGTTAAGGCTTAATACACCTTACTGAATTCAAACAAATACATTAAAAATGCAGAGCTGAGCTTATTCATAGACCCTAAAAAATCTGTGATGTGCTTCATTCCCATTGACAATTACCAGAATCATCAGCCACAAATACAGGCTTTTGTTTTTTAACTGTGTCATTGTTTTCTATGATTCTTTGTTCCATGTCACCAGCCACAGCTCTTGTCATCAGAGCAGCCCAATCCCTTGACTGAATTATGAAGTCTTTGAGGCTTGGTAGAAATGCTACAAAGACCTTGGGGATGTATCACTTTGCTATTAGAAGTCAAAGCTCTTTTGACCAGCTTGCATTGACAGTCAAGAGACCAGATGCTCCTTAGGACCAAGGCCAATGGGTTCAGATGGCTACTAAGTTTCAGGTACTGAGAGAATCATCACTGGTTATACACATGGGAAGCTAAGTAAGAGAACATCCTCTGTATGGTTTCTAAATATGCTAAATATAAACAAAGAATGCATAGCTAGTTTTGAATGTCAGACAAACAGCAAATATTTCTGTATAAGATTTCTTTGTTTGGGGGTGTCTCAAGAGGAAATTTATTCCTTTGAAGGCAGGTTAAAGTGTATCGTGAGGAGAGACACAGGTATTTAATATGTAAGAAAGATGTGTGGTGATTTCATAATTCCTTTTCAGTATTCTTATTTATTCGTGACAGCACACAAAATGTATCTGTGAGAACTTATTTATTCAGGACTCTGAAAAGCCACACTGTTTGTTTGTTGAAGAGTCGAGGGGTTACCTCTTTAAATAGTAAGATATTTTACATTTTAACTGCTTGGATGGAAGTCTTTCTTAATAGTGTCATGTATATAGTTTTGCTATTTCAAAAAGAAAACAGTATTATTAATTCACCATTTTTTTCTGGAAGAAATCATGGTCATTATTACAAGCATCTCTAACGCATTAACACCTTCAAAATTAGTTGAAACGTTTCCTTATTTGCCCTTTTACTTTATGTCCCTACACTGCTGTGAGTTTTACTTTTTTTTGGCATAACTGGGTTTGAACTCAGATCCTTGAGTTTGCCAGTCAAGCGCTTATCCTACTGAGCCGTCTCCCCGCTCCCTAGTTTTACATTTTTATATAAGCTTTTATATCTTCTCTCTGATCAGGCCATTATCTTGCTGTTTTCTAAATTTTTCATAATTCTTTACCCCTTTAATTTTATTTGTATCTGTTAAGACATAAAAGAAAGTATTAAAACCTTAACTTCAGTATTTAGGGCTTTGTGAAAATCTTAAATAAAAAGTCTTACAAGAATGTCCTAACTGAGCATCCTACTCAGAAAATACATTGTTAGCTAAAAGTGGTCAAAAGAGTTGTTACATGGGTGTTCTACTGATACTGGCTGCACCTTATTCTAGGGAGGGATAGTTATAAAGCAGCCAGTTCCCTGGTTGGTAGGTGAGGGAGTACACTGCTTCTGGGAGTGCACCATGATCCCTGAAGCACAGCTCATCAGGAGAATAAAGGAGATGGAACCAGCAACTGCAAGCCACATAGCCCTGGGCCCAAAGAGCAGATCTAGGGCACTCAGCAGAGTGCAGAGAAGGATCACCTAGTCCACCTCTGATCAGACTGTAGGACCTTGTCCCATTTGTTTAATTTCTCACATCGTGGCTTTCTTATAGGGAAGACAGTGTTGATCATCACTACCTCCTGTGCAAAGGGACACAGTGCTGCTTTCATTTCTCTACACTGGTGATGTAGGATGCAGCTTGCACAGTTTCCCTTGTGATCTATTTCGCATTGCATAAAATGGAAAGGCTTTCTAAGTTGATGGAGCAGACCTCAGCTTTTCATGGTGATGGTTTATAAGTGCAGCCTTTCCATGTGAAACTTGGATTTCTAAATTCCACTGTCCCCCTGGTCTATCTGTGCCTGTGCACAGGAGCCCTTCGGACCATCTGGAATCTTCCTGGGCAAGATCTGCCTAGGGGGTTCCTCCTCCTGTGTTTTCCTCTTGCCAGCCCCTCCCTCTGGCACTAGTGGGTGGGAAGCGCAGACCTAGGCATTTAGATGTCTTCAGGTTAAGACAAGGAGAGAATGAAAATTTCATATCATTTAAGCCTGAACTTCATACTGGTGCCCCTTAGCAGAGAATCTTAGTCTGGTGGGTTGGATGACGGTGTGCACATCTGTGGACTGAGTAGAAAGTTTATTCTTCAGCTATTGTTATAGCTGTTTGTCATTTTATTTGGGCTTGCTGTTTTCTATAACTTTTTTTCTGTAGCAGATTTAGGAGGGAAAAAGGAGAGCAGCATGAATTTCACTAAATCTCGTCAGGCATCTTATTACTTTTAGAGGATTATGGTGATTGCATGGTTTAAAAAAAAAGCCTGAGACACAGTAAACCCTCATTATTTGGCTATTTAACTCTTTTGTCCATGAAAATTATGACAGAGGATTTGAGAGGATGGCAGTGAAACAGTGAAAGTGTTAAATCAAAGTATTCTACCTAATAGGGAAACTGAGAAGAATAACTAATAAATGATTGTGAAGCCTTTTTGAAAGATAAAGTCTATAGAAATGCAAAATAATGATATCAGGGAAGCAGAAACATCAGCTGAATATAAAAGAGACAGCTTTTATTCCCATACAAATATCTTGGTCACCATCAGCAGTGGTGGAGAAGAAAACAGAAAGAAGGGTATGTGACAGTTTAATAGTGCTTTGTTAAAAATAGAATATGTTTTAAGAATATCTGGACTTTCAAATGAAAAGTTGAGTTCTGACTCACTGCCTGCTAGAGTAGATTCAGAAGAGCCTCTGGCAAAAATCACTAGCTTTTCCACCTCTAGTCTCTCATGTTAATTAAATTGGGAGGGCACATTTGATGTGCCAGAGGAACGATGTGGTGGTGTTAGGAAACCATGCTGGCAGGAAAAGCGCCTCTTCATGTGGGGGAAATTTGTGTCCACTAGCCAACTCAGCCTTGCACTCTAAATTCAAACCCCTCACCACACCCAAAATTCTGGTTCCTAAAATTCACTCCTGAGGAAAACCCCAGGGGTTTAAATAGATTCAAGGGGGACTGCTAGTTAAGAGCTTATACTAAGGAACCCAGGGAAGGGACGGGAAGAATTCCCAGCTTTTTCTTTGACAAAGGGTTTGGTGTTTATCCAAATTTTGGATGATGATAAATGTTACTTAAAAAAGAATTCCTGTGGATGAAAGAGTTTAAGAAGCCTGAATCACTCCATGTCAGACCATGGTATGACCCCCTAAATTTGTCCCAGGGTCTGCATGCTGAAGCACACAGGCAGGCATCCCCCCAAAAGATTTTTTTGTGTGCAATAATATACTATTAGAATAATACCTTCCTACTGGCCCACCAGAAGCCACGCCCTCCGGCTCTGTCTGAATCAGGTAGACTTCAGTGGAAAACTCAAAGAAATGATGGAAAATGCTTCCTTATGTGCAGATTGAGGGGAACCTGCAGTGGCAAGCATCACACTAAGTGGCAGCGGAGGAGGCTAGAGCAAGGCATGAGAGGACTCCTCACCGCCACTCTGAGCCATGCCAAATGTGGGCTTCATAGCCAAGGGCTGCTGGTCTGTGCTGCTGCGCATCATGTGCACAGCCATTGCTATTGCAGATGATACCATGGCATGAATATAAGCAAAAGCAT
Organism: Octodon degus; assembly: GCF_000260255.1. Taxonomy (NCBI): domain Eukaryota; kingdom Metazoa; phylum Chordata; class Mammalia; order Rodentia; family Octodontidae; genus Octodon; species Octodon degus. Next base: position 8,886,301 of record NW_004524629.1, read on the forward strand.
CCAGAATCCAAATAAGTAAATGTGCTGAAATCATGGAAAAGGATAAAGAACCCTCATTTTAATATGTTAAATACACAGACACACACACACATACACAACTAAGGCAGTCAATCTGAAACAGAAGCAAATGTATTCAGGATACAGAGAATAACATTTTTAGCTAGCTCTGGTTCCTTTTAGTTTTTCTCAGCAGTGAGAGCTTTCTGAGAAAAGCATTTATATAGGTACAAAGCATGTGCCTCCACGGCAGCAGGAGGCCTTATTTGCATCAGATTTTCTTTAACATTTTCTTTAACACCTGTGTGTTTCAGAAGGTACTGCTTTCCTAGGAAGTACTCCAGGAAAGGATTTACAGAAAGAAAGGATACTTCAGAAAGACGAAGCAGAGCAGACTATTTACAATCCTGTAAGCCTCTGAGTCTGCTTTCTTCAGTGAGTAACAAAAAGGTAATTTAAACAATTTTTTAGCCTGAGAGCTGTGCTTACCCTGGTATATACAACTGCCTGATGCCTAGGTTTTACCACTATCCTTGGAACACAGCAAGTATTCCATGAAAGACGCAGCCTGAGTTCTTCCAGTATCTCAGTCCTGCTTATCACTAAATCATATGTGTCAAATTACCATAAAATCTAAATGTGATACTGTTTTATTTGGTTGATTAGAATGATTTTGCATCTATCTCTGTACATAGTCCCCACCCTGACTTTGCCTAGTCAGCAAAATCTAGATCCTTAAACATCCTGAGAAGGGGACAGAGCATCTGGCTCCACTTTAAATTGTGCTTACTGTTGACAACAAATCTGTCTCCAAGTGGTATCAGAGTCTATATTTAGCCCCAACTAATTTATTTCAGAGGGACAGACACAGTTTCTAAACTGAAAGATGGTCTTCCTGATGACCAGTAGGAATGGCCTTCTTCCCTAAGCTGTGGAGGCGGAGGGAAGATGAATGACCTCTCGGTATTCGAATCTTTCTGTCCTTGCAGTGGTGCTCTAAGCATGCTTAATAATTTTGATCTAGTGTTATACTTACTCTCTTGCCCTAGGATGTTTCTTATCTTCCTAACCTCAACAGATTAGACTTTCAGTGTGTATCAGGACCTTGGAGATAATACTTTTTCAGCTCGCATTCTGCCGATTCGTAAGCTGGTGCAAGACAAGAACTTCACTGCGGCTCAAATTGCTCTTTTTATGGCAGCCAGATTTTCCCATAGACTCTGACAGGAAGGCTTGAAGACATGGACCTGAGGAGCATCTGCATGTGCTGCTGGGCTGCCTCCTGGCAGGGTGGGAAGATGAATGACCAGGCATATAATCAAATGAAGAAGCGTTATTGCCTCATTTATTCAATTGTTGTCTGCTTTTGAGCTTCAAAGGAGAAGCAGAAAGCTACTGAACATCGATGGACTCCAGAATAACGCTGTCTTACTGTAGCCCCTTCTCGCTGTCATGTCACAGACACAGTGAACTGGATAAAAACATCTTATTGGGGCTTCCGGATACAGATCCTACAGGTGCCGGTGGCTGGAGCAGTAGGAGCTGACTTATTCACTGGGAAGTAATCTTTTTTTTTTTTTTGCTAAAAACATTTGATCTATCCCCTCTTAATTTTATCAAGATAAAAACCAAAATGGAACACCTTCTATTCGCACCCACGTAGTTTCCCACCCTTCCCACACCCATCTTTGCTTTGCTTGTGAGTAGCAGGCTCTCTGTGAGCTTAGTAAGAGAAGCTAAGCAGCAGGAGCATCCGCTGGACACATCCTCCGTGCAGCTGCAGTGCATGGCTTTTTGGATACTGCCCTGGAGTCATTCTGGGCCTGAGTCAGGCTTACCCTGGCAGAAACGGCAGCCAAGAGCACCTTACATCACCACTGCCTTCTGCCAATTCCACAACACCGAACTAAACAGAAAGGCACATGAGGTGGTAATAGGGATAATAATGAATTTTGTAGGTTTCAAAGTGTTTCCTTGGCTGCCTTATCTTCTAATTCTACCTACTCCACTTGGGCTACAATTACTCCCGTGATGTGTGTGGCTCCCAAAATAGTGTTCCCAGGCGAGATCTCTTTGCTGAGCCATGCATACCTATTTTCAACAGTCTCCTACATATATTAACATAATGTTAGACCAGGATTTCAAAATCAACTTGTGACAAAGCAACTTTCAAACCAGATTACTTCCCTATATTACCAACCTTAGTGAATGCACCAAAATCTCAGTGGCCAGCATGGTGTGCCCAGGGTTCCCAAGGCTGGTATGGCATGCAGTGCTAGGGATAGAACCTGGGCCCTTGTGTTTGCCAGGAAGTTGCTTAGACCACTGAGCCATCTCCCCAGTCCCAAATGCATTCTTAAAAGTTAAAAAAAAAAGAAAGAAAGAAAGAAAATAAGGACTAGGGAGATAGCTCAGCAGTATAAAACCTTACCAGCTAGTTCAAGGTCCTGAGTTTGATCCCCAGAATAATAAAAGAAAATAAAATAACTTTTAAAAGTTACAAGAAAGACAAATTTGTAAAATACATATTATAATTTTCTATTATTCTATCATATACTCATAAATGTAGGAAGAATATGATAACAAGGACAAGAGTTTAAATTATTGAAGACAAGAACAATAATTAACAAATATTAGAAAAATCAACCCAGCTAAGTATTATCTTTGTAAAGATTAAAGATTACATGTCAGAAGTGGTTAACAAAAGGAAAGAACAGAAGAGAAAAAGAGCCAATACAGTGATATATGCTATCACTGCAACCCCATTTACCCAGAAGGCTAAGTGTGAGCATGTCAATTTGAGACTCTGTCTCAGAACAAAAATTAAACACACACACACACACCCCACTAGAAATGAAGTTTATGCTCCTTGTGTTCAATTTTTGGTAACAGAAAAAAAATCAGACAGAACAACTATTAGGAATTAAAAGGTAGACAAGACTATAGATGCTGTCTAAACATTAGATGTCACTACAGATTTTAAAAATAAGGTACTGTTATGCACATTTTAGGAATAGTCATCTGGAAATTAGAGATATTAATGTCAAATACTGAAAATCCAGACCAAAACTTTAAACTCTTGAAATAATATAACAAAGAAATATTGATTCAAAAAAGGAGAATATGGATAGATTTTTCACCACTTACAAAATGTATCTGAAAGTAAAAGTAAAAAGACATGACGTTGAGATAAAATGATAGGAGAATTCTAGTTAATGGTGAAGAAGAGAAACAATCTTCCAAAACCCAATTTAATTATATTCCTTTTGCATTTATAAAAACAGGAAATCCTGCATCATTTGTTTTTCCAGCCTAGTAAACCCTTACAACCACCTCCTACCCCACGTTCTTGGTTCTTCACTTTCTCTCTCCCAGGTCTACCCTTCAATCTCAGTATGATCTTTCAAAAATACAAATTTCATTGTGCCCGACCCTTTGGTACCCTATTTTTCACTACTGCCAGAGCATGTGCCAACATCCCTTCCTCCAGTGTCTGTCACCTCATCCATCTCATGTCCTACCTGTCTTTTTATCATTTACCACTCTTCACTGCGCTGCTCCAAGCCGCTTTCTCCCATGCCTGTTCCTGACTTCAGGATCTTATCTTTCTAGACTACACATTTATGGATCCATCTTTAATGAACTTTAGGCCCCAAATTTTAGGGAACACCTGTCTTCTTTGTAGTGCCTTCTATGCCACATTGAACTCTGATTACCTGGATGGCTTGTGTTTCTCATAACAATGTGGATTTCTTGAGAAAATTTATTTTTGTGTTTTGGGGGCTCCTCAGATGTCTGGCACATTGTAGGGTACATTTATCAAGGGACATCATGGGTGAAATGCTTTTTGTATAGATTTTCTAAGAACCTAGTCGAGTAGAATGCCATTTCTATAAGAAAAGAAATATTCCAGGTTACAAAGAACAGCCAAAATTATACTTTTGGAATACAGTTTATTTTCAGGTTATGCACTGTCTTTATTAGTTCTGAAAACTTTCTCACAAGTTTGGAATATGACAGACAATAAAAACATAATCTTTCTCTCTTAGGTACTTCAAAAGTAGGAAGCTCACAGTTGCTTCAATATGAGATACTGATGATACAGGGAAGCATCCTTTAGTGCACATACACATAGAATCCTGGAAAAAATCAATGTTATACCTTCCTCCCTGCTGAGTTTCATTTCATGATACAGACCTATCATTATAAGCCCCCAAAATATACTTGTTCATTTTTTCATCTGTGAACAGCATAACACTGATTTCAATTAAATTCCAAAATAGATACCCCAGAGTCTTCCCTAGCATTTTTTTATATTTGGTCTTTAATATAAATTGATCCTTTGCTATTGAGTCAGTAACATGAAGCCAGGAAAAGGCTTTGAGAGTTATTAAAGTCATAGGCTGCTCAGCTGCACCAGGTATGCTTGAAAAATGTTCCATAGGAAATACGGACTTACATGGAGAAGTCACTTCATCACAGTACATGGGAGTCCATGGGAGTCCCAGCACTAGAACCATGCGGAGAATGCCACGTTCATTGCCCTGACCTATGTCAATACCTATAGCTCCTATAAATGAGGAAGTCTCATTTTGGCTTCTTCTCAGGAGCATCTCCCTTTCTAGACTGCCAGGAGCCTAAAGACTTGGGGCATCCTTGGTAGTGGGAAGTCACTGGGCATTGCTGCACTGTATAAAATGCTGCAGAGTTGGGATGAGATCCAAGAGCACCACAGTGCCAAGGTCACGAGGTGAGGGCAGACCTAGAAATAGCAAACATGACTGTTGGCATTCATCTGGCTCATCTGACCACTGGAGCCTGGAAACAGGTGCTGAAACCTTATGGACAATATTTAGAGCTTCCATCCAAACTGCAGACTTTTGCCAATGTCAAAGGAAGGAGCAAGAGTTGAGACTAGAAGCCCAGGGAATTCCACATTGCAGCTACCCGTTTCTGCATCATGTCAGAAATGCCTTTAATGATGGAGTTCTGCCATTTATAGCATATGTCAATTTGCCTTTGGTAGAACAGAGACAAGTATGTACAGTTACTTTATTGATGCCATTTAATCTACCCAAGACCAGCATTCACTAAGCATAATCCTGAGATGACACTTGATTTGCCCTGTTTTCTTTTATTACTTTTCTGTGTAATTCTTGGGGAAAATAATATTGTTCTAGAAAGCAAATAACTTAAAAGAATCAGATGTTACCTGAGTGTAGATGATGCTATGAGATGGCCTTCACTGTAAGTTGTTCTCATGGTTATCACAGTATCTAGCTTTCTGCACAACACACTTCAGAGAAGAGGTAGTTTACAACTCTGTCATCCAAAGAGAGAGACAGAGTGGAAGAGAAGAAAAGGCATTGACATTGGGATGCTATTTCACTCTCCCACTAGCTGTAAATCTAGAAGTAAACTACTTCATCAAAGCTTTAATTTATTCATCTATAAAATAAAGACTGCAACTATGTTTGTTGAAGACTTTAAATAAATTACTATGTATTGAATCTAACATAGTTTTGGCACATAGTAAGTGTACCTGGCATGATAAGACTTGTCACTTGTATTATGAACATATGTTCTAAGTGAGCTCAGAGATAAGATGTGATCCAATAGCCAGGCATTAAAAGTGAAGCTGCAGTAGAGGCAGCTAATTATAACTTTGTTAGCTTCATTTCAGAGAATGAGTAATGTAACTTTTAGAGCTTATTTCAATTCTTTTGGCCTATAAAGATAACCCATGTAAAGAAGTAAGAGAAAATGCTAGTAATGTAATGTTGGAACCATATTGAAACAATTTGAAAATTAAAATCAAGTTGCATTCTCTTTGAAAACACACAAGTTGGCTTCCCCTTCATCCTGTGTTGACAAACAGCATCAAGGGACCCAGCGCTGATCACTGTAGTTAACCTCAAGCCTTGTTTGCTTCTGCCCTGTTTCCATTTCTTCCTTTCTAGTTTCTGACATTACTTTCCACTTCATTCTAGATTTTTCTTTTATTTCTGATATATGACTGTATGTATCCCTACAAAATTCATATCTGGAAACCTAATTCCAACTCTGGTGGTTGCAAAGGCAGAGGTTCCCTTCAGTGAACCCCTCCCGTCGCAGAGCCCTGTGAGAGTCCTGGAAGAGCTCTTTGTTCCATTCCACTATGTGAAGCTGTAGCAGGTGTGTGCCTCTATCCAACATGAGAACTGCTGGCACACTGGTCTTGCACTTCTCACACTCTACAACTGTGAGGAATAAACTTCTGTTGTCCATGAATTTCTCAGACTGAGACATTTAGTTACAGCAGCCAGAACAATCTGATGTAGTCATCCAGTGAGCTATTGTGCTTCCTCAGGATCACAACAGGTGATTTCTGCTGTCAGACCACCTGACTCCACTTGAGGGAAATTTCACTTCAGATCAGTAGCAGAAGGCAGAGCTCAAACCAGGCCTGTAATTCCAGCATTTGGGAAGCTGAAGACGATCATTGCAAGATTTAGCCAACCTGGGCTAAAAAGTGGACTCAAGCCCAGCCTAAAATACATAGCAAGACCCTCTCTCAAAAAAGACAAATAAATACTAGGGCTGGGGAGATAGTTCAGTGACATAAGCACCTTCCTGGTAATCCAAGGGTCAAAGTTCAGTCCCCAATTCTGCAAGATCAATGTCAGAGCCCAAATACTTGGGAACGGTTTGTGAGTATACTGTACTACAAGTTAACTTGTAATTAAAGCAAATTCATGAGGAAAAGAAAAAAGAAAGCTATTGTATCAGCTACTGCTGGGTAGGTTAGTATCTCATCTGAGGATTCTCAGGCACTCTTACCTAGAATGGCACCATGACACTTCCTGGGTAGTTTCCAAATGGACAGTGTATCCTATCCTAGGCCAACCCTTAGGTTTCAAATGCCCATGGATCTCTAATGTTAAAAAGCAGTGATGACCTGCAATTCCTCTATGGGGAGGTGAGTGTATCACATTATGGAATCTTGGTGTTTAACCATAACGGGGAGATGAGAGAGTTTTAAAAAATAAGCATTGCTTCATAACAAAAAGAATTAGAAATTTAAGAAGACAGATCACTTTTTTTCTCTTTTTTTGAGTATTTTAAGGAAGGGTCTACAGGGTGTTTAGGGTCTCACTACTAAATCAGACTCATAGTGATCCATCTGTTTACAGCCTCCCAAGAGCTGGGATTGCAGGTGCGTGCCACCAGGCCCAGTCTCACCTTCCTTCTCAGCATGCCCCAGGGGCAGGGCCAGCACGGCAGGCCAGGGGATCAAATCCCTGGCTCCTGCACCTACTTGCAAGTGCTTTAACCGAACTGAGCTATTTGGCTGGCCCAAGAGAGATCACTTAGATAACATTCGAAAATATATCCCTCCACCTTTAGCTGAATTACTTTCATTTACTTCCTTTCTTATGAATTTATGTGGCAGCATTTATTCAATTGTCAATTTACAGCCCCTTAACTTGCTGTTACCTTGATAATGTAAAATCTTCAGTGCGTCTCTCTATCAGGAAGGTTCATGATGGTCGTATTTGCAAACACCTGAGCACAGGAACCTACCTTGGTGTTTAACAAAAGTGAAGGGTAAGATGGAGTCCTGTTAAGATTCCCTAACAGCTTGATTCTGAAGCTACTTATAGCCTGACCTTTTATCCCCATGATTTTTTAGGTAAGCAGTCTCTAATATTTATAGAGAACTTATTTCAACTGTGGTCAGAGCCCAGAAGAATGTAGGAGGAAAGGTACAAGAGGTAGCATTATTATTCTGGTTGCTGTTAATATTATGCCTTTTTTTAAGGTGGAAAAATTACTATTTTTAAGCACCTTACACATGGAATTTGCAGGAAATAAAGTAACTGTGTCAAGCCCTTTAGCGCATCCTTTCTGAAAGCCTCACCACTCTCAGCTGATCTGTCCTCATCTCCAGCGTCCCTGACACTCAGCCTTGCCCCAAGCTCTGGTTCCTCCTGTCCTCATCAAGAGTGACAGAAGGTGCTCTAGTTCATGCCTTAGGATTCCAAGCCCAGGCAGTCTTGCTGTTCGTGTGACTGGTGACCTCATTCTTCAATGTACACAATGTAACTTTTGCCTTTTTTCAGTCTCAAGTTAGACTCTCTAACTGCGAAAGTAACTAGAGCTCTGGGCTGCCTCTGTGTATCTCCTGCTCTGTCTTAATGGTCTGTTCAAACTCAGTTGATACTGAGCTCTGGGGAGTAGACCGGCAGTAGGCACAGTCTTCTTTCTCCATCTCTCCTGGCCTTTGCTGCCTTTTGCTGCCCCAATGATGCAGATTTCTGATGTCCACTGCCTTCTGGAATTCAGTGTTCTGATCCTAGAGTTCTGATTGTCTGGTTACAACTAGATATCACATTTATTTTTAAAAGTAATTTTTAACACATAGTAATTTATATATCAATGGGTTTCACTGTGACATTTCCATACATGACATATTGTGCTTTGAGCATGCCTACCCTCCCTATGACCCTTTCTTCTCTAGCAGTCCCTCTTTCTGCTTAACATCCTCCTTCCAGTTCCACTCATTTTCCTGCAGATAATATGACTTCATTCTTTCTATGGCTGAATAATATTCCACAGTGAGTTCATACCACATTTTCTTTATTCATGTATTTTTTGATGGGCACCTAGATTGTTACTATATCTCGGTTACTGTGATTAATGTCATAATAAACAGGGAAATGTAGATATTTCTTATATATGCTGACTTATATAGCTGAGACGATAGGCATGGGACACTCTGCTTGCCTCTAGTCTTCATTTCTATAACTTTATATGTTCAAGAACGTCACATAGATGGAATTATATAGAATGAGCTTTTATTGGTTTTTATTTTTTCATTCAGCTCGTCACTGGAGAACCACTCAACTTTCTGTGTCTATCAATCATTCAAAAATTTTATTCTCAAAATTGCTTTAGTATATATTTGCAATATGTAATGAATATATTCACTAGTGGATATTTTAATTTCTATGTATATCATACATATATTGGTGCTGGGGTATTTGTGCATGTACATATGGCATTTGATCTTTCCCCTTTCCTTCCCCTGACTCCTATCTCCCATCATGCCCAGAACTCCTTCCTGTCAATCATTTATTCTTTCATAATGGAAGGAATGGATCATACAATCTGTGCAATGGATGCACCATTGTTTATTCACCACTGAAAGACACCAGGTTTATTTTTAGTTTCTTCTCTTATTGATACAGTGATCTAAAGCCTTGCTGATGAAACTGTGTGTGAATATAACTCTCAATTTTTTGAGACAAGTGTCCAGGAATACATTGCTGGAACATACGCTTAATTGCTTAAGCACACACTAAACCTTTTTCAGAGTATCTAAATAATTTTATATTCCCATAAGAAATGCATAGAATGATTCAGTTTCTCCATAATCTTGCCAGCATTTAATGTTGCACCATTCGGTGAACATGTTGATATCTTATTTTAACTTTAATTTGCATTTCCCCAATGGTCACTGATGTTAGACTTCTTCTTGTGGGCTTATTTAACATCTATATATCCTTGTTTGCCAATTATTTGCTCCTTTCTTTAGTCCATTTTCTCATTAATTTTTTTTACTGTTGTGTCCTGGGAATCCTTTATACATTTTAGATAGCAAGTCATTGATCACACTGTCAATTTTATCCATTTCTTGAGGTCTTTTACAAAGCAGAAATTTAAAATTTTGATAAAATTTAATTTATTCATTCTTTTTCTTTTTATGGATCATGCTTTTGTGATTCACTTTAAGAACTCCTTTCTGGTTTCAGATTATGCATCTGAGTCTGTTACTCCACATTAAATTAGTTTTGGATAAGGTGTCAGACCAGTGGTGGCAAAGCTATGGCACGCGTGCAGCACGGGGGCACACAGGCCTTCTCTATTGGCACGTGAGCAAAGCTGCTTTCTCAGCTAAGCATTGTAACAGCCATTTTTTCCTTAACTACAATTTATGCACTCAACTTTAATTACAGTGTTGGCACTTTGCAACAAAACAGCAGATTTTTAATTGTAATTTGTGTACCTGGTCTCTAAATATTTGCTATTGCTATGCTAGACTTAGGTTAATATTCTTTTTTTTTTTTTCCTTTTTGCCTAGATATGTGCAACTGCTATGTAATCCTTTGTTTGACACCAACCTCACAGGAAGATGGGTGAGCAGAGTTCAGCGCCTCTGTGTGAGCAGCACTTACCCCTGGGGGCACAGAGTGGGAGTCTGGAGCTCCAGGGTTATGAAAAACTGCAGCTTCCCTGGCTTCTCCCTGATGCCACAATGGCGGCTTTGTGGTGCTTCATCACAGCCACAGGAGACTAGAAACCCAGCCCCCGAGCTTTGCTCACAGAAGTGGCGCAGCTTAATCTATGATATCTATTTTTTCTATGACATTTGGGCAGTGCAGATTGATGACTGGAAAAAACTTTTCCTGTCTTGCCATTCTCCCCCTTCCTTGGTACTCTGGCCATACAGAGTAGGCTTCTGACAAAGTTTCCTTTCCAAGCATCCACTAATATGTGCAGGTCACTGGCTTCTTCAACTCTAAGTCTGGGATAGCTAAGACAAGCATAACAACAATAAAGCCACCTTAGGGATATGTCATTCCTAATATTCTAAGGTCCCTCCTTGGACTGCTCTTTTCTCTCATCTTTCAAATGATTGCTTTATATTTTTATTGTACAGCTCCTTCAATTGTATTTCTCTATAAAAATGGGGACAAATAAGAAATAGGATAAGAAATATCTGAAATGGATTTCAGCCAATTTGAGTTTTAATTTCATCAAATTAAAAAAGTGTGGTGTGCATTCTGGCTAGCAAGCTATATTTTTTTAATGTCCTCTTCAAAGTCTATTTGACAAGGTTATCAGGTGAACTGAAGGTTGAATAAACTCAGGGTTTTCATGTTGATTTTATAGGAAATGAACCAAACAAAACAAAACCCTGATCTTCACCAGTCCTGTAATCTGCCCACATGATGACCCCTAGTGGAGAAAATAGAATTTGTACTATGTTTTGGAGGGACTGTGTATTCCTCCAGACTGGTAGCAGCTAGGTTTCCAGCATTTTGTCTTATCACTCAATTTGTTGTGTTGACACCTCCCAGGCACCCAGCTGCATGACAAACCAGTCTTTCTGACCTTCGGCTTCTGTCAGTCTACAAATACTTATTGAGTGTCCCTGGGGGTAGAGACGTATGCTGTGCATTTAGCAGACCAGCAGCACCCAGTGTGTTCAGGGCATGGGCTCCCGAGGGCAAGGATACCAGAGAACTGAAGGTTGCACAGGTGCTTTAGGTATGAAAAATGCCCTGGAAATGCTTTCCTTCAACAAAGTTCTTTTGAAACTTGGTTTTAGCATTGTATTAAGAAAAAAACCCCACTGCATTGATAAGAAAACTCTAACAGTGAAAGAGGAAAAACTACATGCTGCATAATTTATGTGTGCATTGCAACAGAAGTCAGTATTTCTGTGAGGGGTTTTGTTTTGTTTGCTTGTTTGTTTGTTTTATTTTTTTCCTGTAAGGACAGGAGTGGTCTCTTGTTCGTGCAGGTTGCCCAAGTGTCCGGCGTCACACATACCACACAGTGAGGGCTGAAACCCTCTTACTGCCACACTGAGTCATAATCAGGCTGGAAATACCATGAAGACTTTGAGAAGAGAATGTCTGGGAACTAGGTTTTGGCAAATCCCAAAGCATGTCTGGACCTTTCACAAATCAAAGAAAGATACACGGACCCAATCACTGAGATCCTTGAGGCCAGTGAGTTTCACGGGAGTGGTGTGGCTGCAGCAGTTCAGCAGATGAAGGGGTCACTCCAAAAAACAGTGCAAGCCCTCAAGTGCATTGAACATTCAAAGGCACAAAGTGTCTTTGCCACACCAAACTTTCAGTGAGTTCCTTTGACTCTGACCTTACTTCCCTGCTTGACTGACCTCACCCCAACCATCACCACCTTGCTGGTATGCGTAGCTCAGTTTTAGTAAGAATCCTGGTACGTCAGTTTAGAGGATATTTTGCCGACTTGCACTTTCTGATTAAATTTCTCCTCCATTGCCATACTAGCCTTGACATTTGATTCTGCCTGGCTTTCAGGAAGGATGCTCTCAGTTCACTTTCACTGGAATCCCCCATCCTTGATGTGACCGCTAAGTCACTTTCCATCCATCACTCAGTCCACAGCCTGCAACCTGGTCTTTGAGTGTGAGTCCTCATTCATTCTTAATTTCAGAGTTGAGTCTAACCTCTCATCTCCTCTCTTCTCCTCTCCTCTCCTCTCCTCTCCTCTCCTCTCCCTCCCTCCCTCCCCTCCTCTCTCTCTCTCTCTCTCTCTCTCTCTCTCTCTCTCTCTCTCATTGTAACAGTTTTCGCACCTCTTAGAGTATTTTTTTTGTTGTATGTTGTTGTTAACAGCATGCAAATCTAGAAGACTAGAGTGTTTTTCTTCTTTCTTTTATTACATTTGTCTTTTACTTAAGGTTAGGGAAATGGAAGAAACAAGAATCATTCTCCTCAGGCCTGTTGTGGCTGCATAGTTCATAGCACTAGACTTACTGTGTCAGGAAGAATGGGATGCTAAGTACGTGAGGCTTGTAGGTCCCAGAAGCTTCCTCATTCTTCCTCACTTCTTAGTATTCTTCTGTACTGCTAGGAAGATGGAACTGGAAAGTATGTTTTTTATATTTGAAAGAGAGTACAGTTGAGAGAGTGAGAGAGAGAGACAGAGAGTCAGAGAGTGAGAGAGACAGAAAGACAGAGAGAGAGAGAGAGAGAGAGAGAGAGAGAGAGAGAGAGAGAGAGAGATCACCCTAAAAGGGGCAAGGTGGAGTGGAGAGAGGAAAGAGGGTGAAGACTATTTAATTCTTTACTTCTTTTATTTACCTGGAAGCAAGTAAGCAGTAAAAAGCAGTGCTAGAAATGCTGGAGCCTCGCTGTGATACCGAAACTGACGGAAAGGGATGTCTCCTTACCTTTTCTTTGCTAAGTATTATGGACATTTAGTTGGATTGGGGCACCTGGGATTTCCTGTGTCTTTCAATTCCCTTTGGTCTTCAACTGTGACCAAACACTCCAGTGAAGTTTGACATTCCTGACTTGGCGGAGACAACTGCCTTGCTATTAAATATGGCTAACTCAGCTCACTTATATTGGGCAATGTCTTGTGGATGACTGAAGTGATAAATTTAGAAGTGGAGAAATGAGATGGGGTTTCTAGAGTGTCTGCTCGCCTAGTTGTAAAAGGTTTTGCTGACTGCAGAATTTTGCTGCTGAAGAGACCTTAGAGATTAACTAGGTCAACTCCTCCCTTATTTTATAGATGAGTAAAAAGTAGTTTAGAGAGGTGAAACAGTATGATTTAAACACCCATCTAATTAATGGCTAGAGTAGATTATTAATCTGTCCTTTCTCACTCCCAGCTTTATTTTCTCTATCACTGTGAAGAAAACTTGAGTTTACTTGCTGTAGCCTTCAGTGTTTATCTTATGAAGTGGGCAGGGAATGAGAGTCCTTTATACTGGATTTAATCCCTAGGATATTTTACTAATTCTTCTCCAGAAGGGAGCGATGTGAACATAACACCAGATATGTCTTATGAAGATCACCTTGTTTTCAAGTCATTCTCATTTTATTATACATAGCAAAGTTAAGTAGAAATAGGCAGCCAGACAGGGATGAGGCCTTAAGGGAGTCAGTACAGAGGATGAGAACACATAACAGCTGTGGCCAGAGGTGCATCTGTTGGGGGCCCGGTCTCAAGCTAGAGAGGCCTACATGCTCCCTGGGGGAGAGGAGGGTAAAGGAATTGGCACCATCTGGTCCAATAACGTCTAGGTAGACATCAGTTACCCTGTGGGTGACCAAGACCCCTTGATACTTCCCTTCCTTAAAAAGGTTTTTTGTTCTTTCCATATGTGCTTGCTACATGACCTGCTTCCTCTTTGGATCAATATTATCTAAGTGGCTATACTTGTATTCTTATTGGTTGCTCATAGATTTGAACCATATTATACCCAAGTTGTGATTCTGTACCCATCCTGTGACTTTGTACTATAAAACTTCCTCTGTGAAGTGGGGTCTGGGGAAACTCACTTTTGAGTCTCCTCTTGTCTCTTAGGAGTTATCTCCCTCAGTAAGTTTTTCCCTACTCTCAATCGCTACTGTTCCTCAGCACTCATTCTTCAATTTTGGGAAACATAAACTTCATGTATCTGATGTCTAGCAGGTTGGGACTTCCCCTACATCATTTTGGCACAATATGATTGAAATTGTGTTCCTTTCTGGGTGAATGTAGTACATTGGGTAGATTATTAAAACAGGGTAAAATATTAAACTTAAGATCCAACCCCCATTCATACAACAGAAATGTGGACTGATGTTCGCACAGGAGACCACAGAAGATGCTCGGCCTTGCTTTAGGGGTATCTGCAACTGGCCTCTTCTCTTCAAAACCTGTTGCCTAATCAGTTGAAGTACAAACTGCAGGGGAGTTTAGAATGAAGAGCCAATGGGAAGCAGCAAGGAGCTAAGCAACCAAAGTACAAACAAAACAGATATCTATGCAATGGGATATGAAAGTCAGTACATCTGAAATATACAAAAAACAAGCAGAAAATTAACCTTCTATAACAGAACAATTAAATATGATTTCTTTATTGTATGTGTAATTGCCCATCATCTAACAGATCTTAATTGTCCTAGGTAGGTCAGATCAAGAGAATAAAAGTCCTATTCACAGGGTTCAATCCTCAGGGCGTGGTGAGATGGCATATTGAGACTGGGTGTGGTGGAGTGCATCTGCAATCCCAGCTGTTGGGAGGCTGAACACAGGCAGATCACTACATAGTGCGACTCAGTAGACCCTGTACTAAATACAAAAAAAAAAAAATCCTATTCAATAATCTATAACATTGATCTATAAGATATACTAAAGGGAAATCTCTATGGTGCTTACTGGTAATGTGGCAGATTGCCAACTGGTGGTCAACTTATTACACACAGCTGAATGAGCTAGCACAGTGCTGGGTGTAGGAGGCTCACCTGAGGCCTGTTGCCAACAGCATAAAAGGCACAGCTACAGAAGAAGAGAGAGACTGTTAGGCAAGCTGTTTGAAAGCTGCTGGGGCTGTTGGAAGATGCTGGCTTTCTGACTATCCTACTGGTGGACCTTGTCATACTGTCTTTCCTGATGAGCTTGGCTGTTCTTGTTGGAGGATGAGCTGGGGACCTTGTTGTCACTGAGAATGGTTAAGTTTCCCTTTGGGGAAGCTCTGGTCCTCACTTTGATCACTGGCACCTGCCTCTGGAGGGGAAGATGGTGCACAGCTCAGTCTCCTGGTGAAGCTCCTTATGTTGGCTTTCCTGATGGGAACTCAGCTTTCCTCATCTTTGGAGGAGCTTGGGACTTCACTGTTGCTGAGGATGACCATGGTACTTTTTAGGGGAGCTCCGGTGCTTACCTTGAGCATTGCTTCCTGGTTCTAGTTTAGATTCCTCAGCCTGCTGGCACAGATCCTTCATCGTGCTGGCACAGACTTTCTATCTTCCCCCACTGAATTTGGACCTTCCCAATGCAGATCCATGAAGTGGGCCTGCATGAGACATTGTTGTGGCCTCTAGGTCTCCAATAGGACTTGTGGGATGCATTGTTATGAGCTCTAAGTCTTAAGCTGGACTCAGGCAGGATGGTAGGATTCAGGCCTTCAGCTAGATTCTTTGGTCTTTAGTGTTTAGACAGATTTCCTACACTCTATGTATATGATTCTTTGAGTAATTCATTATAAAATCATCTTATGAAATATGTCCTGTATTGTGTTTTTTACCCTTGCAAAAAACCCAAACCATGACAGGTAATATCCTTCATTTTTTCTTACACTATTTGTATTCATTCATTCAACAATAGGTATTGTAGCCTATAGAAACTTCAAAATAATTCTTTAGAGAATGGAGAGATGTAATTTCATTTACTTCTTAGGACAACATTCTGATGATATAGACATTATTGTGATATTGTATATCGGGAAACTAAAGCTCTGAATCCTTATGTCAGTTTTGCCTGAGGTTGGGTATTACATCCACATCTGTCTGTCTGTCATCACAGCTATATACACATGGAGATAAATGCATACCTTTATACTGGTAAGATAAGTACAGAAAGTAGTGGGATAGAAGGTAAGTGGCTATGTTCTCCTTATAAAAGGTAGTTCTGACTTTCTATGAAAAGAGATCTCCAGTGTGTACATTATTAAAACTTGCAGTAAAAGAGCCAATAGTTCTGCAAAATACCAAGAAGAGGAACAAGGGCCTCCACTAATGATTTTCTGAAACTTGCCTGAGGCTTGCAGCTGGAAAGAAGGAAATGATTGCATCCCAAGGCACACAGTGACTTACTGCAGATGATTTTAGATATTTCCTGGGTTGAGAAACTGAAGGGAAAAATAAAATATTAAGTTGCGTATTGAAGTAGGACATTAAAAAATGCTCAGTGACCTTGGGCAGTTTGTGAACACTTGCTTCCACACGTGAGTTGCAACCAAACTTTCCTTTCTTTCACTTTAGCTGATTGTTTATTACTTGCCTTTGCTCCTATATTGTTTCCATTTTCTGAAATAAAATTGCTTAGCCCAGAGATCATAGAACTTGTACAGCAATAGGATCCACCTCTCACTGATTTTTCTCTTTACCTCTTTCATACAAGTACTTTCCAAGTTCCGCTATTACCATCTCATTTTCCCGAATCTGCTAAAACATATTTCTCTTAGCTATTTGCCATTCCCAAATCCATATAGCTCCTGGCTTTGTTTTGTTTTGTATCATCCTTCAGGGCCACAGTATTTTCACACCTTCTCCAGTCTGTCTGCTCCATTCCTCCCCTCTGCTGACTGCCTGGTCCTCAGGCTGTGGCAGCAGGGGAGGTAGTGAAGCCCTTTGGAGATGGGGCCTAATGACAATGAGGATATTGAGGATGCTATCCCTGCAGAGGACGCTTGTGCCCTCGCCTCTTCCTGTGTCTCTTGCTTTTGCTTCCTGGCTGCCATAAGGTGAGTAGTTCTGTAGGTTGCGGGGACCGCCAACCCCCCACACCCCTGTAGGGTGGTAGGTTATTTGTTGTCTCAGACATTTGAGATGGAATAAAGTTTTCTTCACTTTTCACATTTTTACAATTTGCCTACAAATTATAAAACACTTTATTTATAAAGTATAGTACATTAACCTTGCAAATATGCTAATAACTAAAAATTTGCTGCTTCGGCAGCTTCCTTGAATGTAAAAATTACTTCTGTTCATCAGAGAGATTTTAATTACATATTATTATTATTTCCTAAAAGCACCGCCTATTCCAAATTGAAACATTCTTCAAAACGCAAGAGCTCTTTAGTAAAAACAACGTGAGAAGTGGAGTGGAGCTGGTCTCCAGGGCTGTGGCTGCGGGCTGGAGCCAGGTTCAAGGGCACGTTGCTATCTGCTGACCCCCTCAGCTCTCTGATCGTTTGGGTCAGTGGTCGTTGGCTCTTAGCAAGGAAAAAGGAAGGCTTATATTTTTTGTATGCCATTAAAAATCCTTGGTCTATTGGTAGATTCTTATGTAGGGAGATTACTAGCACATGTCTAGGATAAGATCACGTTTTTTTCCAAGCCATGCAAAGGTTAGGGATTATTCTTCTTGGCCAGGATAGAAAACAGCTAAATGTAATCAAATGCTCAAAGATTTTTCCAAAAGCTGAGAAATGAATGATGTTATCTGGTATGATATTACATGCTCTAAGTAAAACAAATCCAGATTCAATCATTCAAACAAGTCTTTCGGAAATCACGATAACATCTCAGATTAGCCTGCTAAATTCTGATGGGGAGGGGCTTTTATTTTCTCTCTGGCTAGGACTCTGACCTACATCAGTTTTTAACTGGCAAGCTGTGATGGAAGGCTCAGAACTAGCCCCGCACTCCACTCAATTATTCTGGCCCTGATGCTGGCTTTGGCTGAGTGATGATGAACGGCTGCTCTCAGCAGCTGCTTTGCTCAAAGTAAATCCCCAGACAGCTTTATTTTTAAATTAGGGACAAGATGCTAAAAGATAGAGTTGTGTCTCTCCTTCTATGGTACTTATAGTTCAGAGACACGGTAGCTTCTGTTGAATACCTCTAAAGGAGTGTGTAATGATGTAAATAGGAAAGATGCATTATCTCACTTGGTCTCATAACAATCCATTGAGGTGGAGGTTAAATGATGGGAGACTATAAAACTAGCAAAGGGTACACTTAGATCTGATGGACTCCAGTCTCTAATCTTAACACTATCTATAGCGTCTATGGAGACGGGTGGAGAGAGGTAAATTACCTGTTCTAGAATTGATTCTTCCCTCTTTCCTGTAGACAGCACTTGAAAAATTCTGTTCCCTCTCCCTTGTCCTGTTGGATGCTGGGTTGTCAATAAGACGTTCTATATTTAGCTTCCTGAATTTAGAAATTAAATGCCATCACTATCCACTCAGAGCCTATACACCTGGGTTTGTTTAGCCCTGAGGGAAAAAGTTGCAGGTGACCTTTGTGTGTGTGTGCTTGAGAGCTATATAAATACCTGCTCTTAAAGCATCTCTGCTACACCAGCTGAGAGACAAAAGGAAAACCACTTCACAGAGGCCAGAGTTCTGCTGACCAATTCTTTGTTTCTACTATAATTCTAGAAGGCCACTGCAGATTGTGTTTGTTCATGATATATATGGTATAAATGTATTAGTGTGAATAAGGGTCTGGAATATGAATGGTAACATTGCCTTTTATTATTTCTTTCTTTTCTGTATCTGAAACTGTTATGAAATAGGTTTTGTTATTTTGTCCAATCTCTTGATTCCTCGGGAAATCCAGTGTTGCAGGAAGTTGCCTCTAATATAAGCTGGAATTGGTGAAGAGTTTGGAGTGATCAAATGTAGGATTTTAAAATTAGGTGTACTGTAGTCATTTGTTCCTGAAAAGGACAATATTTTGTCATATATGTGGATCATATACGCATATACATATATATCATGTATATGAAATA
>NW_004524629.1:8905450-8914554 GCF_000260255.1 Octodon degus
GCAAATAATGATAGTTTAACTTCTTTATCTATTCTTATTCCTTTATTTCTATCTTGTCTAATGGCTCTAGCTAATGATTCCAGAACTATATAGAATAGGAGTGGTGATAGAGGTCATCCTTTTCTTGTACCTGATCTGAGAGTAAAAGATTTTAGTTTTTATAGATTTAGAATTATGTTAGCAGTTGAACTATCATACATAGCTTTTATCAGATTGAGGTAGAGGACATTTATTTCAATTTTATGTAGAACTTTGATCATGAATAAGTGTTAGACTTTGTTAAAAGACTTCTGCATCAGTTGAAATGATCATGTGGTTTTTGGATTTGGCTCTATTGATGTAGTGTATTACAATTATAGATTTGCATATATTGAACCATCCTTGCATCCTTGGAATGAATCCTACCTGGTCATGTTTTATAATCTTGATGATTTGCTGTATTCTACTTGCTAGGATTTTATTGAGGATTTTTGCATCTATGCTCATGAGAGAAGTTGGCCTGCAGTTGTATTTTTTAGTTGCATCTTTCTCTGGTTTTGTTATTAGTATGATACTTGCCTTCAGGGAATGATTTTGGGAGGATTGTTTCCTTTTCAATTTCATTGAAGAGTTTAAAGAGTATTGGGCTGATATCTTTTGTAAGTTTCTTTTAGAATTCAGCTGTGAATCCATCAGAACCTGGGCTTTTCTTTGTCAGTGGGTTTTTTTTTTTATATCAATTTTGAATTCCATTGGCTGTTACTGGGTTATGAGAGTTCCTATATCATCTTGGTTCAGTTTTCGTTAATTTATACCTTTCTAGGAATCTGCCCATTTTTTCTGTGTGTTTGATTCTGTGAGAGTAAATATTTTCAAAATAGCTATTGATGATCTTCTCAATTTCCACAGGGTCTGTGGTAATTTTGCCCTTTTCATTCCTTTTTGCTTGAATGAGTTTTTTCTTTCCTCTTTTTGATGAGGATAGCTAGGAGCTTATCAATTTTATTTAATCTTACAAAGAACTAGATTTTTGATTCGTGAATTCTTTATATTGTTTCTTCATCGTGATTGGGTTAATTTGTGCTCTAATTTTTATAATTTCCTCTATTCTTTGTGATTTGGGTTTGGTTTGCTCTTTCTTTTCTAGATGTTTGAGGTGCAGCATTAGTGTATTTATTTGTTCCCATTCTATTCTAATACATCTATTATTGAATATATTACTGGAATACAAAAATTGTATGTAGTATTGTATTATTGTAATACAATATTATAAATATTATATGTATGGACTATTCCATATGTTTCTAATTTCCTTTGAACTATATAGTGTTGTTCAAGTCTTCTGTCCTGTTATTTCTCTGTTGTTTGAGTGTTCTGGCCATTATTGTGAGGTATAGAAATCCTCTATTGTCATTATTGCTATTACATTGCTATCTAGCTCTCCCTTCAGTTCTATTAACATGTGCTTCATACATGTAGACATTATGATGTAGAGTGTCCTCCTAGTATCATTATACAATATCTTCCTTTGTGTCTCATCAGCTTTTGACTTAAGTATGGCCATGAGATATAGCACAGCTAGCCTAGCGTGTGGGAAGCCCTGGGTTCAAGCATGATATTGAAAAAAATATGGTCACTCTCTCTCTAGTTATAACATTTTTTCTCATAATTCACTTTCAGTTATGTGTCCATGAATCTAAAGTGAGTCTCTTGAATATAGCACACAGGTGTAATGTTTCTAATTTTTATGCATGAATTAACTCTGTTCTTTGACTGTTGAGTTTAATCTACTGTTTTTTAAAGCAATTACTGATAGGGAAGGACATTGCCAATTTGCTGTTTTCTGTCTTGTAGCTCTTTTGCCCCTCTTTTCTCCCTTATTGTCTTCTTTGAGTTCTGTTGATCTCTGCAGTGACATGCATCGATTCCTCTTTCATTTGCTCTTTGTATTTTCTAGTGGTATTTTCTTTGTGGCCACCATGGGGCTTCCATATGAAATCTTACAACAATCTACTTCATGCTGATAACAGCTTAACTTCAATAGCAGATAAATCCTCTACACATTTTCTTTGCTCTTCCATACTCACTTTAGATTATTGATGTCACAAATTACGTGTTTTTATGTTGTGTGTTCATTAACATAATTTTATAGTTATAATTGAAGTTTATACTTTTTTCTTATAATGTCTATACCAGAACAAAAAGTGATTGATTAATTTATTACCACACAATTTTGCAGGATTCTGTGTTCAGCCTTAAATACCTTTTATCAGCGAGCTTCACACTTTCATATTTTTTTTCTATTTATCATTCTTTCACTTCAACCTGAAGGAATCTATTTAATATTTCTTGTAAAGCAGGTCTGAAAGTGGTGAACTCTCTCAACTTTATTTGATGTGGGAAAATATTTATCTCACCTTAATATTTGGAGGATACATTTTTGGATACCAGATTCCATTTCTTACATTGTTTCATCTGCATAGAATGGATTTTTCTTTTCTACTCTGTGAACTGCTACTTGACTTTCCAGAAAAACTCTAAATCCATCTTCACTATAGTTCCAAAGGAAAAATTCTCCTTTCTAAAATACTCATAATGCCTTTTCTACTTTCACAATAGAACACATAAAACTATGTGAGGTTTTAGCATTATGAGGCTCCAAACTTTCAAAGGGTGGCACTGCCTAAGTTGGTCTGTTTTTAATCTGTGATGCCTATATTTTATGGTGTTGGTCCAGCTCCTAGCAAGGTGACCAGCATGAAGTTCTTGCTGAAAACTTATCCAAATATATGTGGCAGGATAGCCATCATGCTTTAATCTGAACTCTAGGAACCTGATGTAAAATCACATTAGCAAGACACATTACTTTTCCTCAAAGCCTCACAAATGTTAGTGGAGAACTCCATCTGCCTTGGTAAGAACTAAATATTATGAAAAGGACAATATTTGCTGTGAAACTGAAACATGTACAACAATAAAGGGGTTACAGCATTTGGAATGTAGTTAATATAAACTAACCCTGAAACATACCTGCAAGTTTCTTTGCAATTAAACTTTCAGCTATTGGGTTATTTGTTTAAAATTTCTCTTTTTATTCTAAAGGGGACTGCCAGTGATGGGAAATTCCAATTAATTGGGTTAATTAGCACTTTTCTGATTAAAATGGATAGAAGTAGTTGACATGCCAAATGAAGGAAAATAGGAAAAGGATAGGCTGAGTCAGTAGCAGAAGGATCACAGTGCATCCTGGAGTTCATTACATGGAAACATTTGGAAGGGTATGTGCTGCAGTGTTACATTAGCTGTCTGAGCAAGGGTGACAAGCAGGCATAGTCAGTTGAGCAGATCCTGCCTCCACCACTGTAAACAGGAATCAGGCCTATGTGAGTTCTGGGCACTGAGCTTAAGGAATGTGGGCATTTGCACAACACCTGGCTGAGAGCAAATGGAATGGAGAAGGGCCTGATATCTCATACAGAGGGATCAAGGGAACTCAGTAGACCAAGTGCTTTAGACTGCTATGTGCGTATTCAACTGAGCTTCCTTTGAGTCCTTTAGAAGGTAAGGCAAAGTCAGAAAAGCACAAGGAATGGTTTTAGATTAACATATATTTAAAATAGTTTCTAGCATTGATTTTTTTTTTTTTTTTTTTTTTTTTTGAACCAGGGATTGAACTCAGGCTCTTGAGCTTGCCAGGCAAGTGATTATTCTACTTAGCCATCTCTCCGGCCCCTAGTTTCCAGCATTAAGATCTGGCCTACAAAGTTCAGTGAGGACAGAAAAAATGTTCCAGATAAAATATTATAAACTTTTGTGTGGTGATTCTCAAACCTCAGTCTTTGGTAGAGACTTTTGAGAAGATAAGCATCCTCAGCTATCATCAGCAGAGATTTGGGTTTTTAGAAGGGATTTTGAGAGTAGGGATCTTTAGTATCCTGAAGTATTCCTTCGGGATGCTAATGGGCTTCAGGGGTTGAGATCCACAGCTTTTCTGTCAAATGCAAGGTTTGGCAGATGTTGGGTTTATTCATTTCTTGACTCTGGATTTTGAACTCGCTACATTTTATGCCTAGAATATAGGTTTTTGTTTTTTTTTTTAAACTCTCCAAACTTCTGAATGTTTTTCTGTCTCACTTCATCCAGAACTTAAGCAGGCCCTTCTCTCATCACTTTTTGCTTTGCTTTCTTTCTCTTCTTTGTATACTTCTTACTTGTTTCCTGAAATTCTTTCTTTATCTGTTGATCTCTGCCTCTGTAACATAGACTCCATGAGGACAGTGACTTTTTAATTCTTCCTGCTGCTCATCAAGTGCTTAGAATGGCATCTTGGAAATTATAAGCGACTAATACACATTTGTTAAGTCAGTGCACAGAGAAATGTACGAATGAGCATTTCTTTTGCAGATGAGTACCTGAATGATAGTTTCAGTGGAAACCCCTTTATGAGAAACATGCTCCAGCCCAGGCTCTTTGACCACACTTTTAGGGATGCACTGAGAAAAGTTGTGTCTCATATTACAGATTGTTGTTGACTGAGAAGCCCTACGTTTGGGAGGGAGTGGTGAAGAAGATGAGGAGACATTTGGCATAAAAAGCAACAGAATTAGAAAGGAGCTAGAGAGCACTGGAGTGAAACAGCCTGCTGAGAAGCTGAATGTGGCAGCTGACTTGTTGAAATATTCACTACACGCTGAAATAACAGATGTGCTTTAAGGGATCTGTGCAAGCATTTGTAATCTGCTGCTTTCTCTCCCTTCCTCCTCCTCCCTGCTCCCACGCACAGCAGCTTGCAGCCTGGCTGTCCACTCCAAGACAGCCTTCTTTCCTGTAAGAAGTACAGGTCCCCTGCCTCCACCAGGTGACTTATTACTTCATTTATGATAGAAGAGGCCATTGATTTCTCATTTTCATAACACTTCTCTCTCTTTCCGTCTCTGTCTCTGTCTTTCTCTCTTATTCACTTTGCTTTAGCTCCCTCCAGCTTCTTGCTCTTCTGTACACATACCAAGCACATAGGCCCTCAGGATTATGCACTGGCTATAGACTGCCAGGAAAGACCTTCCTCTATGGGCTGCTTGGCTCCTTTAGTTCCCTGATTCAAGTCTTTGATCAAATCTCACCTTTACGGAGGGTACAACTTGGGCTATCAGATTTAAAAGAGTAGCTTTGTTCTTTAACATTTATCCTGAGATAATTATTCTGCTCCATGCATTTCTTTATTTCCAGTTACTTGCTACTTGATAAAATTCTTTTAAATTTTATTATTTCTAATTTATTAACATTTGCTTTGCCATAACAGCTTCTTCAATTAGTGCTCACAAGGGCAATGAAGAATCTTGGCTTTGTTTAAAATCATACTCTTATGTGCCAAACAGTGCCTACCATGGAGAGTGTGCTCAGCAAATATTCAATGTATGCCAAAATAAATGAATATCAAAAATAAAACTAAGGAAAATATTCACTGAATAATTTTTCTTCCAATAAAACAATACTTGTGAATCCCATATCCTTTTCCTTTTGCTATCAGATCCCACCTTGCATTCACATGTGCTTCTCCTTTCCAGTGATTCATTCATTCAACAGGCACTGTGTTGAGTCTAATTCTGTATAGAAATCCCCACTGAGCTCCAAAAGAAGGGTAAATCAGGAGAAGACAGCTTCAAACAGCTCACAGTACAGATGTTAAGAGAACACAATGGTAAACATGCCCCCTTCTCAAAAAGATTAGCTTATGAAATAAGCTTACAACACATTTTCTTTGCTAAAATGCAACATGATGCATTTAATAACTTGAATTGCTTAATGGAAAGCAGATACTGGAACAAAGATGGGCACTTGTCTTTGAAATGCTAACCGTAAATTGAGACTTTACAGATGTTTTATAGGATTTGAGTTACATCTAAGAGAGTTGACTTTTGTTAGGAGAAGCTCCAGAGTTCTGCAGATTTCAGGAGACTGAGAAAGGGGGTACTAGGAAAAGGCTGAGAGAAATAAGAGTGAGGGTACAAAATGCTCAGGAACCTCGACCCCAGGGTGTAGAGATTATATTTTGCAAATAAGCATCCCAGTCTCACAGGCCAGTGAAAATAAATGGAGAGGAAATGAGGATTCTGGGAAAATGTTAGAGGATTTGTATTTGAGATGTCAAGAGGCAATGAGAGGCAAAGGTTTACAGGGGAGAAGATCAGTGTCTTGATGGGTAAGGCATTCTTGTACCTTTACATTCTTATCTGACTTATAGTTTATTGTGCATTTTTATATACATATCTTATACTATATAGATTTGAACATGGCTACTTAGGTAGTTAGGTCTTAGTGGCCATAATGTTCTATGGGAATTTTGGCTGATTTATCTGGTGATGCATCTAATGAGATTGAGGAAGGGGCCCTTGAACTTATTCAGAAAGTATATTAATTTGCTAAGGTAACAAATGGAGAAAAATACAACCAATTAAGTCAGAAAGGAAGAGTAGAAAGCATGGAGGACCAGTCAAAAGCAAAACAAAACACCTTAATCCCCAAAAGCCATAGAACTACTTGGAGAAGAAGGGTCTGTAAGGATTGGTGAAAGCTATCAATCTGGGCAAAGCTAAAGAAGTAACAAGAACTCTATTTCTAATATACCTCAATTCTTCATCCTCAAATAGGTATACTTAAGCAAACCATATATTCTGCACAGCACTAGAGTGAATGAGAAAATAAAGAAGTCCCTTTTTGTCACTGCTCTGAAGAGAAAATTCTCTGAATCTTCCAAATGGACAGAAGAAAATACACAGGGAACGTGGTGTAGATTATCAAAGGTCTCAGCAAAAAGTCAACTAATTTGATGTGTTTTGGCAGCTCATCTCTCAATCAGAAGTGCAACTCTAGATAAGTAAATTTTACCTGAGGAATAAGCAAGTTATAAAGTCTTCTGCTATTGTAAAATGCTACAGGATACTTAATTTATTTGACAAAGAAAAATAATGTCATAAGGCTGAAAAGGGCCTTTCTGAGAAACACAAGGCTGATTCCAGTACAAGAGGCAAACTTCAAGATAACTTGAAAGAACTAAGTGGCTTCCTTCCACCCAATACCTTCTAGTGCCTTTGAATTCCACTCTTTGTGCTTGAGCCTAGTTTTATTCGAGTGGTTATCTTAAGAGAACACCTGCTTTCCTGGACGAGACAGTGCCCAATACATAATAAGTATACACATTAAAGACTGTTTATTACTCAGAGCAATAAATGTACCAGAATCTTTTTTAAAAGTGAGCCAGAAGATAGGTTTTAGGGAATATTCAGAGGCATGGGTACTTAGAGTTTAGAAAAGGCCTAGTTATCTAACCAATAGCTTGGAGTGGGACTCCATGTCAATGCAAAACATTTTATACTTTGGTCTGATGCTGAACAGAGTGAGTGATAGTAGTCTTCTTTTCCCCACACATTCAAATACAAAAATAACACCAGTGGACCAAAATTACAGATTCAGTTATGAGAGTCAGAAGGTAGCCTTTATCTTGTGACTCTATAACCTAAAGAACAGAACAGAAAGACATCTAGGAAGTATGTGCTCTGTATTTAGCACAGTGTGTAGCACTTTCCCCTTAATTATTTGAGCACCTTCTCTAGGAGGGACACAGAAATTCAATAGCAACAATGTAGTTATGATGGGGCTAATTTACTGCTAGGATAAAGAAAGAAATTTTCCTAACAAGGGTACACTTACAGCAGATTCTTAGGAGAGATCAGATTGATACCAGTCTGCAGGAAATAAAAACTGAGACAGTTAAAAGAAGAAAACCCACTCCAACTAAATAAAGTAGAATTTATTGTCTTCACTTCTTAATTTCAAGTCATCCAACAGTTGACCATGTAAGCGTGCCATAAGCCCTTGTGAATCTTTAGGTCAGACCAACTTCAAAGTCCTGCAGAAGATTTCCTTCCTGGCCTTGAAAGTAACCTTTGCTTTTTCTACTTTGATGGATGAAAGGAGATTAATAATGCTCTCTGTCTTTGGAAGCTTCGCTACCTAGTACTCTCAAACCACAATGCTTTTCCTAGCTTGGTTCAGAGGTCACCTGGTTGTCCACGTCTGCATGTACGAAAGAAGAATGCAAGGGTAATAATCTTAATGGTATAACTTGTTGCATTTCATTTTTCCCCTTCTTGTGGCTCATGGACATAATAAGACACATTTATATAAGTTGGCTGAAAAAGAATAATCTTCAATTGAAGCCAGTCTTGTGTTCTTCAACAAAGTGCTCTTGTTGGGAGTGTGATAAGGTCACTGTTGACTTAGTGATGAGCAACCTGGTGGGTGTTTATTCTAAATATATCACTGCCAGTATCACCCCTGGCAGCACCCTGCTTCCCCTTCCACCTGGGATTCCCTACCAGACGGGGAGGGGGCTCATCACCAAACGGGAGGGGAGAATTGATGCTAACACCCACAGCAGCAGTCCAGCCAACCCCTTTATCACTCTCCCTTCTGTTCAGACTCCCAGAAGCCTCGGATGAAAACCTTGGCCATGGCATGCAGCAAATCCCAGTGCCCCTCAGTAATGCTTCACTTTTCACAGAGGTCGTGCCTGAGCCAAGCAGGACTTTCTTTGGCTGCCCCCAGCTGAGTGACCTGCTTTCTCAGCAGCACGATTCCTCTAATGAGATTGTTTCACAAAGAGAAGAATGAAATCAAGTGTCGGGGGGTCGGATCAAAGTGGTTCTGGAGCTCTGAGGCACAGGGTCAGACTGCAGGTACAAATGAGCCCCTGGACCAGACAGCACCCCACCCCCACCAGGTGTCCTTCTTACGACCTATCTTTACAATTGTGGAAAGCATCCCCCACGCGAATACTTGAATTGATTTCTAGAAGATTCATGAAATAAAATGTGTGTCTGTACTGTGAGCACTTAGATCATGCTCTATAATGTTGATTTCTCTATCATATACATTGTATTACGTGATAACAATCCTATGGGACAAATTATTGATTCAAGTTTATTGCAAATGAAACCAAGGCCCCAAAATGCTCAGTCAGGAGCCTGCTTTAAAGCAGAGAGGATTGTAGAGGTTGGTTTTAATTTATTGTTTTTCCTGTTTTCTGTTCTGGGGCTGGAATGCAGGGCTTTCATACTGAATATCAA
>NW_004524629.1:8925714-8927005 GCF_000260255.1 Octodon degus
TCCGCATCTTGTACAGCAATTAACCACTAAGAAGAATATATGCAGTGTATTATTTGTTGAAACTGTACTTCCGATTTGATTTGAAACTTTCTCATTGCTGTTTATCAATAAAACTTTGAAAAAAAAAAAGTATCCCTGCAGTGCCCTTCCCCCCATAATCATCATGCCATTCACTCTCCAGTCTCCTTGCTGCATTCTTTTGGAAACTGAGAAAGGAAGGGAGAGAAGAATGAAGGAAGTGGAAGGAAAATTCATTGAAGATCAGCAGTTTGTGTCATTCTCAAAGGTGTGACTCAGAATGAGTGACCTGGAGGGAGTAGGAAGCTCGGTAATGACTCCTCTGCTTTCTGAGACTGAGCTATAGAACCATGAGCTCCTGGTGAAGTCCAACAGAAAGATCCACAGACTGAGGCAAACTACAACCCTAGCTTTGTGTGGCTAGAGTGTAGGTGCTGCGCACTATGCTCAGGTGGTCCAGCAAGTAAAAGACCATCTCACATGAGTGGTTATGCTGTTGTCTATCAGGTCGTCTTCCACCCCTTTCTCCACTGCTCTTGGGAAATGATTGTAGAAGACCTAGCTCATGAGAGTTTATACATAGTTGTTATTTGCTTCTTTTCAGTTTTGAGACATAGCTCTGTACCTATTGTATTTTTCATGGAAAAAGATTCCCATCTCAGAGTGGCAGGATGAGGACATGCCTTTGGGGGAGTAGCAAAGAAAGAGACAATGATTTTTTTTCATCGTGAAAATTTCAAGAAATAGCAAAATGTTTTAGTATCTGTAAAAGCTAGCAAAGTATCATGACACTTCTCGGCTGTAAACAGCATGCTCTCAGAACCCACAGCGTAATTTGAAGTAGCCTATCAATCTCCCTACCTGCTTTCCCACTACACGTGCTATGATACCTGTTCCAGACAATCCTGTCAGCTGTGACTTTGTGATCTGACCAAACTCTCACTATTTTGGCATTAAATTGGATTTGAACTTGGGTCTCAATTCAATTCAGTTCAATTAAAATTGATCGAACACCCACAAGACAAGGTCTTTAACCTTCACTTTAAGTCACATCCAAGTCTTTCTCAACAAGCAAATTGAGCTGGAAGTCTGAGAGAGCCATACTTTCTTATAAACTTCCATTTTCTTTTAGTGTGTTGCTACTGAAGTTATTCCATACTTGCTAGCGATTTGGCATTTCTTGGTAACCAAGATGACTAAGAAACTAGATTTTACTTGGATCTTTGTTTGAGTTTGGAGAGTGAGTCTGGCAAAAGATTCTACAGGATATATA
>NW_004524629.1:8927214-8932649 GCF_000260255.1 Octodon degus
CAAAATGCTCAGTCAGGAGCCTGCTTTAAAGCAGAGAGGATTGTAGAGGTTGGTTTTAATTTATTGTTTTTCCTGTTTTCTGTTCTGGGGCTGGACTACAGGGCTTTCTTACAGAATATCAAGACTCCAATGGATTTTTTTTTTTTTTTTTTTTTTTGAAACAAAGTTTCACTAAGTTGCCCATGCTGTGGTTCTCCTGTGTCAGACTCTCAGGGCACTGAGATGTCAGACTTGTGTCACCATGCTCAGCTAAAATTGTGGCTTTTAACCCAGTTTTATCTGTTCCTAAAACACATGAGTTTAAACACTGTGATATTTAACAAGTAGTAGATGCCTAGTGTAGTATGGGACACAGGAATGAAAAGGTGACACAGGACAGGTCATGGCTTTAGGAAATTTACTGTATAGTTATTGAGACAAATATGAACTTAATTTACAGAAAGACTAATAGGAGTGTAAAAATCTACTGAACCTTAATGATACTTCGGTAATATTAAGGTGGGAGTGAGACAATAGTAAAATATTTATTACGTTTTTTTAAACCTGACAACAATTATGAGGCAGAAGATATGACTCCCATGCTCTAGAAAGTGGAATTGTACCTCATCCTAAACCACTGAGAACATGGGAGGAAGAGTATCTGGGCCCGGAACTTCTGAGCATGGAGTTACAGAGCTTGACTTCTACATTATGCTAATGAGTGTCAGGGGAAATTTCTCAGAAAAAAATTTAAGTTTGGTCAGGCATGAAAGAATGCCTTCTAGAAGAAAAGAGTTTGGTAGAGAGTGAGTAAAGGTCATTCTGGGCAATAGAAATACTATGTGACAAAAGCAGAGACACAGGTTAGGAGCAGCACAAGGGACTGAAGAATCACTGAGCACTACAGCTATGAAAGAAAAAGTTCACTGCTAAAGCTAAAGACTGAAAAATAAAAGTTTAACTAGACCTTATTTTGCACAAATAGTAGCACTTAGACATTACAAAAATCATACAGCAGGCAATGTGAAGAAAAAAACAAAACAAAACAAAACAAAAAAACAACCTAACAGTGGTGCTATAAGCTGAGTGTGGTGGCATACTTCTGCAATCCTGGCACTCTAGGAGGCAGAGGCAGGTGGATCCCAAGTTTGACCTCAGCCTGGGTAATTTATCAGCACCCTGTTTTAAAATTAAAAATAACAATATCACAATGCAAAACATCTGCGGAGTGGTGGTTAGGTTTCATTGTGTCAATTTAACTGGCTCAGGAGCCACTAATGGGATTGATGAAACACAACTGTGGGAAGGTCTGGGGACATCATGAAGGCATGCCCTTAGGACTCGGTCTGGCCTTCCTACTCTCCTTCCTCTCTACTTTTGTCTCATTTCTTTGAGTCTTGGCTGCTGTGGTAGAAACAACCCAACTTCACCAAATCCTTCTGCCATAATATTTCTGCTTAAGGAATGAATCCCTTGAAACTGCAAATTAATCCTTTCCTTTTTAAAACTGTAGATGCTGGACATTGTTTCTCACGTGGGAAAAAGACTGGTGAATACTTTGGATTCAGCTCCATGTCAAGGCCTTGAATTCAATTCCCAGCTCTGGAAAAGATGGTACCACAGACCATCTATAAATATTCCATTTTTACTAGTTCTTCATTTTTCCCAACATGCCAGACTTTTCAAAAAATCATATTTATGTCTTGATTTTATTTGGGAGAGCAATATCATTCCATTAAAAATGTTTTCAGGTCATTAACATTCAAGTCAATGAATAACTGACAGTAACAGCCAAGCAATATAGAATTCAAATAAAAAGTCTGAAGCGTTGACAAAAGTAGCTCTTGTTGCTGAAGAGGCAGCATGAAGTGGAAATAGGCAATGATCTGGTGTTAGAAGAGGGAGGCAAGATTGGCCTCACTCTTGAACTTTCCTTCAAATAATACTGATTTAAAGGTGTGATGGTTTGAATGCATTCTCTTAAGGTTTTGTGCTGGAAATTTAATCCCCAATGTAACAGCGTCAAGAAGTAGGACTATTGAGAGAGGATTAAGTCACAAGGGCTCTGTTATGAATGGATCAGCACCATCATTGGGTGTTGACTTTGAATCCTAAGCTTGAATCTGCCTCTTTCATGTTTAACCATGTTCTCTTGTACTTTGACTTTCACTATGGGATCAGGCAACACAAGGAACCTCTCCAGCTTTCAGAGCTTTAAGAAATGAACTTATTTTCCTTATAGATTATCCAGTTAGTTGCAGTGGTGGATTTACAACTGGTGGCCAACTTGTAATACCTAGATGAACAGAATCAGCTTGGTGCTGGGTATGGAGGCCCACTTGAGGGTTGTTGCCAGAAGCATAAGAAACTGAACTGGAGGAGTGGTTGAGAGGTTGTTAGTGACACTATTAAAGCTGTTGGAATCTGTTGGTTCTCTTGGGCTATTCTGCTGGAGGACCTTGTCATGTTGGTTTTCCTGATGAACTTGGCTGTTTTTGGAAGAGGATCTTGGGACCTCATTGTTGCTGATAATGGCTATGGGGGAGATCATTTGGTGGGGTGGGGGGAGCTCTGGTCCTTATCTTGAGCATTGCTTTCTGGCTCCAGATAGAAAGATGGTACACAGCTCAGTCACTTAGAGAAGCTTGTCATGTTGGCTTTCCTGATGGGAACCCAACTTTTCTCATCATTGGAGGAGCTCAGGATGTCATTGTTGCTGAAGATAGCTATGGTAATTTTCAGTGTTGTTCTGTTTCTTACCTTGAGCATTGACAGATCTCCAAACCAGATCTGTCAGCCTGCTAGCACAAATCCTTCATCCTGCTGGCATAGACTTTCTAGCTTCCACAACTTAATTTTGCATTTCTCAGTGCAGATCCATGAAGTGGGCCTGCATAAGAAATTGTCATGGGATCTTGGTCTCCAGTTGGACATGTGGGAGGCATTGTTATGAGCTCTAGGTCATTATCAGGACATTATCATGGGATCCAGGCCCTTAACTGGATTCTTTGGTCTTTAATGTGTGGAGAGATTTCCTTCATTCTTTGTGTATGATTCTTTGGGTGACTTATTATAAAATAATATTCTAAATGTGCCCTGTATTGTATTGTTCCCCTTGCAAAACCTTAAATAATGACAGTGGTTTTCTTTAAAAAAAATAAAAATGAGGTTAAAACAAAATGGAATAAGGAGTAAATAAAGTATGGAAATGGAATATGTAAAGAGAGGTAGCAGACAAGGAAGGTGGGAACACAAAGCTCACAAAAGGGATTCACCAAAGTCTAGCTGATTGCCAAGCCAGTTTGCCATGGCCATGTGTGCCAAGCTTATTTGAGCTCTACTAGGAAGGCACTGGGAGACTACTGAAAGTTGTTCCTAGCATTGTGACAGCGGCAAAGAGACAAAGCATTAAAATTTGACTCAGCACTGTGAATTCTAGACGGCTGGTAGTGGAGAAACAGTGGAGATGCTTTTGCTCAGATTAGTGATAACCATAATGAAAATGAGCATGATGGTGTAGGTTGAGAAATGTCATAGAAAGTAGACCAGCAGACATTTTGAATGACTATATTAAATCACAACAAAGAAGAAAAAGAAATCAATATAATGTTGAATAAATAAAGAAAAAGAATCATTAACATTGAGTGACTCCAGTTACCAAAAAAAAGAAGAGCTATCTGTCATGCTGACATTGCCATCCAAAGAACTGGTAAGTGTACAGGAAGTATCAGTCCTAGTGTTCACCAGAACATATTTCAAACTATGGTCACTGAAGCAGCCTTGGAAGACAGTGTTGAAGAGTAGAGGCTGAAATATGAAGAATGACTTAATTCAAGCGACAAGAGATGAGCTGCCATCTAAAGTGACAGTGAAAACAGTAAAGTGTTCTAGAAAGAAGAGGACAGTCAACAGAGCCAAAGCTGGAGTGCCATCAGTGTACATGGGCCCTTCAGCATTAGTGATCTTCTGGATAGGAAACAGAAAAATACTGGGGACAGAAGTCAGGATGTTTAAAGAAAGGGACCTGGGAAGCAGATGCAACCATGTAACTCATTCTCCTCCGAGGGTTGGTGTAGAAAGGCAAGCAGAAAGATGGAGCAGCAGCTCAAAGAATAGGCATGGTTAAAGGACGTATTTCCTATGGTAAACATAACTCTGCTGATCTCCTTTAGATATGGCTCTGACACTGAAAAGTGTAATTTTATTGACCTTAACAGTATGCTCCACAATGACTTGTTTTTATGAATGGTTTATACTATTTTAAAGTATCATTGAACTGAATAAATGTCCAGTGCAAAATATAGGAGTACCATATTTTATTTATATCTCTTTTCTATAGAAAATTGAAATTGTTTCATGTAAAACAGCAGTATGTGATAAACTAGAGATTTGAACCAATGGAGTATTTTTAAATTTTTATTAGTACATATTTTCAGTACCTAATGTTTACATTCATCATAGTGAATTGGCACATGTATGTAACACATCTTAATGCCTATCTTGTCTCCTTTCTCTCCTCTGTATCTTGGTCTTTTTCCCTTTCTCAGAAGCTATCTTTCCCTGTTCCATATGACTTCTCTTTTTACTTGCTATTTATTTATATTTTGGATTTCTCACATAAGAGAAATCTGTGGTTCTTCAGTTTGTGTGTCTGACTTGTTTCATTGAAATTTAGGCACTCCCAGTGCATCTATTTTCCTACAAATGACTTGAATTTATTCTTCTTTATGACAGAGTAGTATGGTTTTGACATTAAATCAGGAAAATACTCTGCCTGGATTGTTTATATCTTCCATATATGGAAGAACTGTGGCAGATAATAGTCCTGGGTTTGCTAATGATGAGGTTTGAAGCATTGGGCAAATTAATGTACTTCTCTGGCATCTATGCTATTTTCTGAAAGTAAATTTTCTGGACTTGAGGATCTCATAAATAAATTATAACTAGAAAACATTATGATTTCCATTCTTTCTTTAACAATATCTTGGGGGGTTATACTTGTGATGGGAAGGATTTAAGAAAAATGTCCAAGTACTGAGTTGACTTACTCTTGTAAATAAAGGAAATGCATGTTTACTATCAAATTGACAAACTTCACCCAATTGGAGAAAGAGAATGACATTTCATGAAATGTTTCATATATTATCTTGCAAAAGAACATAAAAAGAAAAGGTAATTTGATGAGTAAAGCATGGCAGCACAATATTTCATGTGGTCATCTAGTTCTCTAGCACATGAGGATGTTTGTGGCTTGCTTGATTTATTGATTAAGAATCCCTGCAGTAGGGTGAGCAATTAAACACAGGAGAAAAAGGAGTAAACGACAACAGGTAAATAACATGGCAACTGTAAGTCAATACATCTCAATTCTAACCATCAATGCAAATGGACTCAATTCACCAATTAAGAGAAATAGACTGGAACAGTGGATTAGGAAACAAAATCCAACAATATGC
>NW_004524629.1:8932749-8934441 GCF_000260255.1 Octodon degus
CCAACAAAGTGAAAAGACAACCCACAAATTTGGAAAAAATCATGACAAATAAGTACTCAGACAAAGGTCTGCTGTCTAGAATTTAAAAAGAACTAAAAAACACTAGGGCCCCAAAATTTAAAGACCCATTTCAGAAATGGGCATCCGAGATGGACACACACTTCTGAGTGGATGAAATTAAAGAAGTGAATAAATATATGAAAAAATGCTCCACATCACTAGCCATCTGTGAAATGCAAATTAAAACAACAATGGGATATTATCTCACCCCAGAAAGAATGGCTATCATAAATAAATCACCCAACAACAAATGTTGGAGAGGCTGTGGGGAAAAAGGAACCCTTCTCCACTACTGTTGGGAATGTAGACTGGTGCAACCATTATGGAAATCAGTGTGGAGTCTCCTTAGAAAACTTGGACTGGAAATCCCCTTTAAACCAGCTATTCTCCCTACTGGGAATCTTTCTGGAGGATCTAAAACCATCATATCATAGTGATGTATGTGTGCTTATGTTTATAGAAGCACAATTTGTGATAGCCAAACCTTGGAAACAACCAAGATGCCCATCACCTGAGGAATGGATGAAAAAGATGTGGTATATTTATACAATGGAGTATTACTCAGGAATAAAGAATGATAAAATCAAAGCCTTTATATTTAAGTGGATGCCACTTGAAAATATACTCATAAGTGAAATAAACCAGACACACATGTGTAAATATCATATAGTTTTCCTAGTATAGGATCTCAAAAGAAGAAATGCAAATGGAAAGGTAAAATGCAACTAAAAGGAAAGCAAGAACTTGAGGAGTAGACAATGAAAAGAGAGCAAGGAGAAGAGCTAGGAAGCATGATGGGGGCAAGACATACATTTATATGTAGAAAATGGGTAAGGCAATGATCCTGAGAATCTTCAGAAGATTTTTGAATCTAGCAGTTAATTGGAATGATTCTCACCCTGACTAACTATATATGCAGACACGTGTGAACGAAGCAACTGCACTGAAGAGGGTAATCTGTAGTAGTGGTTTCATGCTTGGAGTGCCTGTCATTCTGGTCTTCTGAAAATGGGCTGCTTGTCATGACATGCCAGTTGCTTCTGTGCTGTCTCTTGGGTAGATGATTGTTCAAAAAGAAGGGGGTGGTGAATAAAGGCAGGAGACAGGAAAAGGAATGTTGTGGGACTGTCCTGCTTCAAGGTTGTATATGGTTAGATTTCTGGACTTATGTGTAAACATAAGAATTATATAATTCTTTATGCCTATCTTTAAAATATGTTTTAATTTTTAAATTTTTTATCATCTTCTGTAGGGACATAAAGTTTAACATATCAATACTTGATGAAAAATATCTGTTTCATGTTATGCCTAAGATGTTTGATATTCAGACAGATAGTGAGGTTAAGCTTAACAGCCTAGGTTGTATTATAATAAAAATAAGCTTCTCTTCTAGAGGCTTAACAACCTAAGTTTGCCGACCAAGATTAGAGAAAAAGGAGGGCCGCAAGGAAAGCCAACATTTTGGCCCGAGGCTTCCAAGGTCAATTAAAAGTCAGGACATATGAGAACTTGTACTGTAACATCATGTAACTCAGTAGTGTTCCAAATTTTCTGATCAAGGAGATTATGGGGCCAAAGAGGAAAGTGATCGATGATGTAGAGTGTGCCTAAGGAGAGTCACATGGAGAGAAA
>NW_004524629.1:8934541-8945794 GCF_000260255.1 Octodon degus
TTTTTTTTTTGTGGTACCAGGATGGAACTCAGGACCTTGTGCTTGCCAGGCTGGCACTTATTCCACCGAGCTGTCTCCCCAAAACTATAAGTCATATTTAAATTATAAGTACACACTAAAATGTCCAATGATTTAGGATTCTACTAATGCTACTTCAGAAATTTGAGTCTCACAATGTATCTTCATTTGAATATTTCACAGCTTTACTAATTTGGTGCACTTTTTCCCCTGATAGCTTTTCAACCCTCCCTGAAAATTCTGAAAGATTGAGGTGTTATGGAAAGAATATTTTGGTTTGGCCATACAATGACTGTGACTCTCTGGACTAATTATCTGTTTCTATACAAGTTTCTTATTTTAGTAGATACTGTCATCTGTCACCTGATATCTGGCATGTTATATGGTCAATTCTTCCTCATACAGTCATACGCTGGCCATTAAATGTTGTCCTTTATATACATTAAGCAAAATCCTAACTTTTAAAATTTTCTCAAGAAATAGATCCAGTGTTATCACTGTAATAATATTATTGGAAAAATCTTTTCCAGATTGAGTCCTGTGATCAAGAAAAAGATAGCTTTGATTTACAGCTTCTTAGACAGAGAATAAGAAGTGAAGATAGAAGGTCATTTGTGCTCCCCTCCTTCGGTATTGACAGAGACCTCTCACATTTCCCAGAGTTAAGTACAAGCAAAACTTTTAAGTGATAGGTATACACAACAATTTATACATACACACACACACACACACACACACACACACACACCCCACACCAGTCCTTAGAAAATTGAAAGAAAAATCTTAGTGAGCAAAGAAGTTATGTATATAATCCACTATTTTCTGCTTATTCATTAAAATTAATTAGATTAACTCCCTAAAATATTGTAAGTACACTAGTGTTGGAAATGTATAACAGTGTAGAGCAGGGAATCCACACTAAGGATGGCTAAATGGAAGGAAATTCTGAATCCGTGGAGTACGTCTGGTGAAATGTGCAAGCTTGACCTAGGTAAACTCAGAATTTAGCAAGTTGTAGTTAATAGTAGGTATCACCTAACCAAGAAACTGTATTTAACACTTCAAGTAGTTTGAACTGTTCACTAGGTCACATCACTTCGTACTATCATTATATATTAAATACATAAATAAAAGGTATCATTCTTAAGAAATTTTAAATCATGAAGTGTTACGTAAGCTAAGAATGTATGCTTGCTTCATCATTTGTCTGTCCATCCATCCATCCATCCATCCATCCATCCATTCATCCATCTAATCTACTACTTTGTTTTGCATATAAAGGTTTTTTAGTTGACACCTGCCATTTTATTTCCTAAATCAGTAATAATAGCATCTGATGCTAGTTTCTAGAATTTCAGCAATAATGAATAAAGAATATGCTCAATACAGGAGGATTTTATATATATTATAGGTTAAAATTAAAATACAGTGGAACAAAAATGTAATGTCTTTCATATTCATGGTAGATCACATAACTTTAAACACTCTATCTTAGTGAATGCTCTAGTCTGTCAACGCCCAAAGCATGCCGAATAGACATGACCAGAATTCTGTGGCTCCTCTTTCTTTCTATAGTAAAGTTGTGTGTCTACATGACACCTTGAGTTTGTTACCAAACCTCTTTACCACAGTATATTATTAATTTTCATTGAGAAATTTAACATTGTGCTGACTCTGATTTATATGTGAAAGAAAAAGTGTTAGTTTATACCTATTAAATACAGTGGAAATTTTCATTAAAGGAAGCATTGTATTAAATCTAAACAAGAGAAATGTAAAAG
This sequence comes from Octodon degus, assembly GCF_000260255.1. Classification (NCBI taxonomy): domain Eukaryota; kingdom Metazoa; phylum Chordata; class Mammalia; order Rodentia; family Octodontidae; genus Octodon; species Octodon degus. Next base: position 8,936,341 of record NW_004524629.1, read on the forward strand.
AATGAATATTCTTAAAAACAAAGGAAAAAGACTGAATTTAGTTTGCTCAATTATAAAAGCCATTAAGTTTTCACTGTATTGTAAGATAATATAAAATAACAAAAGTAAGGTAATTTATACAGACTTAGTTTATGACAGAAAAGTAATACAGAACTCTAATAAGTGGACCCATACTTAAAAATTTTCCTGGAGTCTAAATCAAAGATAAGGAGATAACCATACATGCATTTGTGTACATTGGAAAACTGAAATCTTTCTTGAATACATTTATTTTTATGATCATATATTTGAACTAATTTTTCTAATACCTAATCATTTCTATTTCTCATGACATTCCTTCTCTGAGTTCTTCCCATAATGATCACAGCATTGCCTAAACTATTTAAAAAATCAAGAATCATATTAAGAGAGATGGTTGTTGGATGAACTATAAACTGTGTTTAAGCTCATATACATGGAGGCATCTTTTGGGCCAAATAAAACAGCAATCTACTTCACCTTTAGTTGGATGAATCTTGCAGAGCCTGAGTGATGAATTACAAAAAGTTGTCAGAAAGCTTTCCCTTACATAACATGTAACCACGCATGAAGATGCATAACACTGAACATTTACTTGTCTAGATAAATCTTATTAAATGTAGCCATGTTAATATAAAAAGATCTGAAGCACATTTTAGTAATTTTACAATTGCAGTAATATAAGGTAATCAAAATAGGTCAATTTGTACAAGCATTATTTCAAACTGGAATTCATTTTTTTGCTTGTGTAACTATCTTCTTTATGAGTCATTAAATTGAGCCATTTCAGTACTGTGGCCAAGTTTTATTTTCATGCTTACCACCGAAACAACAAATATTCAGTAAATATTAATATATTGTGAGAACACAAGATCAAATAGCTCTAGTCTGCTTAATTGCCTTTCAGACACTAAAATCTTATGATTTTAGGATATTTAGGAAGAAAATAAAGAGAAAGCTTTTGGAAAGAGAATTAAACATCACAGAATGAGTTGGTACCCATCAAAACTTAGTTTAGACATGTTCCTCAAAACTTTGATTCTCAAATACAATGAAATATATTTATCTTTGAGATGTAGGTTTTCAATGACATCTTAGTGTTATTTACCTATTCTGAGAAGATATAAAATAAGAAATGAAGATAAATACATAACCCAAAGTAGGACAGAACACATTGTCCTTGACATCATCTGAGGATTAGGCATTATGCTCTTTTCACTAAATCTGATTGCTTCCTGAAGGGCGAAGTTTTATTTCATTTCAAACACTATTTTTGTATGTTCTAGTCCTATTTATTTATTTTTGTTCTTGTTGCCTATGCAAAATGTCATTGCCAAAACCAATGTCAAGGAGCTATTTCCTTATATTTTATTTTAGGAATTTTATGGCTTTAGAGGTTACATTTAAATCTTTAATTTATTTTGAGTTCATTTATGGGCATGGTGTAAGGCAAGAGTCCAATTTCAATTTTTTTGCCTGTGGACATCTAATTTTTTGCCTATTAATCATTGGGAAGACTTTCCTCATTGTTTATTCTTGTTGCCCTTGTCAAAACTGAATTTACAAATATGTGTGGTTTTATTCCTGGGCTTTCTGCTCTGTCGCACTGATGCACACATCTATTTTTATGTCAATGCCATTCTATTTGGATTCTTTCAGTTTTGTGATATAATTTGAAGTCGGGGGATGTGATGCCTCTACTTTTATTCTTCTCAAGACTATGTTGACTACTCAGTGTCTTCTGTGACTTCATATGAAACATTTCCATGAAATTTATTTTTAATTTCTATGCAAAAGTATAAAATGAGGCATGCCAATGGAATCACATGATATTTTGATGCATGTATATATTGTGTCATGTTTAAATTAGGTTAAACATTTATTTCCACAAAATTGTATAACCTTTCTGATAAAGCCTTTCAAAAATAGTTTCTAGCTTTGAAAGTAGGCAGTTCACTCTTCTGAGTGATGGTCACCTTACAGTGCAATAATATACCACAGAGATTTGCTCCTGATTGTAACTTAGCTTCCCCTGGCCAGATGTCCCCATTCCACTTCCCCAACCACTCTCCACAGTCTCTTTTAACCACCACTCTACTCTCAACCTTCAAGAGTTCATATATGAATCTATATGAATTTTTCTGAAACATTTTATACACCAGAATAACAAATACCAATGAACTATAAAGGCAATTTATGGGATGAGAAAATAACTGTCAATCATATACTTGATAAAGTTAATATCCAAAATATATGATAAATTCATCCAATCTACAATTTTAATAGCCATAAAAATCTAAAAAACAGTGTATAAAAATGGGCAATGGGGGCGGGGAGATGGCTCAGTAGAATAAGTGCTTGCCTGGAAAGTGCAAAGGTCTGAGTTCAATACCCAGTTCTGCCAAAAAAAAAAAAAAAAAAAAAAAGAAAAAGCAATGTATTTCAATAGATATTTTTCCCAAGTCATGAAAATGAACAACAGATATAAGAAAATACATTCTATGTCACAAATCATCAAAGAAATGCAAATTAAAACCATAGTGATCTCTCATTTTATGCATGAGAAGAATGCTATCATTCAAATGACAAGGGCTAATTATTAAAAAATGCCTGGAAAAAAGAAAGCTAATATATACTGCTGGTAAGAATGTAAGTTGGATTAAACATTATGGAATACAGTATGGTGATTTTTCAAAAGAATTAAAGAAAAATTGCAGGACTGGGAAGATGGCTTAGTGGATTATCTACCTGCTTAGACAAACACAGGGACCAGGGTTCAATCCCTGGCACCACATGCTGCACCGGTGTGGTATTGCATGCCTATAATCCCAGCAGTGGAGAGGCTAAAAACAGGAGGACCACTAAGAATCGAAACTGCAAACTGAGGCCCTGTACCAAATACAGGAAAAAAAAAAGAAAGAAAAATTACAATGTGATCCAGCCACCTCACTTTCTGGATATACCAAAGGAAATGAAATCATTGTCTTAAAGAGATATCTGCATCTCTAGGTTTGTTGCAGTATTATTCACAGTAATTAAGATATGAAAAGAACAACACATGAATGGTAAAAAAAATGTGATGTATATCAACAGAATATTCAGTCACGAGAAAGGACATTGCACTATTTGAGACAACTTGGAAGCAATATATAAAATAAGCCAATTAACAACAAAAATAGATAAAATTTGTAGGATCCTATTGATGTCTAGACTCTATACTAAGTCCACTCAAAGAAACAGAAGAGAATGTTTGCTGTGGGGGGAAAGGACATGGTGGAAACAAGGAAATATTAATCAAAGAATACAAACTGTCAGCTAAAAGATGAACAAGGTTTAAGGATGTAATGTACAGTGTGGGTGGTGCAGGATGTGTCAATTTAATTTTGATTACCATTCCACAGTGTACACATGTATCAAATTATCACATAGTACACCTCAAATATATACAGACTTCATTAATTATATATTTTAAAACAAAGTTATTTTGCTATATTTCCCTACTATATCATAAGTTGAATTTTGTTGAATAAATTCTAATCCTGAGTTGAATATATGCTAAAGGTGAGTCAGTATTCTACTGATAAAATAAAAATAATAGCAACATACTTTAAAAAGGCAAATGGAAAGAGAGGTTAAAAAAGATAGCAAAGAAATTAATGTCTTTCCAAATGAATTTAGTATATCTTTTGATTTTCACCAAATATTCTGTCCAGCATTTACTATGTCATTCTTACTTTCTACTTATATGAAAACCTAGATTCCATTCCCAAGGGCCAAATGTTACTGATGTTCAAAGGATCACAAAGGTGTCTCTTCGTAAAAACCATCATCAGATGAAATAAGAGCACATGACTCAGTCACTTTATCCTCTATAAGCAAGAAATTATCTTACAGAGTTACAGAAACATCTGTGGAGTGGAAAATATGCACTTTTTAAAAATCAATTTTAATCTATTTTTCTCACCTCTCCTGTGGTGGTGGAGATTGAACCAGGGCCTCACACATGTGTGGCAAGTACTCTACTACTGAAATACATCCCTCCCCTGAGAAGATATAGTTTACGAGAGTGTGGCAGTCAGGCAAGGTCATGTTTTCATATACAAAATTTATATTTTCATTTACATCTTTGTGTTTTTCTTCATTTTGCAATCAAAAGCATGGTAATCCATCATGTTTAACGCTGGAAATGTTGACATACTAACTTGGTTAAAATGTATATTGTTAGGTCTCAGTTTTAGATCTTTTGATTTAATCAGCCTGTGTAAAGCCTAGGAATAAGTATTTTTAAAAGCTTTGCAGCCAATTTTTATGTGAGTGATACAAAGACTGGATTTGGAAAACTGGAGAAAACCTATCTTGAATATTTAAGTTCCTGTTAAAGATGAAGACAGAATCAATCATGCTAGCATCTATGGCTTTAATAGACTGTGTATGTAAATTGACTATGTTAGTGCTTTAAGAGACTAAATCCATGGTTTAGAGAGAACAAAGATTCATATAAAAATTCCACGATGTGCTAAAAATACTCAGTGGATTGCATGTTGGGCAACGTAAGTTAAGAGAAACTAAAGGAAATGATCTTTCCAATTGTAAGGTTTAAGAAATGAATTCATTTCATGTGAGTTTTGAAGAGTGAGCAATTATTGGGGGAAGATTTTGGTAACAGAGAAAGGTACGAAAGAACTTCTGGAAAAAGATACCACCTGTTGGGGACAGGTCAGTTAGTTCAGCAGGAATACTGGATCCATGTTGCACAGCATCGGCAAGACAGTCTGGGGAGACTGGGCTAGGCTAAGAATTAGCGCGTGGTTCTGTTCCCATTTTTCCTTGACTCGACTCTGACTTCACAATACTTCATGTGGACAACTTGTTCTCTAGAACCACCACATGCACATTTCCTGGTGGTCAGTAAAGTGGCAGTTCCTCCGTATTTCATGGGAAAGCCAAAGTGAGCTTCACTCTCCTTTAATCAAGGAGTCTGCACTCCGAGTATGTCGGAAGCTGGTTTCCTAATATTCTGCTCTCACTGTGAAACTGGCATTGGTGCCTAATATCAGTCCCTGAGCATATGCCTGGCTGTGTCTCCTCTTCACTCCCTGGGATCCTACTCCCTTAAGCCCCAACTGCAGATGCTTTCCATAATAAACAGACTTCCACATCTCCTGATTAAGCTGTTCTCACTTGAGTGGGCACTTGCCCAAAATGCTATTTCACCTTCTCAGGTCTATACTGAAGCTGGAACTAAACTGCACAGATGGAGATTTGCAGCTTCCTGCTCTTCATCTGCCCTTACCACTGCCTCTGGAGAGCCCTTGGCAGGATCTGGGTTTGTGGGTAGCTCTTAGAAGATGCCACTTTGCCAAGAATGTTTGAACCAGTCCTCAAACAAGTCTTTGGGGAAATTTCCAGCTGCCTTCTAATGGCTTCTCTTTCTCCCCAAGGGAAAATACATCTCCTTGTAACAGGCTTATTTAGGAACAAATTCTGAGAAGCTGCCTTGGTGGTGCAAAACCCAAGTATTCTTTAAGAAGAAAAGGCTACATAACCAAATTCATAGATTTATAGCAGGGCATTAAAACAATTATTAATATAGCTTTCCCATTGTACTTAATGAGGACAATGGCTGGTGGGAAGGATAAATTTCTGGCTGTACACTGCTACCAGGGGCTCTCTGGGGAAGGAAGCTGCTGCAGGCTGAGGCACTTAGGATCTGTGTTAAGCTCTTCTGGGTAGAAATGCCCTTGCTTGTGCTGCTGAGGAGTGAAGGGCTCAAGGTGAGGTATCAGCTCTCATTGAAAGTAAGAGCATATCGACCCCAGGCAATTAAAGACAGTCTCTTCAGATGCATGCATTGTTATCAATAACCTGACAGTTTTGTCTATCTGAGATTCAGCTTTGTGTTTTACACTGAATACCATCAGAATGACCACCAATCAAAAAACCTTAAATGGGACTCCTGCAGCTAAGTTTTCCTCTCTCTTTAAGTCTATCCTTCTAGCATTTCCTTGCTCCTGATAAAAACAAAAAGTGGTAAATATGAAAATCTTTCAGGTCCAAGGGTACCATGTCCTACACCTCTAAATGTTTAACACTGCAGCAGTAACTTTATCATTTATTTCAGTTGCTAATTGTGGTACCATTTTTGTGTTACCTATTATTATCCCCATTTTAGACATAAGAATTTAAGACCCAGAGAGTTAAGATACTGTTCAAGGTCACAGGCCTTGTAAGTGGCAGAGCTAGCATTTCAACCCAAGACTAACTTCACAACCACAGCTCTTTAGTCTCCAAAACAAGATGCCTTTCTCTAGTGTACCAAACTCATTTATTTTCTTTTCCACTGTATATTTGCTCAGATTATTTTTGCCACATGAACAGATTCTGTATTTATATTCCTTTCCTTTCTAACATCTGCTTATCAGAAGTCTATACCTTGCTTCAGGGTTCATCTTATATAACATTTTTCCTGTGAAGCTTAATCTAATTTTTTCTTCTCCACCTCACTCTAACCAGATGCAGATTCTACATTTGAGTACACACAATACCTTTTTTATAACATGCATGACTTTTTGACATACACCCTCAAATCATGATTCACACATATACTTAAAAGACAGTATTAGTATTTTTCAGACAGTGGGTTTTCTCAATAAGTATCTGTGAAACATAATTTGACGAATGCATTATGAAGATTAATCTGGCACAGAGCTCAGACCAAAAACTAGCCCAAATTTGGCATTGCCATGGGGGCTTGGGATCATTGGTCTCTGTCTCCCAAATGGAGGACCGAGAGCTGTGATATAAGTTGCTGGCCTCCACCATACTCCATATATGATAAAAGGGTGGGACTGAGGGACAGGAGAAGTAAACCACTCAAAAGTCACAAGACTCTGAAACTTCAGAGCCACTGAACTGTGACCCAGATCACCTTCATGCCAGTACAATATTCAGTTTACTGTATCATGTTGACAGAAACAGAAGAACCAGTGACACTGAAAATATTTTGCCATCAACTTTTCTGGTTCCAGAGTCCATCAACTTTTCCCTTGTAATGAGATGGGAAACTTTAAGAGAAATCCAGCCCTGGCTTTAAGAAATACAGTTATTTAGTAGCTTTTCAAATTCATTTTGAATTTAATTGAGTCCTTGCTCCCTCAGGAACTTTGCACAAGTAGATACCTCTATTATTCACAGGTACATCATCAAAAGCAAATTTTGCTTTGAATCCTTATTGACATTATTACCTGCTCAATTCACTTAATTCTTTGTTCAGACAACTTTAGTGTACTTCTGATGTTTTAAAAAGCATACAATAAGAAGTGGAAAGAAAGGCCGTTCTCAGTCAGATTCTTAAATGGAATGTCTCCTGAAAACTCTGCTTATATATTTAACACATTTTGACTGTACATAGCATCACAGTCAGTATAAAAATTAATGCCGTATGACTTCTCCTTTTAGGTATGACAAAGTAGGTAGTATTATATTACCCCTCCTACTGAGAAGTATCATAAGACCTAGTTTTTTAAAAAAACACATCATTGTACAGTCTTACTTATATGTGGGATATAAAAGAAAAGTTAACCTTGGAGTAATAAGAAATTGGATGGTGGTTAGCAGAGGCTGCTTGCAGTGGGGTAAGAGAAGAAATAGGGAGGTATTGGTCAATGACAGAATTTCAGGTAGGTAAGAGGATTAACACAAAGAAAAATTCATTCTACCACCACTAACTCTAGTTAATAATGTTGTATTATATGATAAAAAAATTCCTGAGATATAAATGAAGGACCATTTTGTAGTGAAAAAATATATCTATATATACAAAAGAGTTAGGATAGATACACAGCTACTTTCTCTCAATTCAAGGAGAAGAAAGATTTTTACTAATAGTGTTTGGACAGGATATAATATCTGCATCTTGTACTATGAATAACTACTATGAAGACAACAATATGCAATGTATTCATTATTGTAACTGTCTTATGAACCTGCTTTGAAACTGTCTCATTGATACTTCTTTCTCAATAAAATTAATATGAAAAATTCTTGAGAGTAGCCTTTAATTTTTCTTAACACAGAGAATAGGTATGTGAGTTGATGGGTATGTTAATCATCTAGATTGCATTTTTCTGTAGTGTATAAAATATCAAAATACAGTATTATGTATAATACATGTATACAACTAAAAGAATAAATTTTAAAACTTAAAATAATTTAGAAATCTACACAACTCCTTGGATGTATTAGAGAGCAACCAAGACCTGGCATCAGGGAGAGGAGAATCCAAGACAAGAATGAAGCCAGGGAATTATGTATCTGCTGGTTCATAGCACTGGACAAGCGGGCTGAGAGAAAGCACAGTCCCTAACCTGGAATACTGTGCTATCAATCATCAGGGTATAAAGGATTATAACCCTGGGATCTGCAAGAAATTATTCCTTCAAGAATATGCTGGAGTGTGTGGGAGAACTTCCTGCTATTCTGTGCCGGCGGGACCTGCTGATGCAAGCAGCAGCATGGGTGAAACCCTCTTCCACCCCCTTGGGACCACCGCCCCCCGCAGCACCCTTCCCACCCATCCAGTGAGAATTTCTGCTGCATTCTGGGGACCCCCAGATCCAGTCCTAGCCCAGGCCCTGGTGAGTGTGTGGGAGAGCTTCCTGCTACCTTGCGCTGGCAGGACCTGCTCATCCCAGCACAGGCACAGCATAGGTGAGACCCTCTTCCACCCCCTTGGGCCCCCCACACCACTCCGCAGCACCTCCCACCCAGCCAGCCCAGTGAGAATTCTGCTGCATTCTGGGGACCCCCAGATCCAGCCCTAGCCCAGGCCCGGTGAGTGTGTGGGAGAGTGTGTGTAGGAGAGCTTCCTCTCCCCCCTACTCCATTTTGTCCCCTCCAGACTCAGGCATGGACTATAGGCCTGGGGTGAAACCCTGCAGCTGCAATACCTGCAGAGAGAGTAGGGGACAAAGCCACCCAGCTAGTCCAGGAGGAGAACATCTTCCCAGAGGGGCACAATAGGATCACTCCCAAGGGCGGCAGCAGGAAGGAGCTGAGCATAGCAGCCAGATCCAAGCAAGGCACAGCACGATACATCCAAACTTTGTAGATCTGCACCTACATTTCAGTAGGTGCTAAGGTTGTAACTGCACCAAAGCTCTACAACAAAGGTCAGAAGACAGTGCTACACAAAATGACAACGAAAAGGAGCAAAATGCAATCTCAGAACCCAAGCCTACCCATAACAAGTGCAGAGGACACGAATACAGAACAAATTGGGAATCACACAGCTGAAATCAATGAATCAACAGCTTCTGAAATAAGGAAACAACTGCAGAAAGGTACAGAGGAACTCAGATTGGAAATGAAAAAAGAAATCCCTGAATTAATAACATCTGCAATAAAGAATCAAATGCAGAAACATATGGAGGAAACC